>NC_140183.1:6384353-6581853 GCF_963971535.1 Notolepis coatsorum | reverse complement strand
AGACTATCTGGCAGGTCAGGTTAATTTCTCTAGGGACCCCGTGTTCAGAGAACCTACCCCAAAGCGTTTTACCTTCTCCAGATGTTCATCCCTCACTCTGTTACTAACGGAGTCACGCCTCACACCATTGACCTCTATAGGTTGTGTTAAAGTGGTATGTGGTCCAGTTATGCTGCTCTGATTAAAGGTTGTGTTAAAGTGGTATGTGGTCCAGTTATGCTGCTCTGATTACAGGTTATGTTAAAGTGGTATGTGGTCCAGTTATGCTGCTCTGATTACAGGTTATGTTAAAGTGGTATGTGGTCCAGTTATGCTGCTCTGATTAAAGGTTGTGTTAAAGTGGTATGTGGTCCAGTTATGCTGCTCTGATTACAGGTTATGTTAAAGTGGTATGTGGTCCAGTTATGCTGCTCTGATTACAGGTTATGTTAAAGTGGTATGTGGTCCAGTTATGCTGCTCTGATTAAAGGTTGTGTTAAAGTGGTATGTGGTCCAGTTATGCTGCTCTGATTACAGGTTGTGTTAAAGTGGTATGTGGTCCAGTTATGCTGCTCTGATTAAAGGTTGTGTTAAAGTGGTATGTGGTCCAGTTATGCTGCTCTGATTAAAGGTTGTGTTAAAGTGGTATGTGGTCCAGTTATGCTGCTCTGATTAAAGGTTGTGTTAAAGTGGTATGTGGTCCAGTTATGCTGCTCTGATTAAAGGTTGTGTTAAAGTGGTATGTGGTCCAGTTATGCTGCTCTGATTAAAGGTTGTGTTAAAGTGGTATGTGGTCCAGTTATGCTGCTCTGATTACAGGTTATGTTAAAGTGGTATGTGGTCCAGTTATGCTGCTCTGATTAAAGGTTGTGTTAAAGTGGTATGTGGTCCAGTTATGCTGCTCTGATTAAAGGTTGTGTTAAAGTGGTATGTGGTCCAGTTATGCTGCTCTGATTAAAGGTTGTGTTAAAGTGGTATGTGGTCCAGTTATGCTGCTCTGATTAAAGGTTGTGTTAAAGTGGTATGTGGTCCAGTTATGCTGCTCTGATTAAAGGTTGTGTTAAAGTGGTATGTGGTCCAGTTATGCTGCTCTTGAAGTTGGCAGGCTTCAAATTTGAAAGTACATAATCAATGTTGTTTGTCATGGTTTCTATGCAAATCTATCTATCTATCTATCTATCTATCTATCTATCTATCTATCTATCTATCTATCTATCTATCTATCTATCTATCTATCTATCTATCTATCTATCTATCTATCTATCTATCTATCTATCTATCTATCTATCTATCTATCTATCTATCTATCTATCTATCTATCTATCTATCTATCTATCTATCTATCTATCTATCTATCTATCTATCTATCTATCTATCTATCTATCTATCTATCTATCTATCTATCTATCTATCTATCTATCTATCTATCTATCCCTCCCCTCCTCTCTTTCTCTCAATATTCTCTCCATCTTCTCTGTATCTCCGCTGCCAGAACACTAATCCAGTCATCACCCTGTCACTTGAAGATAGTAGTTCCTGTCTTTATATTGTAGTAGCGGTCTGCTTTGATCCCCCTGAATTGGCGCTGAATGCCCCGAACCATCCAAATCAAATACAACACTTGGCTCACGTAGCTGCCAGACACCACAGTCCTGATTCCCTAGTGGACGATAACAGAGAGTGGGGGGGGGGAGATTTCCTGGAGGAAGTGTGCTTTTGCAATCATCCAACCAGCTGTTGAAGTGTGTGTGTGTGTGTGTGTGTGTGTGTGTGTGTGTGTAGCCAGGGTATCACAATACCGCTGAATCTAAACAGATTTTAAATTTGTTTATTTAATTTTTTGATCCACTTTTTCTCCTTATTTTCAATTTTTCTCCCATCCCAATTTTTCGCTGTTTCCAATTCTCCCCTCCCCTGTCTTGAACGTTGCTCGCATATGCCCCCCACTGGCCGGTTGTAGGGAGGATAGAAGCCTTGCATCACGTGTCCCCTCCGGTACACGAGGAGGCAGCCTGTCACATCTTTTCACCTGCCAGCGCGGACTCTCATTGGCGAGGTGTAACGTGTGGGAGGCTCACACTACCCCCGCCATTTCCTGTCTCTGCTGTGCAGTCATCCCTCAACCGACCTGTAGGAGTCGCTGTCCACAACGTCCAGATTACCACCCATCGACTTCCCCCCGCTGACTCTGCCAATTGAGCCAGTATGCCGGCCGGCCCAAGCCGGAGGCAACGCCGACAGCCGGATTTGAACCCGGTGTCTCTTGCGTTGGTGACGAGCGCAATGTCTGCTGCGCCACCCAGCCGCTTGGATTTGTTTATTAATTAGTTTGATCTTTCTGTTCACAACTCAGCACCTTGTGTGATGTTGAGAGACTAAATACATATTAGAGCCCTGATGAAGTCATATTATGATCTGAGATCAGAGATCTCCATTTAGGCTCTGACGTTTGAAGCTTTCAGCTGATTACACTTAGACTCTGACGTTTGAAGCTTTCAGCTGATTACACTTAGACTCTGACGTTTGAAGCTTTCAGCTGATTACACTTAGACTCTGATGTTTGAAGCTTTCAGCTGATTACACTTAGACTCTGACGTTTGAAGCTTTCAGCTGATTACACTTAGACTCTGACGTTTGAAGCTTTTCCGCCATTTAAAAAATAAATTATATTCTATTCTATTTTAATCTATTTTCAGCCAATTTTTCCGCCGTCAACTAAAAACACACTTTTCAATCAATGTCTGAATTTAAAAAAGGACCTTCTTACTGTCCTTTACTATTATGCACTATGCTACTATGTCTATACTACTATCTACTATGATACTATGCCTATTATACTACCTACTATGCTAATATGTCTATGCTACTATCTACTATGCCTATATTACTACCTACTATGCTACTATGTCTCTATACTACTATCTACTATGATACTATGCCTATACTACTACCTACTATGCTAATATGACTATGCTACTACCTACTATGCCTATACTCCTACCTACTATGCTAATATGACTATGCTACTACCTACTATGCCTATACTCCTACCTACTATGCTAATATGACTATGCTACTACCTACTATGCCTATACTACTACCTAGTACCTACTATGCTAAATTATGTCTATATTACTATATACTATGATACTATGCCTATACTACTACCTACTATGCTAATATGACTATGCTACTACCTACTATACCTATACTCCTACCTACTATGCTAATATAATAATAATAATGCAGGACCTCTTTAGGGGGGTATTTATTCGGCATGCAACGAACTGGACATGCAATTGGAGCGGCACACACACACCAGGATACACACACACACACATGCATTGTCTTTCCTCAGTCGCCGATGCGATTGAGTCTCTGCGCTTGACCCATCCCGTCGTCCTTCCCCCCATGGGCAGCCGGGAGCAGATAGGGCGTCAACGTGAGCCACGCGCCAGGGACCAATCCAAGTGCTCCTGTCCGTCTTCGTCAAGGACACCACAGCGTTAGCGATCTGTTGTTGTGCATGTTTTTCCATTGGGTTTATCTTATCGGGGGGGGGAACCCTTGCGAGCACGGGGAGAACATGCAAACTCCACACAGAAAGGCCTGGGAGATACCCCACCTGAGTACCTGGCATCATGGAAACCTGGTCCCCAAGCGGGAATCGAACCCTGGACCTTTACATTTACATTTACATTTAGTCATTTAGCTGACGCTTTTATCCAAAGCGACTTACAAGTTCTGTGCGACAAGACAGCAAGAAGGGTACAACTCTATCAGCTGAGTAACAATGTTCATCAAAGTGTTGCGTGTTACAGTGTAGGTTAGTTTATTAGGACATGTGCATGACATTAAGGTTAGTCGGGGTTAGATTTTTTAGTTTATTTTTTTTTATCATTTCAGATAATGGTTGAAGAAGTGAGTCTTTAGTCGACGGCGAAAGATTGGACGGGATTCGGCTGTCCTAACTGGGGTGGGTAGTTCATTCCACCATTGTGGGGCAAGGACTGAGAATAGGCAGCTTCTCTTTGATGACCCTCCGGGAGCTTGGATAGGAGTAGATCTGAGGCGGCCAGAAGATGCAGAGCGTAGGGGTCTTGAGGGTGTGTAGTTAGAGACCATTGACCGGAGGTAGGCGGGGACCTTCTTGCTGTGAGGCGACAGTGTTAACCACTACACCACCGTGCCGCCGTGCTAAATGATGTCTATACTACTATGCACTCAGTGTAGCGCTTAAGTTCAGCACTGCTAGACGAACAACACCACTGACCCTTAGCTGCTAGAGGTGAACCCTCCTGCCGACTTGTTGTGCACGATTTGTAAGTCGCTTGGGATAAAACCGTCCGCTAAATGACTCAATGTAAATGCACTCCTGCCTGTTGACTGCCGAATGACAATTAATGTGTGCTTTAAGATTCCCCTTCAGAAGCTATGGTATTGAGTCTAAAAGTCTAAAGTCTTCTGTTTTGACTAATGCCTTACAGAGCTGGACCACTGTGCTGATGCTAAACACGGCTGTGAACAGGAGTTCATGAGCGCACAGGATTCCTGTTTGTGTAAATGCAGAAAAGGATTCACTCTGAGACCTGACGGGAAAACGTGCAAGAGTAAGTCTCGTCTGCTTCTTATTGCTGCTTCCTAAAGCTTTCTGTCTGGATTCTGTTTCATCTTAATGTATTTCTAGTAGGGATGCTTGATATTGGCTTTTTTACCGATACCGATATACTGATATTGTCCAACTCTTAATTTCAGATACCAATATCAACCGATACAGATATATGCAGGGTTTCCCCCCCCAAAAAATGTAATAATTTCAGGTAATTAACATTACATATCTCTTGTTGTGGAATTAACACAACATTATGCATACTTTTGACAATAAATAAAATCAGAATTTGTTCTTACTTGCTTGCCTGGGTAAATAAAGGTTATAGAAATGTAAAAAAATAAATAAAAAAAATCTTTTTTGAAAACCGATACCGATATTTTCCGATATCACATTTTAATGCCGATATCGGCCGATAATATCGGTAGGTCGATAATATCGGACATCCCTAATTTCTAGTTTCTACTCAACATTTCTTCAGGACTCAGTGTTCTCTATTGGCAGAGTGGGAAATATGGAGGCGTAGTTTTATTGCATGTTTTTTTGTTGTTCATGCTTAGAATTTGTTCTCCTGTTAATGCTGAATGAGAACGATCCATTCCTGGCAGCGAGACTGTATTTTCTCATATTATCACAAGGTAACTTTGCTCTTATGTGTCTCCTTCCAAACATAGTTTCCCCTTAAATGGATACTTTGCTATTCTGAATAGTAATCCACATCAATTTATTTATTATTGTTCACTTTTGTAAAAGAAGAATCCTAATATGCTCTGTTGGTATGACATCTGATTTACTCTGTAAAAAGAAAATAATACATATTTTTAATCTCTGTTTGTCAAGATGGAAACTCGCTCATAAACAATTTCGGTAGCACTTTATAATAACACCCTGTTATAATACATTTATAAGGTATTTGTAGATAATGAACTAATCATGAACAAACCATTTATATACATTCGTAAATGATTATTAAATCATTTATAACTATATTTGTATACCATTTACAAAGTATTTATAACGCATTAGTGGATAATGAACTAATCATGAACAAACCATTTATATACATTCATAAATGATTATTAAATCATTTATAACTATATTTGTATAACATTTACACATTAGTTCTACATTATTTATAACTCATTATCAACATTGTTTGTACTTGATTTGTTCATCATTAAATAATGTTGTTTAATGTGTAGTAACACATTTGTAGATGCTTTGAAAAATGGATATGAAAAAACGACTATAGTGTATCTCCATTTATTTTTCATGTTCAACAAATGATTTGTTAAGACATTCATAAAACATCTATAAATCATTTGCAGATGCTATCGTGGGGGCCAATCTAAAGTGAAGCCTATTCATCATTAACAAGTGTCTAATACAGTTAATTATTTGTTTACTTTTTCATCACATGTTACAAATGTTGTAGGCAGCTTTCGGATACACCCTTCTTTGTGACATCAAACAGTGACAGAATTAGGACTAAAGATAAATGCAATTTTATTAACATATAAAATACATGTGCATGACATATAGTGTAACGTAGGGGGGCACTAGGACCCAGGAGTACCCTGGCCAGGTATTGAAGAGTATCTAGAGAGGAAGTATCACGCAAGCTAGACTTGACGTCACGTGTGTTGCCGTCTGTTTGAATGGAAGCACAAGTTATCCGTGCTGCTCCTGCTGCACGCTTTTAATAAGGTATGAGCAGGTTAAACACCTTTTTTTGTTGGTAAATCATTCCTATCATTTCCGACCTACAAACAACTCTTATATGTTGTGTAGACGTTCGTGTAGATGTGGTGGCCGCAGAGAGAAGCTCAGCTTCTTCCCTCAGGCCATCAGATCAATGAACACTGATCTCTCCACACACAAGCATACATGAACACACACATACACACACACAACACAACATTCTGCACTCGTTCACACACAAAGGTCACTTTAAACACACAAGAAAAGGACACTTTAAAGGAAGGGGAAAAGGACACTTTAAGAAAAGAACTTGTTGTGATTGTTGCATAGTATAGTTAGTAACAGCAAGTATAGCATAGGGACATAGAAGTAAAACTGCACATTGTATAGGAGTGTACATAGGATCCAGTGCCTCTTAGCCTGCGACAGCCCGCCGGCAGGGCGTTTTTGGGACTTTTTGCAACAGGCACTTTGGCGACCCCTAGTGGCTCGGGCGTGCATATTTTGTAATACAATATATATATATCGAATTGAAGGCTTATTTGTTGCCTGTCGATAGCGACAAAATCCGACAAAATCCGTTCAGCGGTTCTCCAGTTACATGCCAGTATTTGAGGCTTGTGCAAAGTACACGGTATTGCGCAAAATACCACTCCCGACTCAGGCTGCAGTAGTTCCGTCAATCTAGATCCGATCTCGAAAATGATTGTGGATCGTTGTAGCCAATGAGTGTGGCTTCTAATGATACCCCATGTGGGGATGTGTGAATCAGGGATCTAGGTGAACAACTAAATTATTTAACAGGAAGCCAAATTAATTGAAGTCTATGAGAAAACTGAGTTTTTCTTTGTACACAGTTTATCAAAATCACTCCTAATCACTCATTTCTGAATGGATCTTTATGAAATTTGGATATCTACTACATAAGGCTTCAGGCTATGGCTCCGTATGGATTTGTAAGCCATACCACCTTCTGGGGAAATACTACCTCTGGACTACTAACTACTACAGAAAAACTTGAGTAACAAGTTTTTCTACAACTCAAGTTCAGACCTATGTTACTCTATTACGTTTGCACTAAAAGTGCATTTCTTTTCTGGAATCAGAAACTTCAGAATGTCATCTTTCAAAAGAGACCAGGCTCATGCATGAGCTATAAGTATAAAGTATGTTGTTTTGTTTTGCAAAAAAAGTATGCAGTCCTCAAGTTCTAGTTAAAGAATTGCCACTTTTCTGCCCGCTTGATAATTAAGCGATTTATTAACATGGTTATTTATCATGTCTATTCTAGTTATCTTATTATTATTACTACTATTACTATTGTTTTATTGCACAATCGTAGCGGGCATGGCCAACCGCATTTCACTGTATGCCCTGGTATGTATGTGATGAATAAACTCTTGAATCTTGAAATAATATGGGTTCTTTAAGATTCCCCTTCAGAAGCTATGGTATTGAGTCTAAAAGTCTAAAGACCACCCTGTATTCTGTTTTGACTAATGCCTTACAGAGCTGGACCCCTGTGCTGATGGTAAACACGGCTGTGAACAGGAGTTCATGAGCACAGAGAGTTCCTGTTTGTGTAAATGCAGAAAAGGATTCACTCTGAGACCTGACGGGAAAACATGCAAGAGTAAGTGTCATCTGTCTCCCCCCCACATAAGACCTGCCCAGAGCCTAGAGGTTTTTAAATCCTTGCTCAAAACACACCTCTTCTCCCTGGCCTTTGACCAGAGCTAGCCTAGGCCTAGCACTTATACATGACGTCCGCTGTCACATGTTGTAAAGCACTTTGGTTTGGCTGTTAGTCATTTGTAAATATGCTATAAAAATAAAACTGACTTGACTTGACTTGCCTATTTCTAAATGGTAAACGGTGCACAGTGACACCTTCTCCTGGTAAATGGCTGCATTTATATAACAGCTTTTATCCAAAGCACTAAAAAATGTGTTCCTCACATTTTACCCACTCACTCACACACCGATGGTGGAGACGACCATGCAAGGTGCCAACCTGCTCATCAGGAGCTGGAATCTAACCGGAAACCTCCAGATTACCAGACGACCACTCTACCTCCCATAAAAATTCTCTCTCTTCTCTCTCTCTCTCTCTCTCTCTCTCTCTCTCTCTCTCTCTCTCTCTCTCTCTCTCTCTCTCTCTCTCTCTCTCTCTCTCTCTCTCTCTCTCTCTCTCTCTCTCTCTCTCTCTCTCTCTCTCTCTCTCTCTCTCTCTCTCTCTCTCTCTCTCTCTCTCTCGGGGTGCATTACTTTGAACTAGCCACTACAGATGCCCTCCCCCCACCTATTCCCTGGATATATCTAGCGTTAAACCTGTGAATGGAAAAAACACTCCCCTCCCTCAGCAGCCATTGTTGGGGTGCCCTTGAGCAAGGCACTCATGCCCCAATTTCTGCAGTGGAGCAGCTTGGCGGCCATCATTAGAAAACTGTTGCGGTCGTACTGGCAGCTCCCAGGTGTGATGGTGTCAGACTGGTCATACTGGCAGCTCCCAGGTGTGATGGTGTCAGACTGGTCGTACTGGCAGCTCCCAGGTGTCAGACTGGTCGTACTGGCAGCTCCCAGGTGTGATGGTGTCAGACTGGTCGTACTGGCAGCTCCCAGGTGTCAGACTGGTCGTACTGGCAGCTCCCAGGTGTGATGGTGTCAGACTGGTCGTACTGGCAGCTCCCAGGTGTGATAGTGTCAGACTGGTCGTACTGGCAGCTCCCAGGTGTGATAGTGTCAGACTGGTTGTACTGGCAGCTCCCAGGTGTGATAGTGTCAGACTGGTTGTACTGGCAGCTCCCAGGTGTGATAGTGTCAGACTGGTCGTACTGGCAGCTCCCAGGTGTGATAGTGTCAGACTGGTTGTACTGGCAGCTCCCAGGTGTGATAGTGTCAGACTGGTTGTACTGGCAGCTCCCAGGTGTGATGGTGTCAGACTGGTTGTACTAGCAGCTCCCAGGTGTCAGACTGGTCGTACTGGCAGCTCCCAGGTGTCAGACTGGTCGTACTGGCAGCTCCCAGGTGTGATAGTGTCAGACTGGTCGTACTGGCAGCTCCCAGGTGTGATAGTGTCAGACTGGTCGTACTGGCAGCTCCCAGGTGTGATAGTGTCAGACTGGTCGTACTGGCAGCTCCCAGGTGTCAGACTGGTCGTACTGGCAGCTCCCAGGTGTGATGGTGTCAGACTGGTCGTACTGGCAGCTCCCAGGTGTCAGACTGGTCGTACTGGCAGCTCCCAGGTGTCAGACTGGTCGTACTGGCAGCTCCCAGGTGTGATGGTGTCAGACTGGTTGTACTGGCAGCTCCCAGGTGTGATGGTGTCAGACTGGTCGTACTGGCAGCTCCCAGGTGTCAGACTGGTCGTACTGGCAGCTCCCAGGTGTGATGGTGTCAGACTGGTCGTACTGGCAGCTCCCAGGTGTGATAGTGTTGTGTGAAGCAGGGCTTTGCAGAAAAAGTAATTTTTAAAAGGTTTAAATAAATAAATACATGAATGAATTATTTATTTAAAGAAAAAAAAAGGAGCAAAATAAATATATATCTAGTGGGGTGGCCAACCTGCCGGCTCGCGAGCCGCATGCGGCTCTTTGCCCGCCAATGTGTGGCTCCTCCCTCCATTAAAAAAAAACAACAACAAAAAAATATTATAATTTTTATTTTTTTGTCATTCATTCCATAAGACATAGAATAAACATTTACAGACTTATTTTTTTAAATGGTTCATTTGCATGTTCTGGCTATCTGATTCTAGGGACATCTAACTTATGGATCTCAGGGAATGTATTCCCAGTGTCAGAAATATTGTGTATGTTACTAGGCTTGAGTAAATTGTAATGAACCAAAGGAGAATATCAATTAAATTATATATCTTTTTTATATAGATTTCTATAATCATATATTTCACTAATAACAGTTACAATCATTGGTAAACAAACGTAATGCTGAAAATATACACTTTGACAGCTGTTTTGACAGGGTTAGGGTCTTTACTCTTGGCTACATTTGAAAAGAAAACCCAACATTAATTCATACATTCTGTAGAGATGGATTTATGGCCTGATGTCATTTGCGGTCCAGTACTGGACCGCTCAGGCTTAAGAGGTTAACCCTGTGAGGCCCAAATAAAAAAGACATTAGCAACATCAGAGGCCAGAGGGTGGGACCTATAAACACATGAAGGGTGCCGTGACTAAAAAAAAGTTGAGAAACGCTGGTATATATGGTGTGGCTCTTTGTGGTACCACAGTACTTTTTGTGGCTCTTAGTCTCTGACTGGTTGGCCACCCCTAACTGTATTTGTTTCTCATATACTCTATCCAGTATGTTCCACAAGCATTATAGCATATCCTGTTTGCTAACTGTATAATTGTACTCTAACATGCTTGCACTGCAGAGCTGGACCACTGTGCTGATGGTAAACACGGCTGTGAACAGGAGTTCATGAACACAGAGGATTCCTGTTTGTGTAAATGCAGAAAAGGATTCACACTGACATCTGACGGGAAAACATGCAAGAGTAAGTGTCATCTGCTTCTTTATTTTTTATCCACTTTTTCTCCCATTTTTCTATATTTTCTCCCAACCCAATTTCGTATCATCCAATTCAACCCTCCCCTGTCACAAACGCTGTTTCTTGCCTCCCACAAGCCGGCTGCAATGTGGACTAAGTCATACATAGCACAAGTCCCCTCCGGTACTTGAGGTAACAGCAGTCGCATTTTTCACCTGCGCAGCTCGATCTCTCAGTGGCGAGGAGTAACGCGTGGGAGGCTCACGCTGCCCCCGACACTTCCTGATTCTACTGCGCAGGCGCACCAACCGACCTGTAGGAGTCGCTGTCCACAACGCCCGATCCCCACCCATCAGTTTCCCACCCCCTAATACGGCCAATGTGTATTAGTACGGACGACCAGCTAAACTGAAAGCAAATGTGGAGCGCTGGGCTCAAACAGGCGAGCCCAGCGTCTCCAGATTTCGTGGCGAGCGCCTTGCCCACTACGCCACATAGCCGCCCAAGTGTCATCTGCTTCTTATTGTCTTGACATTGAACTTGATCTTGATAATGAAATCCAGATACAGAAAGATACATTTACTAAACTCTTGTGGTAAAACTCAAATGGTTGCAACCACTGGGTAGATGTCTAAACACTGGAGCAGCTGGGTAGTGTAGAGGTCTAAACACTGGAGCAGCTGGGTAGTGTAGTGGTCTAAACACTGGGTAGTGTAGGTCTAAACACTGGAGTGGCTGGGTAGTGTAGTGGTCTAAACACTGGGTAGTGTAGGTCTAAACACTGGAGTGGCTGGGTAGTGTAGACTAGAGGTCTAACTAGTGTAGATGTCTAACTAGTGTAGATGTCTAACTAGTGTAGATGTCTAACTAGTGTAGATGTCTAACTAGTGTAGAGGTCTAAACACTAGAGTGGCTGGGTAGTGTAGAGGTTTAAACACTAGAGCGGCTGGGTAGTGTAGAGGTCTAAACACTGGAGCAGCTGGGTAGTGTAGAGGTCTAAACACTGGGTAGTGTAGAGGTCTAAACACTGGGTAGTGTAGAGGTCTAAACACTGGGTAGTGTAGAGGTCTAAACACTGGAGCAGCTGGGTAGTGTAGAGGTCTAAACACTGGAGCAGCTGGGTAGTGTAGAGGTCTAAACACTGGGTAGTGTAGAGGTCTAAACACTGGGTAGTGTAGAGGTCTAAACACTGGGTAGTGTAGAGGTCTAAACACTAGAGAGGCTGGGTAGTGTAGAGGTCTAAACACTGGAGAGGCTGGGTAGTGTAGATGTCTAAACACTGGGTAGTGTAGAGGTCTAAACACTGGGTAGTGTAGAGGTCTAAACACTGGGTAGTGTAGAGGTCTAAACACTGGGTAGTGTAGAGGTCTAAACACCGGAGTGGCTGGGTAGTGTAGAGGTATAAACAACATAGAGGTAGTGTAGAGGTCTAAACACTAGAGAGGCTGGGTAGTGTAGAGGTCTAAACACTGGGTAGTGTAGAGGTCTAAGCACTGGGCTGGCTGGGTAGTGTAGAGGTCTAAACACTGGAGAGGCTGGGTAGTGTAGAGGTCTAAACACTGGGTAGTGTAGAGGTCTAAGCACTGGGCTGGCTGGGTAGTGTAGAGGTCTAAACACTGGGTAGTGTAGAGGTCTAAACACTGGGTAGTGTAGAGGTCTAAACACTGGGTAGTGTAGAGGTCTAAACACTGGGTAGTGTAGAGGTCTAAACACTAGAGAGGCTGGGTAGTGTAGAGGTCTAAACACTGGAGAGGCTGGGTAGTGTAGAGGTCTAAACACTGGAGAGGCTGGGTAGTGTAGAGGTCTAAACACTAGAGAGGCTGGGTAGTGTAGAGGTCTAAACACTGGGCAGTGTAGAGGTCTAAACACTAGAGAGGCTGGGTAGTGTAGAGGTCTAAACGTTAGTTCTTATTTATTTATCCACTGTCATTTGCAGTGTTGGTGTAGTGTTTTTATTTATTTTCTGACATAACGATGCCTCTTGAGGCATGACTATGACTGTAAATGGTCAACTTAATTTTTTAGCGTACAAATATTGTCATATTTATTTAAATTATGATTAATTAATTCCAAGGAGGCCTGTAGAGTTGACATGAACGATATCACCATGATTCCTCCCAAATAAAGCCCTTAAGAACACGGCGCACACCAGTCTGTCGACTTACGACTGCTCTTCAGCGCTCCTAAATCCTGCTCTTAGTTAGGACCGAATCCAGGAGAAGGGACCGTTGGTGAATCCCAAAATCGGCCCGAAAATGTCTTAAGTGGCGCTAAGACAAAAATGTGTCAGATTTTTTCTCTTAAGTCCGTTGGTGAATGAGACCCAATGATCTGTTTCCCCATTAGCTTTTTGCTCTTACACATTCTGCTCACTCACTGCAGAACTGGACCCCTGTGCTGATGGTAAACACGGCTGTGAACAGGAGTTCATGAGCACAGAGAGTTCCTGTTTGTGTAAATGCAGAAAAGGATTCACTCTGAGACCTGACGGGAAAACATGCGAGAGTAAGTGTCATCTGCTTTTCTCTTGTAATAAATATTTGGAAAATGCAATTGTACTTCAGATTTAGGAATTTGAGATTTTGTGATTTTGAGATCTGAGATGTGAGATTCTGAGATTTCCCCCCCACTTTATTCTAGTGAATATGATGCATGATATAGTGCTTAATAGACACAATTCATTCATAGTATGAGACTAAGATCCTATTGGTTCGTTCTAGAATATTTTTATAACTGGCTGTTTTTCTGTTTTGACTAATGCCTTACAGAGCTGGACCCCTGTGCTGATGGTAAACACGGCTGTGAACAGGAGTTCATGAGCACAGAGGATTCCTGTTTGTGTAAATGCAGAAAAGGATTCACACTGAGACCTGACGGGAAAACATGCGAGAGTAAGTGTCATCTGTTTTTCTCTTGTAATAGATATTTGTAATATTTATAATAAATGCAACTCTACTTCAGATTTAGAGATTTGAGATTTATAGCTTTTTTTCACTTGAATAGGATGTGTGATATAGACACAATTCATTCATAGTATGTGACTAAAATCCTATTGGTTTGTTCTAGAATATTTCTATGGTATTTAGTTACAGAATTCTGAATACATCAGAATCAGGTCAGGTCAGAAGGCTAGTCCTGTACTGGATCAAGAGGAACATTCTTTGATGATGTGCCACAGGGAGGGATACTCACACCATTTTAGTACAAGCATAAGACAGAGAATATAATTAGTATTTGACAACACAGATTTCCATGACTAATGAGTGAGATACTATCATTTGAAACTGAACAGGGTTGTCTTCATTGGTCAATTTAGTCTGTGTATGTAATATATCCCATTTACAATAGCCAGCATAAGCTCATATCCCGAATATGATAGCTGTGATATGTGGATATCATATTAGCTGGGATACTGAAGCATGTAAACACCTTATTCTTACCGTCGGGTTTTGCGGTCCATGGGAGTTATTTTTCCATGGGAACACTCGTGGCAACATTACGTATGCTCGTGTATATGGGGATCAGAATATCAAAATGCATAGAAACACTTTCTCCTGTCTGAGACTTTAACCAGAACTCAAACTACAACAGTCTACACCCCCTGGGCCCCTTAACAATTGTTTGTATTGAGCCGCATTGTAATTGTACCCATTCTGCAATGTTAAATAACGTTGTTTATCCATTCACTAGCTCTATTAAGCGATGATAGCTAGCCTAGCCACAATGCTATGGTCGCTGCCATTAACGTTAGCATGTAAGCTAACGACAACAACAATGGCGTCAAAACTTTTTCTAACAGGATGTGAGTGACAAAGCCTGAACAGGATATCACAGGTTCACCCTTCTCATTGGTTGAAAATGGCCTTCATGTTTGTACATCGCCATCTGTTGCTTTGGCATTGTACTGCATGTATATATTACATCAACAGTGTTAAACCACTGTGAGCGGCCTGGAGGGAGTGGATTGGAGTGGAGGAGAAGCGGTAGATGCAGTGTATTTTGTTAGCCGCCAGGTGGCGGGCAGACCTTAAATTCTAATCGCCAAAGAATAAATCTACAAGTCAATGGCGCTGGGCGTGTAACTATTTTGTACCCTGTAAGTGTGCCTCTAAGGCAGACCTGGGCATTGTACGGCCCGCGGGCCGGATACGGCCCGCGGGATGATTCTGACCGGCCCGCGAAAGATTACATGATAATAATAAAAAAAAAAAAAAAAAATTATTTTTTTTAATATTTTTTTTTTTTTTTAACTTTTTTCTTTTCATGTCAACGTTCACACGCACAATATACGCTTACCTAGGATTTGACTTGATTCAACAACAAAGCAGTCGGGGCAAGCCGAAAACAGTGGAAAGTGTGGTTATTTGAAGTTTGGATTTCTTTTTTCACAACTGAGGTAGGTAGATTACATTTTTAGAGACTAAAGTACAGAAAAAAGGTACCGTTGGGTACCGGTATCGATTCACAGGTACCGGTACCGTATCGGTTCAAATGTGAACGGTACCCATCCCTACTGAACACACAACTGCAGGGCAAGGGCATTTTTGCTCATGAAATGCATAGCCATGTGAAAGCCTTCATGACAAAGTTGCAATTAATTTCAAGGCAACTAGGCAGCAACAATCTCAAATACATGAAAACCCTGAAAGAAGTAAACCATCAGCTGCTCACTGGCACAGGTACTCATCCATGTTAGAAGCACTGCATGATGAATTTTCAAGGCGTTTTCAAGATTTCAAAAAGGTTGAGGATGAAATGCAGCTGGTTTCCTCTCCCTTTACCTGCAGTGTTGATAGTTGTTCAGCTTGAACTCATTGACCTGCAGTCTGATTCACTACTGAAAGATCACTTTAAGTCAGCATCACTGCTAGAGTTCTACTCTGCTCTCAAGGTGGAGAACTTTCCAAACATGAGGAGACATGCTCAGAAGATGTTGGTTCTCTTTGGATCCACCTATATGTGAACAGACATTCTCAGTCATGACGTTTACCAAGTCCAGGTACAGATCCTCTCTCACTGATGAACATCTGGCAGCTGTGCTTCGCATCTCCACCTCAGACATGCAACCTGACTTTGATGGACTTGTTAAAGCTCAACAGAGACTGGATTTATCACACTGAATAAAAAAAAAAGAGCTGAAGAACACTAAAATGTGGAAATATAACAAGTGAAATGGGACACTTGATATTTTTTTTCTTTTTTTGCACAGTTCTGAAAACATTAAATGTTTAATATAGGCATGTAAAGTAAAAAAGGCTACTGGGACACTTTTCTTTACACAGTTCAGTGACATGTCTTGTTTATTTTGGCTATAAGATGATGTGATGTCTTTAGAAAGCTAAGAAAATCCCTGTTTCAATAGTATATGAAACTCAAAATAATAACTTTATTTGTATAGCACTTTTTCATACATGCCCTTTGTTAATGTTTCACATTTTGTTTATCATTTTGGAAATAAATTCTATTTGAATAAATGATATTTTTGAAAGCTAACCTCACCTTTTAATTGCCAAATAATAACACACTCTTACCAGGGGTCAAAACAATGCCATTTACTGCTTTTTATATAGAAATAAAATGTATATTATGCATAATTGAGGTTGGAATTTTGGCCCGGCCCTCCAACATATTTTCAGTTGCTCATTCGGCCCCCCGGGAAAAATAATTGCCCACCCCTGCTCTAAGGCATAACAAAAAATATTTTTGGTTCCTGTTGGGTGTCAGTTAACGGCGACTATGGATAGGGAATTTCTTTATTTAATTAAAATGTTCACAACAACATGGATGCATGTACTCTGCCAGCATGTTTAATATCCATAATACTAAAGGTTTGACTAAGATTTGTATGAAACTTAATTGTAAAAAAAAAAAAAAAATAATCAGATTTTTTTTTTAAACTCATAAAATAAATTGGGTCGCACCTAAATCGGCAGGGTCGGTCGGCAACCGGAACCAAACCATTATTTTTGTTAGGCCTAACCTGAACATACTCCCTGTTCCCCTCATCCATCCATCTACCTGCCGCAGGTCTGGACCTCTGCCAGACCACGGACCACGGCTGTGAGTGTAACCGGTCTCGTATTGATCTGCGTTGTGTTTCAAATTCCAATTCGACCCCTGTTAAGGGATTGCCCTGAGTGGGAGTTGAACCCCGGTCTCCCGCACCGGGGCCTACATCACAAACCGCTGCGCCAAGAAAGGATATCTCTCCTAAGCGCTCAGTTTGGATGCCTCTGGGGAGTGAGTTCACTTGCAGTACTGCTTAACATCCACAGCCACCAAACTACTTGTACCACGTGACTGTGGATATACTGCGGTACCTCCGTTACATGAGCACCAGTGTGTCATCATCCCTGACTCCCACGTCTGTAGATGTTCTGAAGGATTCATTCTGGCTGAAGACGGCAAGAGCTGCAGAAGTACGGCTTCCTTTTGGCACGCTTATAACCTTTACTGCTCACCCTGCATACCATGCATCACCCTGCATACCATGCATCACCCTGCATACATAAAGTATAGATTTAGCTCTACAAACAGCCTCACGCACAATGAAAGTTTGTTTTGATTTGCTGGCCGACGGCCGTATAGAGTGGGATTAGACGGATCCAAATGGCCCCGAATGTGTTAACAATTGTGTGTATTGTACCCATTCTGCAATCTGTTAATAAAATGTTCAATCAATCAATCACCTGCGCAGGTACAATACAGTACGGCTCAATACACACAATTGTTAAGGGGATGCAGACCAGAGAAAGACTTTCGTCTTGTTTACATCAGGGTCCCCCATTTTCAATTCATAATGAATTGTAAGTAAGGGTGCAATACCTGTATCTCCTTCTGTATTGTTATTGAATGATCTCTCTCAATTACCGACCTCTATACAGGTGAAAAGACTCATGTTGGCCGGCCTCACAGCCGCAAAAAAATGTATTGCCTCACGTTGGTTTCACCCAGACAAACTCTGCCCGAAGGTATGGTTTCTCACCTACCTTGATGTGATCTATTTGGAGATATCCACGGCACGTGTTGTAGGGGTTAAGGAATCTAATATCGCAATTTGGTTGGCTGCAGTGGCAAAGTTAAAAGAACGCATATAAGTTTGGGAATTTGTTTTGATTTGTTTTGATTTTTGTTTTTTTTACTGAATAATGTATTGTGAGTGTGACTCATGTTGAGGTCCTTGGGGGAGCGGGGGGGGGGGGGGGGGGGAAGAGAACAAGCGAGTGTCCATGTAGGATGATCACTGTACAGTCTGTATCAGTTATTGTCTTGTCATGTGGTGTTAAGTTATTGTCTTGGGAAGTCTTTTTATGTATTATTATTGTATTGTTTGTGATATATGTTTTGTTTCATGTTGGAGAAAAAAGAAAGAAAGAAAAAGAAAATAAAAATATTTGATCCAAAAAAAAAAAGGTAAGGGTGCAATTAGCACTGTGCAATCCATTCTTTGTGGATCCCGCCCTTAAAGTTCGGCAAATAAATATAAAGATGTTGTGGATTTTAAGCGCGCGGGGAACTCTCCGCTTTCCGAATCCCGCAGAGTCGGCTGTGAACCTTCATCTCATCCCCCCCCCCCCCCCCCCCCCCAGAGTCGGACTGCAGCGACGGGGTCCTGGATCTGGTGTTTGTGATCGACGGCTCCAAGAGCCTGGGCCCGGCCAACTTTGAGAAGGTCAAGCAGTTCGTCAACGCCATGGTGGACACGCTGGAGGTGTCCCGCACCGGCACGCACGTGGGCCTGCTGCAGTACTCCACCCAGGTCCAGACGGAGTTCACCCTGGCCCAGTACACTGCCACGCAGGACGTGAAGGACGCCGTGTCCCGCATGCGGTACATGGGCAGAGGCTCCATGACGGGCTCCGCCCTGCGCCACATGTTCCAGTACAGCTTCTCGGCCAAGGAAGGGGCCCGAGCCGACGTGCCCCGCGTCTGCATCGTGTTCACGGACGGACGGTCGCAAGACGACGTGTCGGAGTGGGTCGGCAAGGCAAAGAACGCTGGTATGTTTGAGTTTTTTTTTTTTTGCCTTTCTATCATTTACTCCCATCCCCCAATTTAGTCGTTATGCCAATTCCCTTCCTGGTCGTTGCGCGCATTGCCCCACTGTCGGCCTGGGGAGGGTGTAGAACTACCACACGCCTCCTCCGATACATGTGGAGTCAGCCAGCCGCTTCCATTTCACTGGTTGTTAGTCTTTTTAATTGTTTTTATTCATTTTAATTGTTTTATTCATTTAACTTTTTGTCTATATCTCCTGTAGCACTCTAAGATTCTCGCGAATATAAAGTGCGGTACAAATTGAATCTATTATTATTATTATTATTATTATTATTATTATTATTATTATTATTATTATTATTATTATTATTATTATTATTATTATTCCTTTCACCTGACAGCGAGGAGTTTCACTGGGGGAACGTAACGCGTGCGGAGGTTCACGCTATTTCCCCCGATCCCCTCCCTGCTGAACAGGCCAGTAGGAGTCGCTGTTTACAACGACCAGGACTCATACCCACCCGGCTTCCCACCTGCAAACACTGACAATTGTGATCGTTGGGATGACTGGCAAACTCGAGAAAGGCAACTGAGGTTTCCCTCATTTACAGTCACGTCGAGTGCACATACAGAAATAAGCAAAGAAATGCATATAAATTCATAGCATATAAAATCATAACAATAAGACAACAAGGTCAGGCAAAAAGCAAGGATAACAAATAAATTAAAACTCATACAATTTAATTGACAAAGGTTGGAGATCAAGGTTTTAAACTCTGCAACAGAGGGGAGAATCTCAAGCTTTAAGGACCGTTGGAGTCCATTCCATGAGCTAGAGGGGCATCATAGCAAAATGCTGATTTACCCTGTTCAGAGCAAACTCTGGGGACCTCAAGGACCAGCCAGTCACTAGAACGGGTTCCATAGGTTCCAAAATTCCCTTCCAATAATCATGTAGTATATGGAGGTAGCTTAACAATAAGGGCGTTAAAAATGAACAAATACCAGTGTTTGTTGCGCCTCTCCATCAGAGAGGACCAACCAACCTTCTCAAACAGACAGTGATGAGTGTTGTATGTGACAGGCCATCATGGTAGTGACTCAATAGTGTTGCCGATGTACCATCAGTACCATGGTTTAAATAGATACAGGTCAGTTTCACTTGATCCTACCGTCTTCCGTCTCTTGCAGGAGTCACTATATACGCCATCGGTATTGGGAAAGCTATCGAGGAGGAGCTGAGAGAAATCGCCTCAGAGCCTGATGACAAACACCTCTACTACGCCGAGGACTTCAACAAAATGGGCGACATCACAGACAAGCTGAAGTCCAGGTTGTGTAAAGGTAACGCCTGCTGCATGGATCAATAGTTATGAATGAGTCGTTTTATAACTATGTAAAAGAAAATAATAATACAAAGATCATTTGTTGTGAAAAGAAAATATTATAATAAAATAAGATAAAATAATAAACAGTATTTTGTCCGAAAAGGAATCAGAAGAAAACAATTTGATTATCAGGTCCTACCCCATATTGCAATGTAGCACAGTGTTAAATCTGCTTCCAACATGAATGATCCGCAAACAAAATCACTTATTTATTTTACAATAAATAGGCTACTGTCCATCCAGTGTTTTTAGAAAGCAAAAGGTATGCTGCTGACTAGATATTGTTGACTAGTTATTTAGGAGCCTGAGCAGGCCCGCCCCCATCCCTCCCTACAGGAAATGCTCGTCTCTGCCCTACAAGTGTAGGAAGTAACGTAAACACGCACAACACTTGTGATATTAATCACACAAGGAACATGTATCTGTTACTTTCATTTAACGCGTGCTTCCTGTACCTAAAGGAAGACAGAAACAGCAGTCCTCCTCCAACTTGCGGGGGAGATGGTTAGAAAAGTTGTCATCTGTTTTTTCTTTCTTTTTTGGGGGTTTTTCAGGAGCGTTTGCCACAGAAACAGTGACGTTGTTGACTGGACATTGTTTAATTCATATTTGAGTTGGTAAAATGGATTGATGTTAAATGCATTGACCTCAATCAATCAATCAATCAATCAATCAATCAATCAATCACCCACAAGATGAATCAATATCATAGACCTGTCGGCTCTTCTCGCTGTAAGATTCTGCATCCTGCAAGAAGGTTCCGTTGATGATTTAGTTTTCTTTTAAGGACACGTGAAAGTATTATAAAACACTTGTCTCCAACACGGTCCTCGAAGACAGACAAGACATCAAAAGACAGACTAAAGTTACAGGACAAAATCAGATTTACAACACAAGACCACACAGATACCTTCCACAAAACATGGCAGCCCTTCCTATCTCATTTCAAAACCCATATGACTCCTTCCAAACTTGGGACCCCATGACCCCCATGACCCCCCTCCTCCCCCCATCTACCTTCCTGACACTGCTAGCCCACGTATGGCTGGGGAGATGGCATTGTGGTGGTCTGCTGAGGGTGTTAAATTTACTTTCCATTTTATTTGTTTTACCATCTGGAAATTACGCTACTAAAATGGAGAGTATTACTTATATTATATATTATTATTTGTCTTTCCTATTTATATATATATTTTTTTTCTCTTTTGTTTTCTTTTAATTTTACTTAATTTCTTTTTGCGTAGCTTTGTCGGTCACATCTGTATTTATGTTTAATTATTTAAAATTTTCTATTTTTTTTTTTTATTTTACATGTATGTTTGTCATCGCCCTCACTGGGTGGGATGGTTGTGGGATTAGGGGATAGGAATGGGGAAGGAAATGGAAGTTGTATAATTTGGATAACTGAATTGTATAAATATGTACTAATTCTTCCAATAAAAAAAGATAAACCTAAAGTTACAGGACATCTAAGACACATGATGGAATACATACACACATGTGAATGCGCTGCACAGTAGAACTCTTTGTGTGGCTTATAGTGGTGAATCTCTGCCCCCTGCTGGTGTGATGGTGTACAACGACCAAAACATTGGGATCTAATCTATCTGGTATTAGTAGTGGATGATAGAGTGGGGCGATAATATGCCCAAAATATCACAATATTTTTCAGTATAACGGTATTTGGCGGTCTAGTTTTCCAGTACACATTTAACATTTCTTTAAAATTATTGTAATACAATTGACATGGTCCTATTTCATTCAGAATGGTCTATTTTATTTAACTTTTTAATACTGCTGCAAGGAATCTTTAATTTTTTTCTTCTTCTCTCCTCAGATAAACTGTCTAACGAGGAGGTGTGGTGGTGTTTCCAGAACCCGTTGACCTGCTTCTTCTTCTCTCCTCAGATAAACCGTCTAACGAGGAGATGTGTCGGTGTGAGAACGTGATGGTTTTCCAGGACCAGGTGGCAGAGAAGCTGAAGACACTGACCCAGAATAATATCCTTCACGTCATGCCGTTCTCTCGTTTTCAGAGACCAGAGTCCTCGACACAAAAAGAGTAGCCTATGTCCCTGTTACGGTTACGACCCCTGTGGGTCTAAGGGTAAAGGGCTGTAACATAACAGTTGGTTGAAAGAAATTATGGACCAGGTTTGTAAACACAATGATATTTATTAATAAATGCAAAGGAAGCACATGTAGCTCAAGGGTGAGCCCAGGCCAAAACAACAAACAAACACCACTATTCTTCAAATAAACCAACCTAATCTATGGTAAAAGAAATTACATTACCTAAACTACCCGGTCCCTTACCTAACCAAAACAGGAGAAAACAATATCCAAATGAAATGGCAGCTCACCCCATCTGTGCTTCCTGAAAAGAGAGAAAACACATTAATGATACATACCAGAATGGAAAACATATAACAAAACAATCTATAGCTAACAATGCTCTCTCTGAGGCCATACACACACAAAGGCAGTTTCACAAAGGCCAATAAACAAATGCAATATTATCAATGGAGTCAAGGTTACAAAATATCACCAGGCCTAGCCTCATGCCAGAGAGAGAGAGAGTGACTGAAGTGAGAAGCCATGGTTTAACAGGGTGTGGTGATCCATGATTGGGTGGTTGGTGATGGCTTCTGATTGGGTCTTGGAGTCTTGAAACCCATCCACCAATCGGTGCTGTGCTGCTATGTAGTCCACCAATGGAAGGGCAGGCATAGCAGGGACCAATGGTGGAGGACGGGTTCTGGCTGGAGGGAGGAAACAAAATGGAGAACAAGACACACTGGGGAAGCACATACATTGGGATGTAACAGTCCCATATGGAAAAGATGTATATAAATATTACCAGGTTGTGTGTGCATGTCTACCAAAGAGCAAAACACATGGCAGTAAAACCATATGATTCTTACAAGGCATTTTAGAGAATGTTCCATATACTGTAGGGCTAGGCACCAGTTATCAGTCTAAGATATAATATTGTAAGAAAATATATATACAGTAAGGTAATGATACCTGAAGGCAGAAGTTAGGCTATCATGTTTTGTTTTTCTTAAACTTCATTTTTTAGCGTTTATCGCTTTTCTGGTCAAGCATGACCGACAGATGCAGGGTGAAACAGGAGGGAGAACAGGGGAAGACATTCGGCAAATGACGGCGGGTCCGTGACGCAGCACGGTATTCCCCGACGCTTTCGCGTCGAGGTACATGGTGAGCTACTGGAGCTCCCCGGCTATCATGTTTCTTATAATCCTTCTCAGTATGGGATCTATTTTGGGGTTCATGTTAAGAGAAGGATTGTGAACTTTCCAAAACCAGGATGGCTGGTAGCTGCGGTCCAGATTGGGGGCAAAAACGATGACTCATCAAAACACGTGGGTCCAAATCAAAACAAATCAAATCCAATTAATTTGTAAGGCCAGACAACACACGTTAATGTTCCCATGGGCCGGACACGTCTTCTTTAAACAAGTCAAGAAGAAACATCACAATAAATCAAGAACAAAACAAAAACACCATAAAGTCCAAAAAAATTTAAATAAATTAATGCAACACTCCCAGACATAGCCCACGCGAAGGTAAGGAAAAACTCACTAAAACCTAGCAATAGGAAAAAATGCACCACGGGCAATGTGGAGGAGAGAAACCTTAGAAGGGCCGTTCAAGGGGGGATCTCCCTTCTTAGATGTCGGTGATAGTAGTGTTGCAATAAAACAGGCGAAACAGTTGGTAAGCATGCACTCATAAGTGTAGTGAAACAACACAGATAAGTGCATGCAGGGGCGGCTGATTGGCGCAGTGGGCAAGGCGCTCGCCTCTAACGCAGGAGACGCTGGGTTCGAGCCCAGCTCTCGGTGTTGCTACCGGCTGGCCGGTCGTTCATACTAACGCAATTGGCAAGTGTTAGAGGGTGGGAAAGCCGGAGGGTGGGGATTCGACGTTGTGGACAGCGACTCCTACAGGTCGGTTTGGTGACGTCGGTGCGACGGAAGCAGGAAGTAGCGGGGGCAGCGTGAGCCTCCCACGCATTACTCCTCGCCACTGAGAGCTCGAGCTGCTGCGGTGAAAATATGCCACAGGCTGCCTCCTCGTGTACCGGAGGGGACACGTGATGCAAGGCTTCTGTCCTCACTACAACCGACCTGTGGGAGGCATTGTCTAACAACGTTCAAGACAGGGGAGGGAAGAATTGGATAATACGAAATTGGGATGGGAGAAAAATAGAAAATGGGGAGAAAAATTGGATAAAAAAAAAGATAAGTGCATGCAATCCAGCTGCTGTAACCGTCTAGTTTGTCCAGCCATGCTCTTGTGTTTGGGAACTTGCAGGGTGTTCTAGTGTAAAACTATGGAGTGGAAGGTTCACAACTATTCTATCCGTCTAAAATGAAAGGAGTCTCTGTTTCTGGCTGTCCTTCAATTCTTTCAACAACCGCTCATCCGATCGACTTCACACTCGGCGTGAGTGCGGTTCCGAGTACACGGCAAGCAGCGATAATGGGGGACAAGCGGTCGGCCGGGTCCGAATGGGCACGTGTTCTGAGCGGGCACTGGTTGAAAGAAAGAGAAAAAGAAAGCTCATCAAGGAGAGGGATATAGGATACTCAACCTGCCGACTAGAATAAGAAAAAGAAGGACGGGTCAGTGGCATAGAAATGTAAAAATAAATTACTCCCCTTGTTACCACTGGGAGACACATATTATTAGTGTTGCCTCCACCATTGGTGTGTGAATGTGTGAGTGAATGGGTCAAATGTGAGGAACAAATTGTAAAGCGCTTTGGATAAAAGCTGTTATATAAATGCAGCCATTTACCATTTATTGTCCTGGGGCACAGGAAGAACATACTGACTGAACTGTCCTGGGGCACAGGAAGAACATACTGACTGAACTGTCCTGGGGCACAGGAAGAACATACTGACTGAACTGTCCTGGGGCACAGGAAGAACATACTGACTGAACTGTCCTGGGGCTCAGGAAGAACATACTGACTGAACTGTCCTGGGGCACAGGAAGAACATACTGACTGAACTGTCCTGGGGCTCAGGAAGAACATACTGACTGAACTGTCCTGGGGCTCAGGAAGAACATACTGACTGAACTGTCCTGGGGCACAGGAAGAACATACTGACTGAACTGTCCTGGGGCTCAGGAAGAACATACTGACTGAACTGTCCTGGGGCTCAGGAAGAACATACTGACTGAACTGTCATTTTTTTTTTTTTTTTATTATCTTTTTCCCCCCTCCTTTTTCCTCCGATTTTCTCCCATCCCAATGTTAGTCGTTATGCCATGCCAATTCCCAATCCCCTTCCTGGTCGCTGCGCACTTACCCCCCACAGTCGGTCTGGGAGAGTGGAGGCTACCACGTGCTTCCGCCGACACACGTCCAGCCAATCAACCGCTTCTTTTCACCTGGCAGCACGGATTCTCACTGAGAGGGCGTAGCGTGTGGAAGGATCACACTATCCCACTTAGATCCTATCCGCGCTTAGCAGGCGCCCCGACCGAACTGTAGGAGTCGCTGTTTACAACGACCCGGACCCACCCCGCCAGCTTCTCCCACCCTCTAATACTGCCAATTGTATTAGTGTGAACGGCCAGCCAAGCTGGTGACAACCCCGGAGCTGTGAGCTGGATTCGAACAGGCGAATGAACTGTCCATTTTAAGTTTTCAGATCAACAATGTTTTCTAACTGAATTCTCTAAACATGGTAAGCTGGAGTGTTGTCTAGCCAACACTAGAGGTGGAATACATTCAGGTCATGTATCCGATTCATCCTCCCAAGTGATCTGGGTTGACTTTACAATCTAAAGACCTTTTCTGATGACATAAACCTTCTAAATGGACCCTGTGTGTTTCTCTTTGCAATGTTTGCACAATAACGGACAGGAAGTAACCAGGAAGTAACCATGCGCCAAAGCTGTTCCCCTAGCAACGGAATTCCCCTGAAATAGGTCTGAAATGGGTCTGAAATGATTATCTGAAATAGGTCTGAAATGGGTCTGAAATGGATCTGAAATGAGTCTCTGAAATGTGCTTTTCAAAACAAACCCAGTATGGTTCGTCTTAACCCTTTCACTGCCACACTACAGAAGGTTAACCTGCTGTTGTGTGGCAGTGAAAGGGGTTAACCTTCTGTGTATTGTCGCAGTGAAAGGGTTAACCGTTTTGGTAGTGCGGCAGTGAAAGGGTTAAGGGGTCGACTCATCAATGTGTGTGTGGAAACATTTAAACAAACAACAAAGTGAAATATCTAAGACAAAATAGGCCTTAGAAATAAAGCTTCACAGTAAGATTATGCGAACGTGTTTCAATCTGAGGTGTTCCTTAACATTCCTACTTGAAGCCATGTCCAAGAAGCTGCAGGTGCTGGAGAAGCAACTGGGGAACTGAAGAACAGGATATTCTGCCTCTCTCTCTGAAGAACAGGATATTCTGCGTCTCTCTCTGAAGAACAAGATATTCTGCCTCTCTCTCTCTCTCTCTCTCTCTCTCTCTCTCTCTCTCTCTCTCTCTCTCTCTCTCTCTCTCTCTCTCTCTCTCTCTCTCTCTCTCTCTCTCTGAAGAACAAGATATTCTCTCTCTCTCTGAAGAACAAGATATTCTTCCTCTCTCTCTGAAGAACAAGATATTCTGCCTCTCTCTCTGAAGAACAAGATATTCTGCCTCTCTCTCTGAAGAACAAGATATTCTCTCTCTCTCTGAAGAACAAGATATTCTCTCTCTCTCTGAAGAACAAGATATTCTGCCTCTCTCTGAAGAACAAGATATTCTCTCTCTCTCTGAAGAACAAGATATTCTGCCTCTCTCTCTGAAGAACAAGATATTCTCTCTCTCTGAAGAACAAGATATTCTGCCTCTCTCTCTGAAGAACAAGATATTCTCTCTCTCTCTCTCTCTCTGAAGAACAAGATATTCTCTCTCTCTGAAGAACAAGATATTCTGCCTCTCTCTCTGAAGAACAAGATATTCTCTCTCTATCTGAAGAACAAGATATTCTCTCTCTCTCTCGGAAGAACAAGATATTCTGCCTCTCTCTCTCTCTCTCTCTCTCTCTCTCTCTCTCTCTCTCTCTGAAGAACAAGATATTCTCTCTCTCTCTGAAGAACAAGATATTCTGCCTCTCTCTCTGAAGAACAAGATATTCTCTCTCTCTCTCTCTCTCTCTCTCTCTCTCTCTCTCTCTCTCTCTCTCTCTCTCTCTCTCTCTCTCTCTCTCTGAAGAACAGGATATTCTGCCTCTCTCTCTGAAGAACAAGATATTCTGCCTCTCTCTGAAGAACAAGATATTCTCTCTCTCTCTGAAGAACAAGATATTCTCTCTCTCTCTGAAGAACAAGATATTCTCTCTCTCTGAAGAACAAGATATTCTGCCTCTCTCTCTGAAGAACAAGATATTCTGCCTCTCTCTCTGAAGAACAAGATATTGACTATTAGTACTGATTTCGCCCTTTCAAATAAGATTTCAATCCATACAGTTTCAATCTCGTCATGGTTAAGGTCAGTACGGTTGATGAATTTGGTATCTTTGTGACTCTTTGCCGACAGGATTCGGGAAACGTTTTGTCCGTTCGGAGGCAGCTTCCAGGGGAAGTACATACACCGGAAATTCTACCCCATACACACTTTCAGCCATAGTGCTTTACCAGTCTTTATCTCACGGAGGAGATAAAACTGGGAACGAGGTTATCACTGAGCACAGAGTGACAGTTACCATCTTCCTGGACTCTTACTTTTGAAACAGCACTGTAGACCTCAGTATATTTTTACTGTATTTATTTACTGTATATTTTATTCCATTTTTATTCTATTTTATTCTACTCTTATCTTAGGCAATTTGATTTGATTTGTTATTCTTATTCGTGACCTGTTCTGTCTAAATGTTTAATGTTGAGCGATTTGCAGTGTCAAATTTCCCTCGGGATAATACACGTATTTCTATTCTATTCTATTCTAAACTGGTACACAGATGGAGTTGTGGCTACAGTCTGCACCACCTCCTGTGTCTTTTGGTTAGATTAAATTCTTAAATTCTTTGTCTTGTGTTGCATTTTTGACCTTTGACTCTGAATATATACATTAGAAACACCCGCATAATATTGAGTTGCACCTGTTTTTGCACTAATATCACTTGTCTCCAAGGTGTAAACATTCCTTGTAACCCTTCTCCGTCTATGAACGTTAGGTTATGTATATAACCAAGTTCTGTTAATACTAGTGACGCTCAGCGTCATATTGCATATATCTCGCTTCAGCATATATATACTGAATACATTTCAAAATGTACCTTTAAATGCCAGCATTCATCTGGCCACACCCCCATCCGCTTACCTACATAAGCAGGGGTGGTGCCACACACTCATCTCCTTCCCAACAAATTTCACCACAATGAAAAATCAAGGGCCGCAGCGGCGTCTAGACGCTGAGCGTCACTAGTATTAACAGAACGTTCTGTGTCATACTAGCTCCCGCTCAGCGTCATATTGCATAGCAGGAGCTGAGCGGGAGCTAGAAGCTCGACAAATGTACCCCGCTGAGGCCCCCCACAACCATCAGATCAGGGAGGACCGAGCCCCCCCGACCCCCCCTAATGGAGGGCACCCCCCCTATTGGGGGCTTCACGGGAGGGCGACGGACCCGACCGTGCGAAGAGGCACTCAAGCAACTCAACGCACAGGGTGAACAGACCGTGGCTTGACCCCACGACTACACACACGCACAACCCGCATGCCACCCGGGAACGAACGGAGGGAACAACCTCGTTACTGCCCCCAAAATCACGGGGTCAAGGGCAAACCCAACCCCGTGGCAAGGCCGTAGCAGCGGAGCGCGAAGGAAGACCCAGACCCACCAAAGGGACTGGACCCCCTGGAACGGGGGCCCGGAGAAGTCCATGATTCCAGCATCAAGACCCCACCAGGTGGGCACTTAGTGACCCCGCCCCCCACATCGCGAGCGGGCCCTGTCCCCCCAATAGTACACCGCCTGGCACACTGACCCTGCAGAACAGGCAGTCAGCATGGCCGTAAGCACACAAAAAAGGTTAACCAACGGAAGCAGGCAGCGCACTGGGGAAAAACCAGGCAACAGGCTGTTAACCCTAGCCTGGAGACTGCGGACGAGACAGGCGCCAGAGGGGACAGCTGAACACAGCCGCCCCGGCGGAAGGGGCGTATTCTGGCGTTGTTGCATGACCAAGCCTCCATTTAAAAAAAACCCACCCAGAGGGGTTGAGGCAGAGAAGGCTGACACGATTGGCAGACGTCATGAACGTGCAGGGGCACCCTCAACCGGTGAACCCGGGAGTTGACACTGCTCCAACACACCAGGGAATCAACCACCTTGGTGTTACCCAATGCGGAGGTTGTTCCTATAACCCCTCAAGAAAAAAACTCCAAAACACACCTGCGGGTATACACCGGCTATACCGCAGTACAAGTGTTTCAGTTTTCAAAAAAGGGTTAACCCAGGCCTACGGGTCGACGAAACATTACTTCGGACCGGGCCCGGCGATACGGGAAGCACAGGGTCACCAGAGGAGGTCAAAGACCACCCCAACAGGCCCCTCTTCGCCATGCGTGAGAGAGGAGCAAAAAAGAATGGAGAACCAGCCCCAAGCACACCGTACTTGGTATTCCCAGGCGGTCTCCCAACCAAGTACTAACCAGGACCAACCTGTGTAGCGGCCGAGATCTGACGAGATCGAGCGTGTACAGGTTGGCATGGCCGTAAGCCATTACGACAGTGCCGAGTAAAAAACGTACCCAACCAGGGTCTCCATAGCGCTTAACCCTGTGACACCCGGACCGACCTGGCATTTTTCCCCCTGAAAAAGTCCATCAGGGTACCAGAACAGCAGATCTGCATCCCCGGCGGACAACGGGTTCAACTGATCCGGACCAGCGTGACCAGAACCAGTCCCGTGCCCTAACCACGCCGACATGCCTACTCCAGGAGAAGGGGCAGATATGCGTGTTGATCTTAAACATGAAAAGAAGGCGCCACCCAGACGTTCGGGGCGAACCGCGCCCGGTGGCCCACCCCCAGGGCGTGAGACCCCTCTACATATGTTCAGATCCATTCCGTCATCATCCCCCAGATATGAACGAGAATCCGTCGACAACCAATACAGGTCGTCGGAAGAGGAAAAACCTGCATCCCAGTTGCTTTATAAAAACGCCGTTTTAACCCCAAGCAACCAAGGCGTGCCAGTCAGTCGCCTGATTACAGAACACCCCGAGCTAGCACTATGCGTGCGTCGGGACACAACCACATCAATGAACAGGCTATTTAGACCTGTCATTGAATCCCCAAGGCGCCCAGGGGAACGACAAGAGGGGTGTGATACTTCCTAACTCCAACTCTTTTTAAAAGAAAAGAAGGAAGCACCAACAGTATGTATGAATGAATGAATGAATGAATGAAAACTTTATTTAACAGATTGCAGAATGGGTACAATACAGTACGGCTCAATACACACAATTGTTAAGGGGATGCAGACCTGAAAAAGACGCTTGTCTTGTTTCCATCAGGGTCCCCCATTTCCAATTCATATAGAATTCATATGTATCCCAGTCTACACGGCCGGGGGTAAATTTTTTTTACATTTTTACATTCCACCACCCTCCCATAGAGAGGAGACGGAAATCCCCAGAGAGACTTCCCACGCGAGCTGTACAGATTGAAAAGAATATATTGCGCCTTGAGCCATGTAAAAGTTTGGTTTTAGGGCTCTCCGGGGAGGAGGCACTGAACCCATACACACTCAATAATCGAATTGAATCGAATACACACACAATAGAGTAGGACTCCTTCTTGAGGTTCCACTCACCTTATCAATCTGAGGAGGAGGCTCTGTACTCTGAGGAGGCTCCCTCACATGGAAGGAGAGTCCCAACACACAGAAGGCCCGAATAGGAGCTTCGTGAGGAGGAGCCCTGACCACCCCCCGTTTTAAACAGATCCATCATATGGACCTGAACAGCACACGGAAGTCCTACCAACAGAGACGCGCACGGTGACGTACTCTATGGCGGGGGAATTTCTGCGGTGCACACGCCCAATATTCCAGGGCGTGGGACCAGGAAACCCCCCCCCCTCACCCTGTAACGTGCCGAACCGCAACGTGACAGGAACCTTGAAGGCCAGGTGGGTTTACCCCTGACCAACAGAAAAAAGGGGGAGGAAAGGTTACCAGTTCACCCCTTTACGACCCCACACCCATGATACGATGTAATGACAAAAAGAGAGTATGACACAGTCATAGTCAGCTCCACGAAGCGTCTAACAGCTTCACACAGCGCATGTGCTAACCTGCTATCTGATTTTTACTAAGGAAAAAACACAAAATAGAGAGGGCTCTCCAAGAGCCCCGGTACCACACTTACACAGGTGCTTCTGTGGCCAGCCCAACCCAGTTGTAGGTCACATGACACACACAACCCATCATCACCTACAAAAAATGGCAAAAACACTACAGAAGAACGCCGTTTTTCATAATGAGAGAATACATAATTCTCGATTAGTATCGGCCACAGGCCTTGCTAAGCACACATGAAAAGCGACCAAACAATCTTTTCTTTTAGGAAAATAAAGTTTCTCAAGCAGTTTTAGCACAACCTCAGCAATCAAGCTAAGGGTTACATCGTATCCCTACCACACAGTGACACAATGTAGTGTAACAACATGTCTGAGAGGAGGATGAAGAAGTCCCCAGGGAACCGGGGGAAGAAGCAAGAAGACGTGCTCAAGGTCTGGTCCAGACCTTGCCTACCCGGAGCGTAGATCAAGCGAAGTGCAGTCTCAAGGCACCGTAGTAAACACAGCCGTTCTGTGTTGTCGACCTGGGCAGCGTCGCCGCTCCATCCCTTCACTACGGTCCCCCTTGTTGACGCAGTCCTTGCCGTCCTGGCCCAGGGCAGGTTCGACGAACATCCTCTGTCAAAGATGACGTCGTAGTCAAGAGTGTTTAAAACATGTTATAATCAAAGCACGTTCAACAGAGTAGCATTAAGCTAACGGCCGCTCTAACCGTCGGGCGCTACCGCCCCTGCCCGCGAGACGCCGAGCGAACGGCGCACGCGACCAGAGGGGAGACTTCGAATCCCCCCCGCCTCTCCCCGTGAGGGAGAGGGGAGTTGTGAACCGCGGCGGCGCGCGAGGGGCCGGAGCCACCCCGCGCTGGGCCTCGGCCGATAGCAGCAAGCTAACGTTTCCTAGCCTAGCCTAGGTAGGCCACGACTAGCACGCAAGCTAATGTTTCCTAGCCTAGTGATCACAGCAGGCTAGCGCTGCAGCTAACAGCTGACTGGCTAACAGTAGGCCACCACTAGTACGTAAGCTAAGCAGCTATCACCTGAACTTGTACACAATGATATAACACTCACTCAGACAGGCCGCCGTTCTGAAACCTTCCTCACTTTTTAAGAGAAAAGAGAAACAAGATGTTAACACAGTTTTACAACAGTGATTTTACCAACACCCGACGGAGCCAGCACAATACCCAACTGGCCTGTAGCTGACTTGAACACAGATCTTCCGCTAATGAACATCCATGCCCATATTTCCTCGTGAGGGAATACTCTCATTTGGATATGAAAGACGGGGCCTACACGGTGACAGAGAAAACATCCACTCGTCCAGAAAACACAGGGATCACCAGTGTTAATGGTCGTGGCCCACTAGTTAACTATAATGGGCTTCAGATCAAGGTCTTCCGCTGTTGCCTAAGAGGCTGAACAAAAGACCTTAATCTGGGGCCGGTGTTCGTAAACATTGTCAGCCAGCCCCCATAGCACTAACAGACAAGTGGAGCCGCAAGCAAAACATCACTCACCAACCTGGAACTCAGTCTGCACTTTATGTGCTCATTTTATGCCTGTCTTTTTTCTGTTGTGAAGCACTTTGAGCTGCAGTTTCTGTATGAAAGGTGCTATACAAATAAAGTTTATTATTATTATTATTATTATTATTATTATTATTATTATTATTATTATTATTATTATTATTATTATTATTATTATTATTATTATTATTAATTATTATTATTATTATTATTATTATTATTATTATTATTATTATTATTATTATTATTATTATTATTATTATTATTATTATTATTATTATTATTATTATTATTATTATTATTATGTCCCTTTCATGGTTGAAGTGGATTTAATCTGTGAAATCAATGAGGAATGTTCACTTCCACTTGGATTCACCTGGGTCAGTCTATCATGGGGAGAGAGGTGATCCTCAGAATTAGAGCTGAATTCAGTACCTCATTTCGTTTTCATGGTATTACCAGGGCCACCCATAAGAGGGGAAAAGGGGGGGGGGCATCCTGGGGCCCAGCTGCTGGGAGGGCCCACAGAGACCAGCAATAAACACATGTTTAACGTGGGGAGATCGAGAGGGGATACATACATGCACACAACATGTAAACAACAACATACATTTTGGACCTGCAATTTATTTTTTTAAATGATACATTCATTAATAATAAAAAAATTAAAAAAATAATTAATACTTTTTTTTATTTAACCAGGCAGGTCAGATAAGAACAAATTATTATTTACAATGATGGCCTGGTGAGAGGACAAAGGGTCCCCTCGAAGGGTAACAGGGAAAGGGGACAAAAAATAAAATACAATCAAATAAATAGAAACGAGATTACTCTACATAATATATATATATATTTTTTTACATTCATTTTACATATTTATTAACCGTTTTTATTTTCATATAAATAAATAAATAATTGCACGTCCTATCCCTTACACAACCACCAGGTGGCCCGTCTCCCCGTGAGTCACGCCACTCGGAAGAGGGGAGGTGGCCGCCGCCATGCTTTAGTTGTGCACACTTGCCTCCTCCTCCTCCTCCTGGAAGTGCAGATAGAAGATAGTGTGCAAGTGTTGTGCGTGCGTGCGTGCGTGCGGCTGGGAGAGAGTAGTAGTACCGTCCTCAGTCACTACAACAGGAGAGCTGTGCTGCTGCTGTCCCGGGACAAGAGAGGGGCGACGGGCCATGCAGAGACACACAACACACAGACAAGAAGGGGACATACTGCTGCTGCCTGGCTGCTGCTGTTAACAACCCGACAACAACAACCCTTCCATGTGTCCGTCCCCCCCCCCGGCTGCAGCCAGTCTTCGTGTTGTGTGATCGGGCTCTTTCTCCTCCACCCCTGCTGTAGTGTGTCGTCTGTCTCTCTCTCTCTCTCTCTCTCTCTCTCTCTCCACGTCTTCCATCTCATCTGCAGCAGCACCAGTCCCCGTCTCTCCTTCTTCAACATGGGCTGCTCCTCGTCCAGCGCCCAGACCCTGGACCAGGAGAAGAGACCGGGCACCAAGCCAGAGGAGAGCAGCGATGGGGATACATTTGGTGAGTGAGTTGTTGTTGTTGTTGTTATTTAATGTAAGACGGATCAAAGTATGAATCTCTTTCTCTCTCTAGCCGCTCCTCTGGTAAATGATTGATGTCGTGCATCATGCAGTTTTGACCTATATATATAGGCTCCCTTGGGGGGTAAAAGCGCTTCAGATTTATTATGCCCAGTCCTGTGCTGTTGTGGGGGGTGTGCCCCTGTTGCCTGGTGTTCTAGTACACGGTGTGCTTTCACTCTGCCTCTCTACTGAAGAGACACCTTCTTTAAAGTGATACAAAAGAGGGTTTTACCAACAGTGCTGCTGAATATACCGCATGTTTACACTTGTATACTTATTATATCACCGCATATATATATACCCCATTTGTTTGAATATACCTGCAGACATATAACCCCTCATACTTGCTTGTACATCTGCACATACCCCTTAGCTCTGTATGATAGCATGTACAATAATGCTGTATATACTACATATATATTTATTCTCACCACATATATACCTATATTTACCTGCACATAGTCCTTTACTATACCTTATATATACATATCCTACTCTTACTAGTTACACTGCTGGCCAGTAGTAGTCACTGTCATACTGTCTCTATTTATATAATACAACTCTGTACATACATATGATCTGACTGTACATACATCTGATTAGCACTACACTCAGTAGTACTAACTTGTATTATGTTGTATACCCTGTTTAACCACCTGTTCATTGTAGTACTGCTACATTTGCACTCTTGGTTGGACTCGGAGGCTAAACTTCTTTTTGTTGTACTGTACTTGTGCTGTATAATAATGACAATACATCTAATATCTAATGGTTACTATCGGGTAGTCATCCGTGTTTAGTGGGTGATTTCTAACCTAATTGTCGATAGCAGTTGGTTTTGCAGAAGAAACTGTCGGCTGTGTATCTCACAGCCTATTGCAATGAAACTCATGGATGAGGGCTGACCAAGGTGTTCATGGATGAGGGTTTATGGTTAAAACCTCCACCTTCCCCTCCTCAAGTTTCAAGTTTTGTTTTATTTGTTTTTATTTATTTATTATGTACATTACAGTGAAATGCTTGGTTCTGTATAACTATGAGCCTCCTGAGATTGTGCTTTCATACAGTAAACAAAGTCAAAAGAATAAAGGCCACACACTATAGAAAATATACAATAAACAAACTGAAGTACAAAAAAATGCAAACAATGAAGTACAAAATGCAAATCTTCTAATACAATTTGTACTTCAATTTGATGGTTAGCATTAGCATACCAGACACTCACATAAGATCAACTTTGATTGACTCTTTACTAGGGATGCTCCGATGTTGATATCGGATATATCGGCCCCGATATGACTAAAATAGCTAGATCGGGTATCGGGAGACAATTTCTTTTGTATTATTATTGTTATTATTCTTTTTTTTTTAATTATAATTTTTTGTTATGTTATGTGTTCATTTGTTACATTTTGTTTCACTAAGTTAGGAAAGTAATGTTTAGTCAAGCCTGACGTTGCCTTGCAGCACAAAAGAATGATCCCAGTCTCTTCCACACAGTGAGGCATACCGTTTATTAATTGAACAATGGGTATCGGATCGGTACTCGGTATCGGGCCAAAGTCCAGGTATCGGTATCGGGACTGAAAGAGTCAGATCGGTGCACCCTACTCTTTACTCCTGTGAGCGCGCGACAACATCACCGTGTGCGCCGTCTTGCTGTGTGAGTGCTGGCAGCCTTGGAGACACGGCGCCTAGTCTGAAACAAGTCAAACAATTATTTGAGTTGTGTTTTTATGTCCTCCACAGTTACTTAGTCGGTAGGCTGTACACTAGTTAACCCGGCCCTGCGGGTAAAAATCGATGTGGTAGGCTGTACTAGGGCTGCACGATTAATAAAAAAAAAAAAAATGGCAATCTCGATTCATAGACCTATGCGATCTCATTTCTAAATTATGACGATTTTATGTTACAAGATACTTTTAAGTTTAAGTCAAGCACATTCATATATGTTATGTTTAAGTTTAAGTCAAGCACTTTCATTATGTTGTCTGTTTAAGAAAGAGTGCAATAAATTATTTTATTGAAAAAATAAGAATCGACGTGAGAGAATCGTGATCTCAATTCCTCGAGAGAAAAATCGTGATTCACATTTGAGCAAGAATCGTGCAGCCCTAGGCTGTTTGGTATGGTATGGTATGGTATAGTATGGTATGGTTTATTTCTTAATCCCCGAGGGGAAACATGGTTTGCCACCAGAGCGAATACACATATACAAACATGGAAGACACTGTTACATGATACAATACACTACAGCAGGGGTGGCCAACCCGCGGCTCGCGAGCCGCATGCGGCTCTTTGCCCGTCAATGTGCGGCTCTTCCATCCATAAAAAAAATATTTTTTTTTTTTATTTTTTTTTTTTACTTTTTTTTTTTTTTTTTTATGTCACTCATTCCACAAGGACGTAGAATAAAAATTTAATTTCTTTTTTAAATAGTCCATTTGCATGTTCTTGGTATCTGAATCTAGGGAATTTCTCCACCATTTTTCATCATATTGCAACACCGTTTTTTGCAAGACGTTCACAGAAAGGTAGAGAAACTAACTGCGTTCTGTTTTATGGCAATAACGTTCAGGTTTGTGGGAGATAATCCCAAAAAATAAGAGAAATAAAAAAGTTAATCCAGAAGTCAGATGATTGACAGGGGCTGGTGTGAGCTGGGTAGGGTTGTTTTTCAAAATTTGAAAGCCCTGAGTCTCTTCCTTCAAAAGACTACACTCACTTTTGGATGTGCCACTTCCTCCTGTCAATATGCGCCGGTTTCCGACTCAATGCCCTGAGATTTCTATTATCTTATATTTCACTAATAACAGTTAAAATAATTGGTAAACAAACGTAATGCTGAAAATATACACTTTTACTGTATATCTCGGGCTTAAGAGGTTAACCCTGTGAGGCCCAAATTAAAAAGACATTAGCAACTTCAGAGGCCAGAGGGTGGGACATATAAACACATTTACTATCAAATAGCATTGTGAGGCTGAACAACAGGACCAATTGACTATACATGTGCTTAAATGGGAACTATCTTATAAATGGCCTTTTTCAGTGTTTACCATTGTTTCTTAGCTATGTGGACTTATATTAATAGGATCTATGTCTATAATTCTCATATTTGGCGCATTCTTCCAATTCTCCTCTCACAATATTCACCCTCACTGAACTGAGTCATCTGAAAATTTGCATATCTGTGATGTCAGAGATTTCTCAGCTGCATAATAATGTGGCAGTTGATGTGGCAGTTGGCACCAGGCCACACAGTGGTTGGAGCCCAGCCTCAAAACGGCTTAAGATCTTGAGATAGAAAAATGCGGTTTTTGAGTACTTGATTAGAAATACAAACCGTACGTTAAATCTAGAGGAAGGAAGGACGTGGTACTTACCTCACCATTTGAAAAAAACCTAGGTGTTCCATAGACTCACAGGAATTGTGTAAAAGTGCCCAAATAGTGAAAGAAATAGTCAAATAGTTCCCCTTTAACATTTTTTAAATAAACATTCTTTTTTTAAATGGCTAAAAGTGATTTTGTAATTTTGCAACCGTGGGTCTCACAGGGTACTTTTAACCCTGTGAGGCCCAAATAAAAAAGACATTAGCAACTTCAGAGGCCAGAGGGTGAGACCTATAAACACATGAAGGGTGCCGTGACTGAAAAAAAAGGTTGAGAAACGCTGGTTAGGCTGGTATATGGTGTGGCTCTTTGTGGTACCACAGTAATTTTTGTGGCTCTTAGTCTCTGACTGGTTGGCCACCCCTGCACTACAGGATACACAACACAATAGGAGAGCCTCGTCTTAACCAGGCATGCGTTGTTCATGGGACGGGGTAGCACGGTGTGGGACCTCACTCGCTATTTGCATATCAATAGCTCCGGTCGTCAGGTGTGTTAAATACGTTCTCAGACACATTCACACCTAACCTTGTTGTGAAGACGTGTTACATTCCATTCGTAGAGGCAATTAGGCACTGTCTTTAGTCTGTGCCCAAGCGAGGGGACATTAAATGCGCATTCGCGGGAGCGCGCGCACGCGCAGGGAGCGCGCGTGCACGTGGTGCGTGTCACCCCAGATGATTTCAATAACGCACCACTGGTCTTAACACAGTGCTATCGGTGTTCGTTAAAGATTTTTACCGCAGCAGGTACAAAGGACCTTCTCAATCGCTCAGTAGAGCATTGAGGCATCAGCCATCTGTTACTAAATGAGCTTTGCAGAGCATCGAAAATACTGAACAGTGGGTGGCCTACAAAAGATAAAATGGTGTTCAGTTTAGTCCTGGTTCGCAAGACTATGGTGATCTCCAGGGAATCAGGCGGAAGGCCAATCACTGAGCCAGCCTTTTTGATGATTTTATTTATACGGTTTTTGTCCGAAACAGTGATGCTGCCCCCCCCCCCCCCCAGCAGAGAACAGCATTGAACAGGACACTAGCCAGGATACCTTGGTAAAATACATAGAGAAGTGACCTGCTGATGTCAAAAGAACGAAGTTTTCTCAGATGAAAGAGCCGAGACTGGGCTATTTTAAACACAGAATCTGTGTTCTGCTTCCAGTCCAGCTTACCGCCCAGGTGAACGCCAAGGTATTTATAGGACTGGACTATTTCAACCTCCTGCCCCCTAATGATGACAGGAGAGACACCCTACTTAACCCGGCCCTGCGGGTAGGCTCTTAGTCGGTGGTAGGGGTGGGAATCACCAGAGGCCTCACGACGATACGATATTATCACGATACTTAAGTCACAATACGATAGTATTGCGATTAAAATGATATTGCGATCATATGCTGAGTATTGCGATATTAATATTGCGATTTATTACCTTTTTTCAACCGCAAAGTAAAACTTTGTCAACATGTTTTATCTAATAAAATAAAGTTTTCAGTCTGTTCATCTCACTTCAATAATTTTTATTGCAGCAAATGGGATTTTCTCAAGCAGACAGATGTCAACCCTGTAATCTGTGTTGCATGTACCTGACAAACTGAACTGTTTGTATTACAGTCATATTCCAACTTAACTGAATGCACGTGTGTGTGGACTACTGTACTATTAACTCGTCATCACTGTAAATGAGGGAAACCTCAGTGCTTTCACGAGTATAAATAAAGGTTTGAAATGAGTATTGAAATTAACGATGCAACTTCCTTATACAAAAATTTTAAATAAATGTATAATAATAATTAAAATATATATATTATATATTTTAGTGCTGTCAGGCGATTAAACAAATGTATCTAATTAATTACAGGATTTGTAATTAATTAATGTAATTAATCGCATTTTAATCGCATAACCATTTTAGGCCTGATATTCTATATTCTATAATCATATTTCAAATTGCATGTGTCCGGATGGCAGAATTCAGTACTGTATCTACAAAACCTTCTGTTTAATAATCTTACCTTTATTTATTTGCTTAGATTTTTCAGGTCTGGTCAATTTTAGCATGGTTTTATTCACAGTCAAAAAATAATAATAAAAAAAAGAATTGAATTGATATTCTCATTTGGTTCATTACAATTTACTCAAGCCTAGTAACAGACACAGTATTTCTGACACTGGGAATACATTCCCTGAGATCCATATAGATGTCCCTAGAATCAGATACCAAGAACAGTAAATGAACCATTTAAAAAAAAAAAGTTTGTAAATGTTTATTCTACGTTATTATGGAATGAATGAGATTAAAAAAAAATATATATATATATATATATATATAAACAAGAAAAGGGTTTGGAGCATGTTGGCCCCGGGCGAGAGCTCTGACCCAACCTGTTTGCTGCCATTCAGAGGCGGCAGAGCTTTGATCATGTGCTTATTTACCTACACGTTTGCAGATGGGAGCCTATAGGGAAACATAAAGAGAATCCATATCCATCTCAGTCGCTTGTAGTAGTTCCTGTCACAACGATCTGGTCCTGAAGGCCAGTGGAATCTCAGTGACTGCTTCTTGAATAGAAAAACCTTCTTATTTACCAAGGCTATAGGATGACTGAACACTCTCACTCTCTCACTCTCTCTCCAACAATGCCGTCTTATAGAGTTACATATTGACACCTGGGAGCCGCCCAGTGTGACCACAGTCTTGTATTGTTGCTCATGAGCGATCGCGTTGCACTGGAGTTCTCTCCGTGACTACAGTAGCTGCTACAAATGCGAATGCTTTGCTAAACCACACGGCTAGGCAAAGATCTGCCATTCCGGGGATTCATTCGAGGTAACGTGGCAGTGGCTAGTTCTAGCGGAAGCCGAACTAGAACGGAGAAGTAAGACAACTCCTCCCCTCCACTAGTCTGAGAGTTCACCTTGGGCAAGTGCCCCCCTACCTAGAGATACAGGGTGTTAGTACCCTCTCTAGCCTCCCTACCTAGAGATACAGGGTGCCGCACTGCCTTGTGTGTGTGTGTGTGTAGGGATACGCAAAGGCTAAGGGAGAAAACCCTGAAAGGAAACCGCACTGCCTTGTGTGTGTAGGGATACGCAAAGGCTAGGTCCTCACCGACAATGGGGTTACCTGGCTGTAAGGAAGGGCATCCGAGGTATAAAACTAGCTACAAACCGAAAATAATGCCTCCAGTGGCGTGGAGTCATCGTCCGTCCAACCTCACTGTAGTGGGAAAATAGGGACGTAAAACGAAGAAGATGTTGATTATTGATGATGATATGTACCTCCTAGATATCGTTTTTTTTTTTTTTATATATAATTCTCCAAATACACTGTAGACATCTTGGTGTCCCACGCCTCAGTTTTAAGATATTGTGCTCTATGTAACGGACTGGGCGAGTGACCTAGGAAACATGGGTCTTCTTTATCACTGTTAACCAGCGAGCTGATAAGTACCTTATCAATAAATGTCCCGGAAGCGGAGCCTGTGAAACACAGCGTCCTGTAGGCCCTTAACCCTTTCACATAATCACAAAGGCCCTTAACCCTTTCACTACCACACTACAGAAGGTTAACCCTTTACTATCACACTACAGACGGTTACCGTCTGTAGTGTGACAGTAAAGGGTTAACCTTCTGTAGTGTGGCAGTGAAAGGGTTAACCCTTTGTCGTGTGGCAGTGAACGGGTTAACCTTCTGTAGTGTGGTAGTGAAAGGGTTAACCCTTTGTCGTGTGGCAGTGAACGGGTTAACCTTCTGTAGTGTGGTAGTGAAAGGGTTAACCCTTTGTCGTGTGGCAGTGGAAGGGTTAAAGCGGCAACAGGTCGCTTTGAGAGGAAAGACTTTACAATAACTAGTTACAAATGTTTGAATATTCTTTTATAATTTCAACATGAATAAAAACAAAGTGAACCAACGTAGCTCTTAGAGGAGGGTTCTTTGTAAATGGCTGTTTTTATTTATATTTTTATATATATATAGCGCTTTACAATTTTGTACTCACATTTTACCCATTCACTCACACATTCACTCACCGACGGCGGAGGCGACCATGCAAGGTGCCGACCTGCTCATCGGGAGCAATTAGGGGTTAAGTGTCTTGCTCAGGGACACATCGACACGCTGCCCGGGAGGAGCGGGAATTGAACCGGGAACCTCCGGATTGCCAGACGACTGCTCTACCTCCTGAGCCACTGTCTTTGTGTGGTAGAGGTGGTGGGAAAGCAGGAGCAAGCAGGCAAACGGATCAGCCTCTAGTTTCAAACGGCGCTCCAGGGGTCCGGGTTCTCTCTTACACTTTATGTATTCAATACTAAATATCAGATTTTATTTTGACTTCTCAGAGGTCCGTTTTTCCCCCCCACACAAAACTGCACCTTTAGTGGAGGCCTATACTGTAGATGCCTCTGCAAAGCTGTGTGGGGACAATGGAGGAAGGGGCTGCAAAACTGGAGGAGGTGGTGAGGGAGGAGGGGGGAGGTGGTGAGGGAGGAGGAGGAGGAGGTGGTGGAGAGGGAGAAGGAGGAGGGGGGAGGTGGAGGAGGTGGTGAGGGAGGAGGGGGGAGGTGGTGAGGGAGGAGGAGGAGGTGGAGGAGGTGGTGAGGGGGAAGGAAAGAGGAGAAGAGGAGTGATGTCTTCTTGGAATGAACCCAGCCTTCCTAGAGCTATACCAGCATTCCACGTCATAGTCCAGCAAAGTCTATTTTCTTTTGTGAGTCCGTGTTGCGTGTGAATGTGTGCTCATCATGGTAAGGACTGAGGGGGAGGAGGGGAGATGGGGAGGAGGGGAGGAGGGGAGGGGAGGGGGGAGTGCCTTTTTGATTGCCTTGGTTTGTTTGGCTTTACATGTGGGCCCTGTGTTCTAAGGCATGTTTATAGCTGCCCACAGAGATGCATGACAGAGGCCATGATTGTCCATTCATAGGTCAGGACACACACACGCGCACGCACACACACACTCACACAGTCACACACACACAGTCACACACACACACTCACACACACACACACACACACTCACACACTCACACACACACAGTCACACACACACACACAGTCACACACACACACACACACACACACAGTCACACACACACAGTCACACACACACACAGCCACATGGCTGCTTCATGCCAGGCACAGCTGAGGGGGATTATGTAAGTGCTGGATGTACGCTGCGTGCTGACCACTGTACGACATTACTCCCTGACCATCTGACCATATAGTGCTCAAGGCAGGGCCCCCGGGCCAGATTTGGCCCTCCACAACGTCATCTATGTCCCCCCCAAAAGGATATTGAAATAACTTTATGTGCCATGTTGGCCCTCCACCCATGTGCCATGTTGGCCCTCCACCCATCTGCCATGTTGGCCCTCCACCACCCATGTGCCATGTTGGCCCTCCACCACCCATGTGCCATGTTGGCCCTCCACCCATCTGCCATGTTGGCCCTCCACCACCCATGTGCCATGTTGGCCCTCCACCCATGTGCCATGTGGCCCTCCACCCATGTGCCATGTTGGCCCTCCACCCATGTGCCATGTTGGCCCTCCACCCATCTGCCATGTTGGCCCTCCACCACCCATGTGCCATGTTGGCCCTCCACCCATGTGCCATGTGGCCCTCCACCCATGTGCCATGTTGGCCCTCCACCCATCTGCCATGTTGGCCCTCCACCCATGTGCCATGTTGGCCCTCCACCCATGTGCCATGTTGGCCCTCCACCCATGTGCCATGTTGGCCCTCCACCCATGTGCCATGTTGGCCCTCCACCCATGTGCCATGTTGGCCCTCCACCCATGTGCCATGTTGGCCCTCCACCCATGTGCCATGTTGGCCCTCCACCCATGTGCCATGTTGGCCCCGGCCCTCCACATAAAAAAAGTAGAGCGCCCCTTGATTGGGACACGATTATTGAATACACTGACTTGTCTTGTACTGGTGATTTTGAATATTGGCATCATGAAAATGTCCTCCTCTTTTCATTCCACTTTAGCACCCGATTTCAAGGTGGTTTGATTTCCATGAGGACTAGATTGAGTCTTGCGTTCTTGAATGGACCAGCATTTAACCACATACACCCTGGAGATACTGACACAGAGGAGGAGATTTGTTCAGTTGCTATAATTGCATGCACTTATCTGTGTTTCATTACACGTATGTGTGCATGCTTACCAACTGTTCGCCTGTTTTATTGCAACACTACTATCACCGACATCTAAGAAGGGAGAGCCCCCCTTGAACGGCCCTTCTAAGGTTTCTCTCCTCCACATTGCCTGTGGTGCATTTTTTCCTATTGCTAGGTTTTAGTGAGTTGTTCCTTACCTTCATGTGGGGTATGTCTGGGAGTGTTGCATTCATTTATTTTAAATGTTTTGGACTTTATGGTGTTTTTGTTTTGTTCTTGATTTATTGTGATGTTTCTTCTTGACTTGTTTAAAGAAGACGTGTCCGGCCCATGGGGACATTACACATGACATGACACAGAGGAGGAGACACAGAGGAGGAGACACTGACACAGAGGAGGAGACACAGAGGAGGAGACACTGACACAGAGGAGGAGACACAGAGGAGGAGACACAGAGGAGGAGACACTGACACAGAGGAGGAGACACAGAGGAGGAGACACTGACACAGAGGAGGAGACACAGAGGAGGAGACACTGACACAGAGGAGGAGACACAGAGGAGGAGACACTGACACAGAGGAGGAGACACAGAGGAGGAGACACTGACACAGAGGAGGAGACACAGAGGAGGAGACACTGACACAGAGGAGGAGACAGTGACACAGAGGAGGAGACACAGAGGAGGAGACGGTGACACAGAGGAGGAGACACAGAGGAGGAGACACTGAGGAGGAGACACAGAGGAGGAGACACTGACACAGAGGAGGAGACACTGACACAGAGGAGGAGACACAGAGGAGGAGACACTGACACAGAGGAGGAGACACAGAGGAGGAGACACTGACACAGAGGAGGAGACACAGAGGAGGAGACACAGAGGAGGAGACACAGAGGAGACACTGACACAGAGGAGGAGACACAGAGGAGGAGACACTGACACAGAGGAGGAGACACAGAGGAGGAGACACAGAGGAGGAGACACTGACACAGAGGAGGAGACACAGAGGAGGAGACACTGACACAGAGGAGGAGACACAGAGGAGGAGACACTGACACAGAGGAGGAGACACTGACACAGAGGAGGAGACACAGAGGAGGAGACACTGACACAGAGGAGGAGACACAGAGGAGGAGACACTGACACAGAGGAGGAGACACAGAGGAGGAGACACTGACACAGAGGAGGAGACACAGAGGAGGAGACACAGAGGAGGAGACACTGACACAGAGGAGGAGACACAGAGGAGGAGACACTGACACAGAGGAGGAGACACAGAGGAGGAGACACAGAGGAGGAGACACTGAGGAGGAGACACTGACACAGAGGAGGAGACACAGAGGAGGAGACACTGACACAGAGGAGGAGACACAGAGGAGGAGACACAGAGGAGGAGACACTGACACAGAGGAGGAGACACTGACACAGAGGAGGAGACACAGAGGAGGAGACACTGACACAGAGGAGGAGACACAGACACAGAGGAGGAGACACTGAGGAGGAGACACTGACACAGAGGAGGAGACACTGACACAGAGGAGGAGACACAGAGGAGGAGACACTGACACAGAGGAGGAGACACTGACACAGAGGAGGAGACACAGAGGAGGAGACACAGAGGAGGAGACACAGAGGAGGAGACACAGAGGAGGAGACACAGAGGAGGAGACACAGAGGAGGAGACACAGAGGAGGAGACACAGAGGAGGAGACTTTTATGAATGAACGTTGTATGGTCCGTTTTGCGTTTGTATTATTTTAGGACTACGGGTGGAAATTAGCCCTGTGCTATTCCCGGCATATTTACGTCCTTATCATGCTGTGATGTTATGCATACACATGTAAATGATGTTCATTAATTTGCATTGTCCTTAATAAACAAATCTTAAATCTTAAAGTCACAGTTCGGTACGGGTTTTCGGTCCAGTGCGGGAAAGTTTGGCTTTCCATGTTCCACTCAGGGGTGATGTAGTGTGCAGTAACTAATTGTACTTGTAGGGCTGTCAACAAATATTCTATATTGAAATTAATAATCGACCTGTAAAAAAAAATATATATATATATATAATAATAATTATATTAAATTGTGAAAAAAACAGCCCCCGGTGGGCAGTCGTTAGTGGTTAACACATTCACGGCCATTGGAATTCCCCATCTAGCTATAGCTGGGCCAGCTTTCCGTTACACACTTTCACTGTGCGTCACGTTGTTTGTAGAGCTAAATCTAAATTTTATATTATAGCTATGGATACAATATCATGGTCATTTGACAGTAAGAACCTTCCGTTCAATATGCAAAAAATATATTTTTTTCCCATCCATACGTTCCCGTTTTATAGCGTGGTGAATATGAGTGTTATTTCGGAATGATCGGGGCTAATTCCTGTGAGCCGCTATTTATAAGCCGCAACGTGTATTATACCAAATCCATTGGCGTTTTGTCCCTACACGCTACAATAGAAAAATCAAATGCATATGATAGGTATTATGTTTCATCATGAATGCATGAAAGGAGGGGGGGGGGGGGGGCGTCGTTTCTGATTTATTGATTGCCAATAACTGCATTCGTTATTACCACAACATACGCTGATCAGGGAGATGGCTATGAAAACCTTGCACGATCAAGCTGAAATTGACGTCAAATTGTTCTTACCTGTGGCCGGTGAGATTCCAAAAAGAATATTCCAATTATTTGATCGCCATCTGGTAGATCATATGTCCATTTGGTTGACGACACAGCATAATGAATCGGGGATCCCGAAATCTATTCAATGCGATCGGGTGTAGCCTTAGCTTCAGGTTAGTAGAAAAGAGAGCCCGGAGCGTTTTCAGTGTGGCACCCGGTCTGGAACAGGGGTTACTGCATTTTCGATACAGCGCTACTAGCAGGATCTGGCCGGTACTGCACCTTCGGAGTCCCGGTATGTCTTTTACAGGCAAAATACTGCTCCCTGACATTGAATAGGGTATTAAAAGCGAATAAAAGGGCCGTCAACCGCTGGCTCCCAATAACGTATATATACGTGGTTGGCCGGGAAAGTGTTAACATACCGTTGTATTCATTCGGTACACAGCCGTTCGGTACGGTACGGTACACACTTCGACGGTTCGGTACGGACACATGTACCTTTACACCCCTACAGTTCCTCTGCAGCCGTCTGGACTCTATCCATCTTTAGCACTATGTCATTCAGTACCATTTTGTGACGGGACATTGTTTTGCCAGCCAGCCAGTCAGTCATCCAGCCAGCTCATGGTCACCTGGAGCAACTCCAGAACCTTATTTCAGAACCTTACATCACTCTGAACAGAAGACGGTTTATTGTGCTCCTTGCTCAGGCAGACGGCTGTAATGTGGCTGTTGGTGGTTTGAGGTGTATACAGTACACAGCCTCTGTCTTTCCACCAGCTGTAAGCCGTCCAAGACACCAGTGGTCCCATCTCCCCCTGGGTCTGGTCGGGCCCGGCCCCTCCCCCGTCTGGTCGGGCCCCTGTTCCCGGCCCCCAGGCTTGGCTCCCGTCCTGTAGCCGGTCATGCCACTGTTTTGACTGGGACCTATGTCATCTTTGGCTGCTAAACCGTGATGACACACATCCAGGCCAAGAGACTCTTATCGGTCTATAGCCTATAACACTGCATTTTCTCCACCACTACTACTACCACCACCACCATCACTACTACTACTACTACCTCCACCACCACTACCACTACTACCACTACTACTACTACTACCTCTACTACTACTACTACTACTACTACTACTACCACCACCATCACTACTACTACTACTACTACTACCACCACTACTACCACTACTACTACTACTACTGCTACCACCACCATCACTACTACTACTACTACTACTACTACTACTACCACCACTACTACCACTACTACTACTACTACCTCTACTACTACTACTACTACTACTACTACTACCACCACCATCACTACTACTACTACTACTACTACTACCACCACTACTACCACTACTACTACTACTACTGCTACCACCACCATCACTACTACTACTACTACTACTACTACTACTACCACCACTACTACCACTACTACTACTACTACCTCCACCACCACCATCACTACTACTACTACTACTACTACTACCACCACCATCACTACTACTACTACTACTACTACTACTACTACTACTACTACTACTACTACCACCACTACTACCACTACTACTACTACTACTACCACCACCATCACTACTACTACTACTACTACTACCTCCACTACTACCACTACTACTACTACTACCTCCACCACCACCACTACTACTACTACTACTACCTCCACTACTACCACTACTACTACTACTACCTCCACCACCACCACTACTACTACTACCACTACTACCACTACTACTACTACTACCTCCACCACCACTACTACCACCATCACTACCAACTCCACCACTACTACTACTACTACTACTACTACTACCTCCACCACCACTACTACCACCATCACTACCAATCGGGAGTAAATTTTCTTTTTTTTTTATTCTTTTTTTTTATTCAACAAACATGACCATGTTCATGTCTTAAACTCATACTGAGGCCTTAGTTTTGGTTTTAAATTAATTAAATTAATTAAATAAAATTTGATTGATTGAAAATTTTATTAACAGATTTCAGAATGGGTACAATACAGTAAGGCTCAATACACACAATTGTTAAGGGGATGCAGACCAGAGAAAGACTTTCGTCTTGTTTACACCAGGGTCCCCCATTTTCAATTCATAATGAATTCTAAGTAGGGTGCAACTAGCACCGTGCAATCCATTCTTTGTGGATCTAGCCCACAGTGAATGTATACTAATGTGCAAACAGATTGAAACTTTTAATATTTCATGTATGAAGCACATTCTCAGGGGCTCAGGGTGAATGTAATGTGAGCCGCCGCGCTCGACTGGGGCTATTGAGGCAACCGAGGGGCTTGTCTCGCTTCGCCAGTTTCTGACAAAAATTCGTCAAATTGGTTACTAATGTGAAAGATCGGATTGGGAAAGATCGGTATCGGCAGATACTCAAAATCACATAATCGGGATCGGATCGGGAGCACAAAAATGCGATCGGGGCATCCCTAACAACTACTACTACTACCACCACCACCACTACTACTACTACTACCACCACCACCACTACTACTACCACCACCACCACCACTACTACTATCACCACCACTACTACAACCTTTGATTGATTGATTGAATAGTTTATTGATTAGAATGGATAACACATATACATTTGAACTAGAGATGTTCCGATACCATTTTTTCCTTTCCGATCCGATTCCAATACCTAAGCACTATTTGGCACTAAAAGCTAAACATTGTCACCGATATGGCTGTCCGCAACATGTCATTAATTGTGTACGTGAGGTGGTCGATCACTAGTGACGACGTTAACGTGAGCTAGGTTAGCTAGCATGAGCTACCAGTAGATGAAAAGACTGTAACTTTACTGGTGAAAATGTGATTTACGTTGGAATACTCCTTTGCCAACTTGCTGTACTTTGCTTGCAGGTCTGCAGCCATTATTGCTGGATTATGAATAGCCCCAACTTTAGCCAAGGTAACGTTAAAGCTAGCTTTTGGTTAGCTGTTCAATGCTAACACCACCAAGCGAACGCATCAGAGCTCCCCGTCAACACACCGCTCTGTCGGGAGGATGGCATTTAAGAAAGTATCTGCTGTTAAAATGACAAACAGCATTGACACTTTAATTCACGGTCGGTTAAACACACGTTTGTTTTATAATGCTCACAGCAGACCGCAGTGTTGTTGATAAATTACGTCATATGGTATCGGAGCGCAGAATTAGAGGGTATTCGCCGATACCAACATTTTAGGCAGTATCGGCGGCATTTCCGATACTGGTATCGGTATCGGAACAACTCTAATTTGAACAGGTATACATATCGGCCCACCATTTACCAATAGGATTAAAAACAAACACAATAAAGCCATAGGCTTGTTTTCATTGCAGTCCTTCATCATTGCTGTCTGTGGAGTTATGTACTGGTGTGTGGACGTGGGTGTTTGTAGTGTCTGTGTGTCAGGACAGAGTCTGTGGATATGCATGGGTGGGCCCGCCATGCCGGGGAGGGGGGGGGTCGTTATATTGCAGACAACTTACACTCAAATTGTTCAACTGTGCAATACCAATAATACATGCATTGTCAAAAATATCGATTTTTCGATACATATCGATTCTGAATATTTAAAACAGTTTCAATACTAATTTCCCACAATATCGATTACAAAGACTTTCTGCGGTTTTCAATTTTTTTTTAAGAGTCACCTTTTATTTTACAAAAAGTGATGTTTGGTGAAAGTTAGATTTGCACTTTATTAATCCCAATAGGGAAATTCATTCTTGTTTGATGATCAAGAGGCACCTTTTATTTGTTTTAAGTGAAGTTTGGTGAAAAAGCAAGTTATTGCATTTGCACTATTAATCCCAATAGGTACATTCATCTTTGTTTGATCAAGAGTAACCTTTTATATATATATTATTATTATTTTTCTTTTTTTAAATGAAGATTGGTGAAAGTTAGGTTTGCACTTCAATCCCAATAGGGAAATTCATCTTGGTTTGATATTTTTTTTGTGTCAAATAAAAACAAAGGTTATTTGAATGATTTCTAGTTTTCAAGAGAAAAAAATCGATTAAAATCGTAAATCGGATTTAAAAAAATTAAATCAGAGATTTTATTTTTAGGCCATATCACCCAGCCCTTAAACAAAGTGTTTTAAAAGTGTTATATTTCTCTTCTCTTTTTGAATTTTCTTTTGAATTATCTTTTCCCCCCCTCCTTTTTCCAATTTTTCTCCCACTGTTAGTCGTTATGCCAATTCCCAACCCCCTTCCTGGTTGTTGCGCACTCCCCCCTACCTTTGGTCCGAGAGGCCGGAGACTGTCGCATGCTTTCCTCCGACGCATGTGCAGCCAGCCGGCAGCCAGCCTGGCAGCACAGATTCTCACCGGGAGAGTGTAACGTGTGGAAGGTCACACTACCTCCCTCCAGATCCTACCCTCGCTGTGCAGGCGCCCCCACCGAACTGTAGGGGTCGCTGTCCACAACGCCCAGGACCCACCCATCAGCTTTCCCACCCCTAACACTGCCAATTGTGTTAGTATGAACGACCAGCCAAGCTGATAGAAACGCCGAGAGCTGGATTTGAACCCAGCGTCTCCAGCGTTGATGGCGAGCGCCTTGCCCACTACACCACCTAGCAGCCCCTCTTCTCTTATAATACCAGAGAGAAGGTGAGGAGAATCGACCAGCAACAAAAGCTAAATAAAAAAATTTATAAAGAAATTTACATTTTAAGATTAAAATCTTTTCCCTGTGGTATCGAAAATGGTATAGAATATCGATACTTTTCAAGGTATCGTATCGAAGTTAGAAATGTCAGTATCGTGACAACACTAATACATACATTAATATTCCATTTTATAAACAATAAACAATAAAAGAATTAAAAGGAAGGACACATATTAGAAACCCTTTGTTCACTACTCCCAGCTTCTGCTACTTATGATCCACCTCTTTATAGCTGATTTAAAAGTGGAGAAGGGGCTTATGGACTTCAACTCCATTGGTACAGTAGGCTGCTATTCCATAGTACTGCTGCTGAATATAGGAATGAGTTTTGGCCTGTTTTTCTATTACATCTTACTGGGACGATGTCTGTAGGGCTCCCCTGGTGGCATGTCCGTGTACATCCCTAACCCTGTTAAAATATCCACTAAGGGCGCTTTCACATATAGTTTTGGTGGACTCTGTGCGGTGCTGGTGGTCAAGTTGCAACATTGTTGCATTCGTCATTTGGTTCATCTGCATTCACATTGCAATTTGTCAAGCGCACCAAACTTTCTGAACAATGTCACGCGGTCGAAAAGGGCGCTCGTCTATTGGACACAATGGAGAGTGGAAATCCCTCCCCTTCAGGAAGTTAAATCCGCGAAAACACAAACAGCCACAAGAAGCGTGATAGTAGAAGAGTGTGGCATTGATCCATCGTTCGATTATAACCCATTACCGCCATCCTCTCGCTAAACAACTTGTACACCTCGTTGTTTTTGTGAGTGCCCACAAGCAGCTGTTTTATGGGGGGGAGTGGGGGGGAGTGCACAAGCCAAGTCCTGGGTGGGGGAGTTAGGGATTGCGGGTGGGGAAGCCGCTCGCCACTCTTATCTCCCAGAGGGCCTTCGACTCCAGCAGCTCCCTGTTTCGACCTTGGTCCAGGAATTTGTTTTGGCTGACTGACTGGCCCATTTATCCCAGCCACGTCACTTTAAATTTGATTTGAATAGAGTGAAATATAACTCTATTGATTTGAGTGGAGTGAGTTTTAACAACTCCGTCCAAATGACTGAATGCATTATTAGTCCAAGTGTCCAAGTGTCTTATCAGCCATCACCACCACTACTATCACCACCACCACCACTACTACTACCACCACCACTACTACGACCACCTTGATTGATTGATTGATTGATTGAAAACTTTATTAACAGATTGCAGAATGGGTACAATACAGTACAGCTCAATACACACAATTGTTAAGGGGATGCAGACCAGAGAAAGACTTTCGTCTTGTTTACATCAGGGTCCCCCATTTTCAATTCATCAGGACATATATGACATACATGACATACAGATAGACAGTACTGCTACATCTATACATTTATGACATACCAGATTTGCAAATACAGTACTGTTTGTGATACAAAAAGAGTCAAGAAAAGGGAGTATATATACATTTGACGTAGATACTGTACATTGGAGGAGGTTGGGTGGGGGGGGGTTGGGTACATTGGGATATTGACAACTATACTGGGTAATTTACATTAGAGGTGGTTGGGGGGGGGGGGGGGGCACACTGTATAAACAAGCAAAACTGTACATTGGGGGGGGGGGGACACACACACTGTACAAACAAGCACAATTGTACATTGGAATATTGACAATTTACCATACTAGGTAAATGACTGTACATTGGAGGGGGTTGGGTTAGGACATTTACGGTGGCCAGTTTCGAATTGCAGTCTCCCGTAGGTGTCCCTTGAGAGTGGTTTTGAAAGTGGGTAGTGATTCACATTCCTTTACAGTTTTGGGTAGGGCGTTCCACATTGATGTGGCATAATTGCAAAACGTGTTTAGTCCCTTGTTTGAGCCGAATCTGGGTTTAACATGATTTTCACCACCACTACTATGACTACCACCACCACCAGTCCACAGCACAGACAACAGGCTTCTAATCTCTTGTGATGAATGGGAGAGATGGTGGACGACGGTTGGTTTCTTGAAACATTTATTAGAACGACATAGGAACGGCAATGAATCTTTACCCAACGAGATGTTTTCAGATGTTGTGGGCCGTTGAGGGTCTGGAATGCGTGAGCAGCTAGGATCAGTCGGTGTGCAGTTCACACGTTTCTCTCTTCACCCGTATGGTATTTGTCTCTTGCAGAGCCACGTGAGAATAAGTGTAACTTGATCCAGATGACACTGACCCCTGCCCCTCCCCCACGGTTCCCTCAGCTCCCCCCAAAAGTTTCAAACCAGCATTCTTCTGCTGCCTGTCTTTCTCCATCCACACGGTTATACAATTACATAACAAGGTACTGCAGACACCCTGCAAATAGACTCCCATGTTACTACAGAGTTACTCTCTTCTATATTACTGCAGAGTTACTCTCCATTCAACCTAGTGACCTCCATTGTTTGCTCGTGCTCCGCTGTGCGTACTGCCTGCCATCACATTCCCTTCCAGTCATCGCTCCCAGTCCTCCTCACCGGCTCCGACAGTCGAATCAAATCAGGAAGCTGCTGCGTCCGAAACTATCCGACCGTTCAGCTGATTGAATCCTTCTGGTTTATGTCATATTCGTGAACATCATGCCAACCTCAGTGTTTTGCGTCAGGATTTTGGCAGTGAAATGCTGTCATGATAAAAGGGGAACATTGTGATATAGGCGTTATATATAAGTGTTGCTGGTATGAATCTGTTTTTCTCCCTCAGGTGTGTTTATGAGTGTCCGGCTCTAGTTTCATACTGCGGATCAGATGCATTCACGCCCAGTCATTAGTTATATGGTATCTATTTTATCTATTTATTACCAAAAGATTTGCACTACATCTCTACTGTACCTCTCTAAACAAAAATGTAAAGTCTTTGCATTTTGGTTGCATTTTGTACTTTAGTTTTGTATAGTGTATGTTTTGTAGGGCTGACCTTCGAAGCTTTTTTTGGCAATCGAAGCTTCGGGGCCGAGCTTCGATTTTAATTCAAAGCTTCGAAAAAAAATAAAAAAAATATATTTTATTTTTTTAATTTTTTTTAATTTTTTTTTATTGTTTATCTTATGTTGTGGGACTTGTACAGCACTTTCATAAACTTTGTTGTTTTTAAATGTGCTCTATAAATAAAGTGGGTTGGATTAATTAATTAAGTAGCCCCTTTCGTGACTGAGCCAACAAGGTTTCACTCGGCTGTGTGATTTAATTCAAGGTGGATCGCTGTTGTCGTTTGAACAACTTCAGATTTCATGGGAACTACCAATCCCCCAAATCAAGAATGTTTAAGATGAATGAAGTAAGATTTTGATTATTTGAAATATGGCCTGTGTAGACTAAACTATGCACAGAATGATGTGAGTCTACAAGGTCCGGATTCTACATGGTCCGGCAATGTAGACCTTGTAGACTCCACTACAGACCAATTATCAGTGAATGTTCATGCATTTTTAAGAAGGGCAACTTCCACAAAAAAACAAAGAACTCACCAAAACATCTCAGTAGCACCTTATCTAAATTTTATTTCCTATTTTGTTTATTCATCCCAGTATCTTTCTTTCTTATGTGTGGAATTAGGGCTGGGCGATAAAACGATAACGATAAATATCGCGATAAATTATTTCCTCGAAATAAACATGAAACGTGGTTGCAAAGTTTCGATATATCGATTTTCCAAGTTTGGCTCCGTTCAGCCTCGGCTCAGCTCACTCACTAACAACCAACGTTACGTGATGACGTCCTTACGCACCACAGCTCAGGACTCAAGGCTGCTAGGATACTTAGCTTGCACGGCGCTATTTAATATATTTACGTGCCGAGTATGTGTGTGGCGAGAATTCTGATGCCACGGTTATAGTAGTGTGTGATATACGGTGGACGTCGTTGCAATGTATTGTGGCGGAACAGAGTATTTTAGGGATATTTACTAGGACATTGTCATGGAATACGTCGCTTGTAAACGAAGCTGGCTAGGTTAACTAGCTTGCACGGCGCTGTTTTTATATATTTACGTGCCGAGTATGTGTGTGGCGAGAATTCTGATGCCACGGTTATAGTAGTGTGTGATATACGGTGGACGTCGTTGCAATGTATTGTGGCGGAACAGAGTATTTTAGGGATATTTACTAGTACATTGTCATGGGATACACAGTACTGCTCGCTCTGGCTAACGTGCGCGGACTGATGACGACATCAACTCGAAACATTCACAGCAGAAAAATAAGTCTATTAATAGCCCGTCCATCGGCGCCGGGCATAAAAAGTTAATTAAACTTGACAGACATTATATCGACGATAATTATCGATATCGAGTTATATGAAAATAATTTTATAATTTTATCGCAATAACGTTTTTGGTCATATCGCCCAGCCCTATGTGGAATTCTACAAGGCATGTAGGTGTATATGTATTTGAGGATGATATCCTTCAAACAGGCAATAGTGATGATATAATTTGGGCAGTGCTGAGCTGGGTTACTTTCCTCCAGTGTATTTGTCCCCCGGCCCCACCCAATGGCCCCATGCGCGCACACACACACACACACACACACACACACACACACACACACACACACACACACACACACACACACACACACACTTACATTTAGTAATTTAGCTGACGCTTTTATCCAAAGCGACTTACAAGTTCTGTACGACAAGACAGCAAGAAGGGTACAACTCTTATCAGCTGAGTAACAATGTTTATCAAAGTGTTGCGTGTTACAGTGTAGGTTAGTTTATTAGGACAAGTGCATGACAGTAAGGTTAGTCACGGTTCGATTTTTTTTTTCTTTTTTCTTTTTTTTTTGTAATCATTTCAGATAATGGTTGAAGAAGTGAGTCTTTAGTCGACGGCGAAAGATTGGACGGGATTCGGCTGTCCTAACTGGGATGGGTAGTTCTCACACACACACACACACACACACACACACACACACGCACACACACACACACACAAAGCGAAGTAAAAAAAATTATTGAAAAAAAAAAGTTGAAAAAAATTTGAAAAAAAAAATTTAAACTTCGATTTTTTTTTTAATGTTCGAAGCTTGTGCCATCGAACGAAGCTTCGAAGCTTCGAAGTATTTAAGACAGCCCTAATGTTTTGTATAGTGTTTGGTCTTTATTCTTTTACTTGTTTCTACTGTATGAAGCATAATCCCAGGAGGCTCATACAGAACCAAGCATTTCACTGTATGTGACAAATAAAAAAACAAAACATGAAACTAGTGTCTTAGGCTGAGGTTACACCTTTCGTATCATCTTCGTATTGTTTTCTTATACGCATCGCCGCGTATCGCCGCGACGTCATGCGCCTCGAGTCACACTTTCGTTTTTTTTTCGTTTTTGTCAGCCAAGCACACTGATGTAGTACACTGCCAAAGCAGTAGGTGGCAGTAGGTGGCAAACATGAAGGCAATTTCAACCAATCAGAACGAATGTGCCAATACACTTCCTGGAAGCTCCAGCAAAGAAAATGTCAATAAGCCAGGCGCCTATGCCGCGCCACCATCTTGCTCAATGCAGCAATTCTTTTTTCAGCAAAGCCTAATAAAAGTGCAATAAACAAAACGGATACATTCACTGTGTTCTGCCTGTCATTTGTTGATGAAACAAAACTAACATCAACACAAGTGACCACCAAGAGCAGATAGTTTAGTCTAAAAAACGATCGGTAGCATTGTTAGCCATTGTTAGCTGCATGCTAACGTCAATGGAGTATGCCATTATAATAATATAGCATTGTGGCTAGAAGCTAACGTTAGCTCACGCTACTTAGCCTGCACCAAAACTGATGATATCGCGAGCTATCAGTAGTTAGATAACATTAGAGACAACGCTGTGTGTATTAAACAAAGGTGAATAGATGACTGAGCCATTTTGTTTAATGCTTGTTAAGTTGAAAGAGGAACTCTGAGCTAACAGGGTCTGAATCCTGATAGCTCACGTTAGCCAGCTCATGCAATCGGTAATGCTAGCAGAATGAATGGATGTAAACTTTATTTAACATATTGCATATGGGTACAATACAATACGGCTCAATACAAACAATTGTTAAGGGAATGCAGACTGTTGTAGCTTGGACTGGGGTCCTTATAACAATAACTTGACAACACATGGTAGCTGAAGCTATTTGGGACACGGAGCTCTGTCACACACACACTGTACACAGGAAGGGCACGCAGATGGTATCTACTGCGCATGGGCGTTTTCGCAACAACTGCTCCGTGCAGACTACACGCTGTATTCCTGGCGTTTTTTTTGCGTATCTCCAAACGCAAACACAATTTTGCGTTTCAGCCGTATCCACAAAAAAACGCCAAAAAACGCGTTTCTGTGTAGATAGGACATCATACGTCGTCAAAAACGTATAAAAAAACGCCAGGAATACACTAGTCTAACCTCAGCCTTAGTGAGTGTAGGGTGAGCACAGCGGTTTCTGCCTGAAACGTAAATGCAAAGAAAGGCGTAACTTACATCACACATGTCTTATTTCGACACCGTATGGCCCTCGTACCCCCAGGGCCTGAGACCAGCTACAGGTTTCAATAAACCAGACTCTCTGCTGCGCAAATGAAAGGAGGGGTTTTTCATGATGCATTCTCCATCCTTGTCATTTACATTGAGTCATTTAGCTGAACGCTTTTATCCAAAGCGACTTACAAGTTCTGTACAACAAGTCAGCAGGAAGGTTACAACTATTTCAGCTGAGTAACAATCAAACAGTGGTTAAACTTGGGTGCCGCAGTATTGAGTGCATAGACATAAGACATTAGTATAGTAGGAGGAGTGCATGGTAGTATAGGACAGTAAGAAGTAGGGGTGGGACGGTACGCAACCGAACCGTGTACCGTTCGGCACGACCTCCACGGTTCGGGGCGTCTGTGTATTGTACGGTTCCGGGGATGCGCAAATAAAATAAAAACTTCATATGGCACAGGGCCGGGAGAGGTGAGCGCTGGCTGCAGGCAGCAGCAGCAGCACTGCAGCCAGGCCTACACACATCTTGCCATAGCGTTAGCAGTTTGTACAACACAACGCACGTTTTAACTATGGTAGCCCCGCTAGCCCGAGCTAATACAGTCAATGAAATGTTACCGTAGCTAGTACTAGCTAGCAGAGGAGGAAATGAGAGTCTGAGAGGCGGGGTGTTTAAAGACAATGATAGGCGTTTATTCAACATCCAAGAAGGCTAACATACAAGGCATTCAAAATATGTGTGTTCTACCTAGGGATGGGTATCGTTAGGATTTTATCGATACTACTACTCTTATCGATACTGCTTAACGGTTCGGTACTTTATCGACATTGCTTTATTATTTATAACTTTATAAATAAATATTATTTCTTCAGCAACATTTCTTCAGCAACAGCAGCAGCAATGTTCTTTTATATAACTTTATAAATAAATTATGAATAAATATAATAAATAAATATTATTTCTTCAACAGCAGCAACAATGTTTTAAATGTGTCTGAATTATAGACTTTTTTATAATAAACAACAAATGTAAGAAAAACTATATACACTGAATGATTAGTTGTTACCTAAAGCCCTTGGACTCCACTGTAGAGAAATGGTGCAGGCCTTTGACAACAAACTGGGTCACAGCCCTGTTCACCCTATCCTCTGTCATCCTTCCTAGCTGCTAGGGTGAAGGGACTTGGCTTGGCTGGGACCGGTGGTGTAAGGAGAGGGAGGAGGCGTGGGCTGGGACATGGTGGCTGCAGCTTCAGCCTGACGAATGACGATCTATAAAAAGTTGTCATCTTTCAAATATATTTGTAGCTAAACAATTAGCTAAGCAATTATATTTTATTTATTAGCCTATTCGTAGTAATTCGTTATTAGCCTAGCTAACTCTGTATTATCTTGGCTTACCTGCAGTGGACGTGCATGGAAATGGAACACTGCGAGCAAAGCAGTCGAAAACGGCGCATTTTCTGCAGACTAATGTTATGTTTTGACAACAGATGTTTTGACAAATTGCTTGTATTGCCACCCATACTTGCCAATGTTTTATTGCACTTGTGGCAACGTGCGTTGTCGGCATCGACTTTCGTAAAGTGTACCCAGACTTTCGTTTAGTTCTCTCCGCCATGATGAGCGCAGAGCTCGGTCTGTGTCCTCCGCGCTTCAACACGGAGCCAAGTACAGGCCCCGCCCTGAAGTACCCGTATGTGTATGTTGTGAGTGTGTGGCTCGCTGAGTCGCTGTGGCTCGCTTCGCGTGCAGACAGAGAGAGGAGAGGAGACCCAACTGAGAATAGATTAACGGCGTCAATTGTATTATTGCGTTAACGGCCCAGCTCTAATATATAATATTCCAGCAAGCGTTGTCTGCATCTAGCTTTGTAAAGTGTAACCACACTTGCGACCGTTTTCGGCTTGCCATTGCCCCAACTGCTTTGTTGTTGAATCAAGTCAAATCCTAGGTAAGCGCGTATTGTGCGTGTGAACGCTGACGTGAACGTGCGGCACACTTCATAGATTTTGTTTCGTGGTAAACGAAATGTTGACGTCATCAAAAAAAAATATTATGTTGGTAGTACCAATGTGAATCGGTCGATACCCTTAAAAGTACCGGATTCGGTACCCATCCCTAGTAGTTAGAGACCATTGACCGGAGGTCGAGGACCTTGAAGCGGATTCGTGCAGCGATGGGGAGCCAGTGCAGGTCCCTGAGAAGTGGGGTAACATGGGCAGACTTTGGTAGGTTGGAGATCAAACGGGCAGCCGTGTTCTGGATGAGTTGAAGAGGCTTGGTGGCGGTGGTCGGTAGACCAGCGAGCGGTGCATTGCAGCAGTAGTCGAGGCAAGACATGACAGTTGATTGGACAAGGAGTTGAGTGGCTTCTTTTGTCAGGAAGGGGCGGATCCTTCTGACATTGCTCAGGAGGAATCTGCAGGTCTTGGTCGTTGCGGCGATGTGAGCAGAGAAGTTCAGTCGATCATCAAGGACTAAAGTTAAACCAAGGTTTTTGGCGGCCAGGGACGAGGCCACGGCTCCATTTTCCACTGTGATGGAAAGGTCTGTCAGCGGGGAGGATTTGGCCGGCAGGTGAAGCAATTCTGTTTTGCTTAGCTTCAGTTTGAGGTGGTTGGTCGTCATCCAGGCGGAGATGTCGGACAGACAGGCCGAGATCCGCTCAGAGACATGGATATCTGAGGGAGGAAAGGAGAGGAAGAGTTGGGTATCGTCGGCATAGCAATGATACAAGAAGGCATGAGACGTAATAATGTTACCCAGAGATTTGGTGTAGAGGGAGAAGAGGAGGGGTCCAAGGAACGAGCCCTGGGGGACACCTTTCCGAAGGGGGCGGGGGGCTGACAGGGTTCCTCTCCATGATACTCGGTAGGAGCGGTCATCGAGGTAGGATGTCAGCCATGCCAGTGCAGAGCCAGTCACTCCCATTCCTGTGAGGGATGCGAGGAGGATCTGATGGTTGATCGTGCCGAAGGCTACTGACAGGTCCAGAAGAATCAGGACAGAGGAAAGGCCCTTTGCTTTTGCTAAGTGAAGAGCCTCTGTGACCGCAATAAGGGCCGGAGTGACCAGTCCTGAATCCTGAATGATTAGGTTCTAGGAGGTCATTCTGTAAGTTGGTTGGATACAGCACGTTCAAGTGATTTAGAAAGGATGGAGAGAAGAGAGACAGGTTGTCTATGACGGTGGAGGTTATGTTTTTTTTTTATCAGCGGTGTGACTGTGGCTTGTTTTAGGGAGGTGGGAATTACCCCCGAGTTGAGGGAGGAGTTGATGGTTGCCGTCAGGAATGGGAGGATGTCTGTCTGGTGCGAGTGGTGCCATAGTCTGGAGGAGTGGGGAGGATGTCTGGTGCTATCGTCTGGAGCAGGGGTTCCCAAACTTTTCAGGCCGCGACCCCCAAATAACGGTGTCAGAGAGCCGCGACCCCCACTATTATAGGAGGTAATACATTTTTTTTTATTTTTTTATTTAATTGAATTGAATTTTTTATAAATGGAAATGTATGGTTGAAACATGCAAACGTTCAAACGCACACACACTAATACGCATTGGAGGCTTTTAACCAGGGCCGGACTGGGGAAATCATTCAGGCCAGGAAATATAGTGCAGAATATAGCCCTAGTCAGGCCACTTTTTAAGCAGGGGGTCTGGGGGGGCCCCACCAGGATTTTTTTTGTTAAAAAGACTTCATTTCCTGCATTCTGGTGCAGGAATTCTTTCAGTTGCCTGACTGCATACATTTTTTATATATATTTTTTTTAATCATCTGGCGACCCCCACTTTGGGAACCCCTGGTCTGGAGGAGTGGGGAGGGTATCGGGGCCAGCTGACCCGTCCTCTTGTTTGACATGTAACTAAATCTACAGTTACAAGGGCGACAGTGGCTCGGGAGGTAGAACAGTAATTCCCGGTTCCCGGTTCGATTCCCACTCCTCCCGGGCAGCGTGTCAAAGTGTCCATGAGCAAGGGGCGCCCCAGTGGCGAACCACATAGCGTGCTCAGACGCGACACGGCCGACACGGGTTCGACTCCCGAACCCGTCGTTATTTGCCGAATGTCTTCCCCCCACTCTGTCTCCCATTCCTCCATCTTGCATACTTTATTAACATATTTTATTTTCAGTTTTTATAGTTTCACAAACACACATCAAGACAAATCACAAACACAAAAATAAATAAATAAAACACAAACAGTATCTTGCCAGGCACTGTCACATCAATGAACAAACATACACCATGTCGTATACTGTACACTAATGACGCAAGGGGCTGATTTACTGACATATACAGTATATATATATATTTTTTTACAAAAAATACAAGGGAGGACATTGAGAAGCACGTATGTTCTAGCTAAACATTCCAAAAAGGGACCCCATATCATATTAAATTTGTTCAAGGTCTCGGACCTACTGTGATGGATGCTTTCCAGCTGCAGAGAGGAGACCATCTCAGTGAGCCATCTTTTAAAGCCTGGAGACGATGTATCTTTCCATTCCTTTAGGAAAATTCTTTTGGCCACAATGTCTTGTGTTTTTGAATAACATTTGTTTTTATCCGTTTCTCTCATTGCAGTGGTCAGCAATGGCATCATCGCGGAGGACACGGAAACCATCGCAGACCAGATGCAGCTGCCCGTGCAGACCGCCCTACCGGATGACCTCCAGCCGGGGTTCGGGGACGAGACGGAGCCCATCCTGATGGCCTGGGAGGCCCAGGAGGATTTGGGCTCTGGCGAGGACCTACTGGGTGCCCCTGAACCGGAAATACAACCAGAGCCGGAACCTGTTGCTCCCACAGAGCCAGAACTTGTTGCTCTCACAGAGCCAGAACCTCCTGCTCCCACAGAGGCAGAACCGCCTGCTCCCACAGAGGCAGAACTTGCTGCTCCCACAGAGCCAGAACTTGTTGCTCCCACAGAGGCAGAACCTGCTGCTCCCACAGAGGCAGAACCTGCTGCTCCCACAGAGGCAGAACCTGCTGCTCCCACAGAGCCAGAACTTGTTGCTCCCACAGAGGCAGAACCTCCTGCTCCCACAGAGGCAGAACCTGCTGCTCCCACAGATGCAGAACCTGCTGCTCTCACAGAGGCAGAACCTGCTGCTCCCACAGAGGCCCCCACGACACAAGAAGTCCCTGCAGAGCCTGAGGCCCCTGCGGTTTCCCCTGTGGAAGAGCTGGCTCCTGTAGAAACTGTGGTGGCTGAGGCCTCTCCTGAGGTGGAGGCCCCTGCTGCTGAACCTGTTGTCGCAGTGGAAGAGACTCCTGCTGTCGTGGAAGAGGCAGCAGCCATGCCGGCAGAGGCCCCTGCTGAAGGCACTGATGCTGCGGCACCCGTTGAAGCTCTGGCACCCGTTGAGGCTGTGGCACCTGTTGAGGCGGTGGCACCTGTTGAAGCTCCAGCACCCGTTGAGGCGGTGGCACCTGTTGAAGCGGTGGCATCAGCACCCGTTGAAGCTGCAGCACCTGTTGAAGCTCCAGCACCTGTTGAGGTGGTGGCACCTGTTGAGGCGGTGGCACCTGTTGAGGCGGTGGCACCTGTTGAGGCGGTGGCACCTGTTGAAGCTGTGGCATTGGCACCCATTGAAGCTCCAGCACCCGTTGAGGCGGTGGCACCTGTTGAGGTTGTGGCACCTGTTGAAGCGGTGGCATCGGCACCCATTGAAGCTGCAGCACCCGTTGAGGCGGTGGCACCTGTTGAGGTTGTGGCACCTGTTGAAGCGGTGGCATCGGCACCCATTGAAGCTGCAGCACCTGTTGAAGCTGTGGCACCCATTGAAGCTCCAGCACCTGTTGAAGCTGTGGCATCGGCACCTGTTGAAGCTGTGGCACCCGTTGAAGCTGTGGCATCGGCACCCGTTGAAGCTGTGGCACCTGTTGTGGCAGTTGCACCCGTTGAAGCTGCGGCACCCGTTGAAGCTGTGGCATCGGCACCCGTTGAAGCTGTGGCACCTGTTGTGGCACCGGCACCCGTTGAAGCTGCGGCACCCGTTGTGGCAGTTGCACCTGTTGAAGCTGTGGCACCCGTTGAAGCTGCGGCACCCGTTGTGGCACCTGTTGAAGCTCCAGCACCCGTTGAAGCTGTGGCACCCGTTGTGGCACCCGTTGAAGCTGCAGCACCTGTTGAAGCTGCGGCACCCGTTGTGGCAGTTGCACCCGTTGAAGCTGCTCCGTCTATAATAGATGTAGCGATTGCTGCAGCTACAGTTCCACAGTTCCCAGTTCTAACTGCTGCCACACCTACAGGTACGACACCCTGCTCCCTGAACATCCCTGTCTGTCTGGTGGCACCGAGCATGAGCCTGCTCCTTCCCCTCGTTCATCTTCTCTGCAACCAGCAGTCGTCGATGACGTCGACCATGAAATGCTGTCGATTTGCATATTCATGGCCGACGCATCGTTACTTATGTACCGTCTTTGCAGTGGAAAGTCATAACATGCATAACATGCATAACGTGATTCATTAATGCAATGAATCACGTTCTAAATATAAATAACTTCTCTTAACACTTTGATCGCCAGGGTTAAATTCATAATTTACCATCCCTCGCCAGCCCTATTTAACATGGAGAAGTTCCCCTTCTTTGCAGGGCTATAACTTTTTAAATTGTATTGCTAAATTGACATTACTATGGCCCATTCAACGTCCTATATCTATTGTTCAGGGTGTAGCAACGTTATACTTTTTCATTCACATATTCATACTAAAATACGGTCTAAAGTATAAGTATGTTTTTATCGTTTTCTGCAGCTTTCTCCAGAACTTGATTTATAGCCCTAAATGCATTATATTGATGATCAAATACAGTTTGATAGCAATCTGTGCAAGATAAAAAATGTCAACTGGACGTGCTTCTAGGAGTTACTAAGTATGATCTGATGTTGACCGGATGGGCGGGGGGTCGTTTATAATTCCATGGCCAACGTTATATCATTCATCTAGTGTGGGTGATATGATCATTAGAGCAGTTAGTATCGAACACATTGAAAAATAACGCTGGATCTTACCGTATCTTCCTCGCGCCGTTGGACGATGAGCGTGGAACTGAAATATTCCTATTATGGGATGTAGAAATATCCGATCCATTTCCAGGTTGTATAATAGTATATACGTCTAAATCATGTTGTTTATCGAGTTATTTGCAACCGATCAACGTGCAGTGTGTCAAGATGGAGTCCCTCTAACGATAGCGAGTGCCCGGACGAAATATGGGTGAGCACCACTTCATCCGCATCACTTCCTGTTTGGGCGATCCGCCGATCGGCCACCAGATGGCGCTCTTGAACAGTTGGAGAGTTGAGAGGGGCTCAACAGTACATATCATGTCTCCGGGGGAGAAATATGATTTCGATCACAGATTTTTGAAATATTGATATCAAAGACGCTGCCCAGCGTTTTTGGCGATTAAAGGGTTAAACTACTGTTCATTTCACAGATACGTGGTGTCAACAGTGTCGTCATAGAAGTGCGCAGTAAGGCGGTTGTTAGTATCGTTGCATTTCTCTACACTGAGCTGAAATTAAACGATTGCACATAAATTAGGTAAATAACTATTAACAATATTTACAACACATAAATTAACTTATTTACAATTATACATACAGTAGTGACAACACACATATGAACTATTTACAATACAGGGAGGCACATACAACACTCTACACTATTTACAACCAGTGTCAGAGCGAGCGCACACAAGTTGTTCGACAATTTTGAGGGCTCAGAGTGCACACTGGACGCTCTGACCGAAGAGTCAGTTTATCAGAGCGGAGCAGATTTTAAGAGTGAATTTATTAACTCACCATAACTAGGACCCTATGAAATCCATTTTTATCTTTTCCTGTTTTCGGATATGAATTTTCCTGTTTTCGGATTTCTCTGTTTAAAATGTTCCTGTTTTCGGATTTTGGAGGAATATTTTTTCCTTTTGGCTTTAACCAAAAAAATAAATACAAAATTATGTTTTTAACCCTTTAATCGCCAAGGACGACTTTAGACGTCATTCCTCGCCATGCGTAATCTGCCAATGACGTCTTACAGCATCTTTGAGATCAATATTTAAAAAATCTGTCATGGCAATCATATTTCACCCACGGAGACTTGAGACTTGCTGTTGATCTCCTCTCAACTCTCCAACGGTTCAAGACGAACGGTTTGGCGAATCGCCAAAACCGGAAGTGACGCGTGGTGCTCACCCATATTTCGTCCGGCCACTCGCTATCGCTAGCGGGACTCCAGCTTGATACACTGGATAGCGATCCGTTGCCAATAACTCGATAAACAACATGATTTGGTGGGGGAGCTCCAGTAGCTCACTGCGTATCTCGGCGCTATTTCGGCGTCGGGGACAACCGTGCGCATCACGGATCTGGGGTACACGAGTTCGACTCCCGGACTCGCCGTATTTTCTCAGTGTCTTTCCCCGATCTATATGCCATTCAACCTGTTTCTGTCGGTCATGCTTGACCAGAAAAAGCGATAAACGCTAAAAAGAACCAGCTGTCTGGTCAAAGTTTTTAAAAAAAACATGATTTGGACGTATTTAGTATTATACAACCTGGAAATGGATCGCATATATCAACATCCCATAATAGCGAACTTTCTGCTCCACGCTGATCGCCCAACGCTATGAGGAAGCTTTCAATTTTTTCAATTCAGTTCAGTTCAATGCAGTTCAACTGCCAGTGTAGTGCAATAACTAAATAATCATTTGTTTAAAAGAAATCAGAAAAAAACTAAAATGTAATTTCTTTCAAAGAGATGTCCTTTAACTCATTGACCGCCACGCTGTTTTCCCATCTCTACTCAATGGCGCCAGCGTTATTGACCATTTGACAGGCATTGTTTATAGTCCAACACTGAATATAAAATTTAAAAAAATAATCCAGTCTTTTTTTCTAGATTGCGAGATATGACGTGTTATATGCATTATGCCCAAATCGTTCAGGTTGCTCGCCTGAAACTCCAAATATTTCCAAATCAAAGGTATATACCATATATATATATGTTTCGTTTGACCTCGAAACTGCGATCGTTACCAAAAGCATGTTTTAGGTTCGGTAAAATACGACACTGTGATCGGTACAAAAGCATGTTTTAGGTTAAAAAAATACCAGCAGGTTACTTAAAATAGACCTTACCTTAGTCAGAAGGTACTCTAAAATTTATAAATCCCAGTCGTCCCATCACGATCACAATTACTCGTGTATATTGGGCATGGCTATCATACGGGAAACAATAGGTTTGAGGCATCAAATCTCCGACCGATTGCTCTGTCCTGATTCCCTCTGAGGGGGACGAGTTCCTGCAGCAAAAAAAAGCAGAGAGAGAAAGACCGAGAGACCATACCCAGTTCAAAGGGTAGGCGATACGGCCACCTGGCGGGATTCGATCATCATTGCAATTTTAACGTAGGCAGCGGTGCCAGGGAGACACAGGCAGCTCCGAGCGAGTGTTTAGAATGGGTATCAAAGGGAAAAGATCAAAGGATCTAAAAACGAGAACTTGTTTTCGGCGCTCAACCGTTGGCGACGAAACACGAGAATACTCGTTTTTGGTGGCCAATGAGTTAAAGGTTCATGCTTCTCCCCATCTCTGGCTGACATCACCATTGTGATACATGATGGTTAGGCCTTTTGTGTTTTCCTCAGTGAGGGATTCTCTTTTGTCGGTCAGCAGCGTTTTGTACTTGCTGAAGCTTCTCTCTGTATAATAATTTTTTAAGTTTAAATATCAACATTATCTGGCCATCCTCAGTAAATACTATCAAACTCCTCTGACCCCATCTGGTCTTTCCAAAGACCAGAGTTGGGACAGGCGCGCGCACACACACACACACCTACACACACACACACACACACACACACACACACACACACACACACACACACACACACACACACACCTACACACACACCTACACACACACCTACACACACACACACACACACACACACACACACACACACACACACACACCTACACACACACACACACACACACACACACACCCTCACAGAAAGGGAGAATGGCCGCGCCACCGTTTTAATGTCATAGTGAAGATTGATTTATATGAAAATCGATTTATGTATAATTTAGCTCGCTCGCTAGCGTTACTGGGATTAAAGCAAGCTTTCCAAAAGATTTTTAAATTATTGAATAATTTCAGGAGGTGCGGGGGGTCCCATTGGCGGGGCGGGCTGCCCCTTCAAGGCAATGGTAGGGGAAACACTGGGATAGTTGATGCTAATAAATATTTGACAGAGGCAGAAATATTCTAAAATCATCAAGTCTGTCACTCTGCTATAAACTATTCTCTCTCTTGTGCGCACGCGTGTGTGTGTGTGTGTGTGTGTGTGTGTGTGTGTGTGTGTGTGACTGTTGTGTGTGTGTGTGTGAGAGAGAGTGTTTTCTGTCTTGTGTGTGTGTGTGTGTGTGTGTGTGTGTGTGTGTGAGCGAGTGTTGTGCGTGGTGTGTGTGTGTGTGCGTGTCAGAGAGAGTAGTGACAGAGGTGTGTCTGTGTGTGAGAGACACACAGGATTAGGCTAATTATCCTGAGCCTATTAAAAAAAATCTGATCTTTACAAATCAAAACTCAAACGTCTTACAATGGCCTAGCTAGCCGTCAGTGCTGAAAAATAAAAATCCTGACCTCGAAAGTCAAAGTGAATAGTGGAACCCACCACCCACACGGGTGCTACACTACAATGTGGTGGGGTCACATTCTTACCTGAGGGTGTGTTCAAACCTGTAAGAGCTGTACGGTTGAGGCTGACGATTATGATAAATGGATTCCACTGAATGACTGCTGCCATTATTAAAGGGGAATGCCACTCATTTCAAGATTGAACCACAGGTTATTCCTGCGCCTCCGGCACGGTTCAGTTAACCCTTTCACTACCACACTACAGAAGGTTAACCCTTTGCTATCACACTACAGACGGTTAGAATTTGTTCCTCACATTTTACCACACCGATGGCGGTACCATGCAAGGTTAGGGGGTTAAGTGTCTTGGAATGTAAACCTAATTTGTATCCGACAACTTAACATTCTACGGTGCCGCATGAAAGACGATCACAAATCCACATGTTTCCTCTCTGCTCTCTAGCGTTGGGCTCGAGCACGTAAAGCACACGTTGAACTGTCACAGGGCAGAGGGATGAGCACATTTAGATTCCTTGAAATGAGCAGCATTCCTGTTCTGTGAAGAGGATATTACCGCTCCCGGGCGCTACGAGTGGTGTTCCTGCTCACTGAAGCACCGGTCATGTTAAGTTGGTGAAGGAAGGATAGAGAAGGAGAAGGAGTGGGATGAGGGGTGGAGGGGAGTGGGATGAGGGGTGGAGGGGAGTGGGATGAGTGGTGGAGGGGAGTGGGATGAGGGGTGGAGGGGAGTGGGATGAGTGGTGGAGGGGAGTGGGATGAGTGGTGGAGGGGAGTGGGATGAGTGGTGGAGGGGAGTGGGATGAGGGGTTGGGGGGAGTGGGATGAGGGGTGGAGGGGAGTGGGATGAGGGGTGGAGGGGAGTGGGATGAGGGGTGGAGGGGAGTGGGATGAGGGGTGGAGGGGAGTGGGATGAGGGGTGGAGGGGAGTGGGATGAGGGGTGGAGGGGAGTGGGATGAGGGGTGGAGGGGAGTGGGAAAGAGAGAAAGACATGGTGAGAGTTTCAGAGAAAGTTCTTGGCTATCCACCCCTGCTACTGGCTGAGCTAACTGAAACACCCCTGTAAACAGGCGCTGACCTAGCTGAAACTAGGGATGTGCATGACTGACCAAAATCATTTTCGAATAGTTTACTGCTCTTAAGACCGAATATTAGAATATTCAACCACCCCTCCCAAAAAAACCATCGTAGCCTATAATAACAGCGTTGCATTGGCCTATCAATCGGTTTTAATAAACAAACAGAAACAGTAGCATGTGCATCTTTTAGATCAATTAGGCTATGAAAATTAGGCTGCCTCTAAAAAATTTTGTTAAATAAGTGGTTTGCTTCAATAAAAAAAAAAGTATTTTATAAAAAAAAAAAAATAATCAGAACTAGCTGAAACATCGCTGCAAACAGGCGCTAGACGCACAGGGGGGGACGCTGAACGTGTATAAACAGCTAAACAAGAGACGCGCACTGTGAACAGACTCTTTTGTCAGTCGAGTCAGAAATGTGCAAATATAAGTAGATCTTGTTTATATATCACGGTCGGGTGAACAAACACAATGAATGGCGGGGTCAGAAGAAGTCAGAACGCCACATCCGTCGCCTCGTCATCGAGATTATTGTTGAGCCAGGATCATTGGTCATAGCTGTAGGCACTCAGTGGTTCCCAAAGTGGGGGGGGTCGTGAGATGATTTCCAAAAAAATAAAAAATAAATCACAGTGTATGCTAGCCTGTTTTTTAACAATAATTTGTGATGCCATCACAAACACTGGCATTTAAAGGGTACACAAATAAAAAAAAATGGCTGCACCAGAATGCAGGAAATTAAGTCATTGTAACAAAAGATTTCCTGGTGGGTGACCCCCAGACCCCCCGCTTAAAAAGTAGCCTGACTAGGGCTATATTTCACACTATATTTCCTGGCCTGAATGATTTCCCCAGTCCGGCCCTGGTTAAAAGCCTCCAATGCTTATTAGTGTGTGTGCGTTTGAACATTTGCATGTTTCAACCACACATTTCCTTTTATTTATTTATTTATTTATTTTTGTAATTTTCTTTTTAACCTCCTATAATAGTGGTCTGCTGTCTTGTCGTACAGAACTTGTAAGTCGCTTTGGATAAAAGCGTCAGCTAAATGACTAAATGTAAATGTAAATGGGGGTCGCGGCTCTCTGACACCGTTATTTCGGGGGTCGCAGCCTGAAAACGTTGGGAATTCCGATAAACAAGATGACCAGGGGTACACACACACATACATTACACACACACACACACACACACTGATCCTTATCATTTAACCCTTTCACTGCCACACTACAGAAGGTTAACCCTTTACTATCACCGTCGGTAGTGTGATAGTAAAGGGTTAACCTTCTGTAGTGTGGCAGTGAACGGGTTAACCTGCTGTTGTGTGGCAGTGAAAGGGTTAAGAGGTAGTGGTGAAGAATCACCCACTGAACCATTCAACTATCCTGGTAATGAATAATCTCTTGGTAGAGATTCCTCTCTCGCGCGCCACTCCTGTGATTGGCTGGGGGGGGGGGGGGGGGGGGGGGGGGGGGAACAGGGCCGCTCCTGTGATTGGCTGGGGGCAGTTGACGGACAGCTGAACAGGGCGGTTGTTGTCGGGACAGCAGAAGCGGGACAGATAATGCAGTGTGACAGACAGTGAATGCAGCCACTAAATGGGTTCTCCTTGAGAGAGTGTGTTGGCTGTGGCCAGAGCATCTTGTCCTCCACACACAACCAGTCACCAGTCTCCCTTATTGTCCTCTGTTGTTGTGACTAGATAATACATAATCCCCTGTTGCTTCTGATTACATAAGCCCATGTAAATTCTCGCCATGCCGTGTGGAGGGGCCTTCTTCAGTCGCACAATGCAGTGTCGTAAAGTAAACTCGCCACTCCAGGGGAGGGTTTCCAGAGATAATGGAGTCGATTGTGTCACTCGTAGTATGTTGTTCGCATGTACCGTTCTTTGTGAAAGATACATTTATCCCACGCAAACCATAGGCATTGGTTTCAAAGAGGGGTCTATTGTTTACATCCAACAATTTGTAGTATGTTCGCTGTGGACGATGTGGGCCTATCATGGATGATGTAGGCCTCTCTGGATGCCTCTGGAATGGCATAGCTGGGATGATCTTATTCCCTCGCTGTCCGGTCCCACGAGATGCTCTTATTCCCTCGCTGTCCGGTCCCACGAGATGCTCTTATTCCCTCGCTGTCCGGTCCCACGAGATGCTCTTATTCCCTCGCTGTCCGGTCCCACGAGATGCTCTTATTCCCTCGCTGTCCGGTCCCACGAGATGCTCTTATTCCCTCGCTGTCCGGTCCCACGAGATGCTCTTATTCCCTCGCTGTCCGGTCCCACGAGATGCTCTTATTCCCTCGCTGTCCGGTCCCACGAGATGCTCTTATTCCCTCGCTGTCCGGTCCCACGAGATGCTCTTATTCCCTCGCTGTCCGGTCCCACGAGATGCTCTTATTCCCTCGCTGTCCGGTCCCACGAGATGCTCTTATTCCCTCGCTGTCCGGTCCCACGAGATGCTCTTATTCCCTCGCTGTCCGGTCCCACGAGATGCTCTTATTCCCTCGCTGTCCGGTCCCACGAGATGATCTTATTCCCTCGCTGTCCGGTCCCACGAGATGATCTTATTCCCTCGCTGTCCGGTCCCACGAGATGCTCTTATTCCCTCGCTGTCCGGTCCCACGAGACGCCACTCGGCTCCTCATTAATCTTCACGCTGACGGTCTGTTCTCAGTAACATGTTGTAATGAAGGGGTGTTTACTTTACCCTCTGTTCATTTGCAGTAGATACTGACATTAATTGGTCCATTAATTGTAATTGTATTAATTGATCATTTAAATTGATTACAAAGGCTGATTTGCAATCAAGACAAACAAACAAACAAACAAACAAACAAACAAAAACGGCTATGCTCAGGATTCAGTCCCAGGCCTAACAAAAAAAATCGTTTATTTTTTTATTTTTTATATAATAAAAGTTTCATAGAAATCTTAGTCAAACATTTAGTATTATGGATATTAAACATGCTGGCAGAGTACATGCATCCATGTTGTTGTGAACATTTTAATTAAATAAAGAAATTCCCTATCCATAGTCGCCGTGGGAAAGAAAAAAATAAAAAAATAAAATAAAATAAATTCCCTACCTACCCATGGCCAAACTGACAACCAACAGGAAACCAACAATATATTTTACTTTGCCCCATGGGATTACCCAGTGGTGGTAGAAGACGTACACAGTTCCTTTACTTAAGTAAAAGTAGAAATACCCAGATAAAATCTGGTAAAAGTCCTCCATTCAAGATTCTACTTAAGTAATAGTTGTATCAAAAGTACACATTCTCTACATGATGTTTGTCTATTCAGTGGTTCCACCCTCGAACCGTTGACCTCTTAAGACGACGTCCTCTTGAAGTTGGCAGCCTGGCAGGCTTCAAGTACATAATCTTCATCGATTCTTACCATATTTTATATGCAACATCTTTTCCTTCAAAGTAACTAGTAACTGATGGGTTCAGATAAATGTAGTGAAGAGAAAAAATTTAATAAAAAAGTACAATATTTCCTTTGCAATGGAGTGGATTTCCCTAAAATGAAAAAGTAAAGTACCTCGAAATTGTACTTAACTTCAGCGCTTGGGTGAAAAACACTTAAGTTACTTTCCACCAGTGGGATTACGCTACAAAATATAACCATAGCTGTATGTACGTCTAGCTGTACGTCTAGCTGTATGTTAAACTTTAGTGACTTTATTGGAACTGCTAGCAGGGAAGTGCTGACTGTGTGCCATTCCACCGATTTACAAGCAACACTTCTGTGAAACATAAAACCTTTTACAACAAGACATCTGATTCTCTCAGGAGGTGGTTTAGGGACCAATGTCGGAGAATGTGTAAAAGGGAAAGAGACCATGTAGGCTAGAGCAAAGTAATGGTTGTGAAAATATTCTTTCTTTTTTTCACAACCACAACTTACCTTTACTTTGTGAATTGATTAGGAAGGACGACCAAACATACAGCTGTGCTTGACGACCTGTAAGGTAGTCAGTCCACGCTGTCACTGATCTGTACAGTAGGCTGCAATTAAGTTATATGATGGTCCAGACTGTAATTTAGCTATGGTCTATACAGTATATGCTATTTCAGGTACTTTGCCTTAGGGAGAACAGTAATAACCATAAGTATGTAGGAGCTGAGCTGGTGATTAACCAGTTCCTCAAGTCTCAGACCTCATGCTTCAGTGCAGGGAAATCAGAATGGTTTCCACTTCACTTCCCAGTCGCACATTCAGTAAAAAAATAAAAATAAGAAACAACTTGACTCTCAAATCCAAATTTTCTACCTGTTTACCACTAATTCCAAAAGTTGTTCTTCTTGTTCTTCTTCTTCTGCTTTGTTAACAACATTTCCTCATTGGTTCATACTGTAGGTAGTAGGTACTTAATCATTATTTGTGCCCCCTTAAGTAGACTGTAATTAGCCTGTACATGCTAGTCTGTACTGTAACTAGCCTGTATGCTAGTACTGTAATTAGCCTGTATGCTAGTCCGTACTGTAACTAGCCTGTATGCTAGTCCGTACTGTAACTAGCCTGTATGCTAGTCCGTACTGTAACTAGCCTGTATGCTAGTCCGTACTGTAACTGGCCTGTATGCTATTCTGTACTGTAACTAGTCTGTATGCTATTCTGTACTGTAACTAGTCTGTATGCTATTCTGTACTGTAACTAGCATGTATGCTATTCTGTACTGTAACTAGCCTGTATGCTAGGCTGTACTGTAACTGGCCTGTATGCTAGTCCGTACTGTAACTAGCCTGTATGCTAGTCCGTACTGTAACTGGCCTGTATGCTAGTCCGTACTGTAACTGGCCTGTATGCTAGTCCGTACTGTAACTAGCATGTATGCTAGTCATACTGTAACTGGCCTGTATGCTAGGCTGTACTGTAACTAGCATGTATGCTAGTCCGTACTGTAACTACCCTGTATGCTAGTCCGTACTGTAACTAGCCTGTATGCTAGGCTGTACTGTAACTAGCCTGTATGCTATTCTGTACTGTAACTAGCCTGTATGCTAGTCCGTACTGTAACTGGCCTGTATGCTAGTACTGTAATTAGCCTGTATGCTAGTCCATACTGTAACTGGTCAGTATGCTAGTCCGTACTGTAACTAGCCTGTATGTTAGTCCAGACAGTAACTAGTATGTATGTTAGTCCAGACAGTAACTAGTCTGTATGTTAGTCCAGACAGTAACTAGTCTGTATGTTAGTCCAGACAGTAACTAGTCTGTATGTTAGTCCAGACAGTAACTAGTCTGTATGTTAGTCCAGACAGTAACTAGTCTGTATGTTAGTCCAGACAGTAACTAGTCTGTATGTTAGTCCAGACAGTAACTAGTCTGTATGTTAGTCCAGACAGTAACTAGTCTGTATGTTAGTCCAGACAGTAACTAGTCTGTATGTTAGTCCAGACAGTAACTAGTCTGTATGTTAGTCCAGACAGTAACTAGTCTGTATGTTAGTCCAGACAGTAACTAGTCTGTATGTTAGTCCAGACAGTAACTAGTCTGTATGTTAGTCCAGACAGTAACTAGTCTGTATGTTAGTCCATACTGTAACTAGCCAGTATGTTAGTCCAGACAGTAACTAGTCTGTATGTTAGTCCAGACAGTAACTAGTCTGTATGTTAGTCCAGACAGTAACTAGTCTGTATGTTAGTCCAGACAGTAACTAGTCTGTATGTTAGTCCAGACAGTAACTAGTCTGTATGTTAGTCCAGACAGTAACTAGTCTGTATGTTAGTCCAGACAGTAACTAGTCTGTATGTTAGTCCAGACAGTAACTAGTCTGTATGTTAGTCCAGCCAGTAACTAGTCTGTATGTTAGTCCAGACAGTAACTAGTCTGTATGTTAGTCCAGACAGTAACTAGCCTGTATGTTAGTCCAGACAGTAACTAGTCTGTATGTTAGTCCAGACAGTAACTAGTCTGTATGTTAGTCCAGCCAGTAACTAGTCTGTATGTTAGTCCAGACAGTAACTAGTCTGTATGTTAGTCCAGACAGTAACTAGTCTGTATGTTAGTCCAGACAGTAACTAGTCTGTATGTTAGTCCAGACAGTAACTAGTCTGTATGTTAGTCCAGACAGTAACTAGCCTGTATGTTAGTCCAGACATTAACTAGTCTGTATGTTAGTCCAGACAGTAACTAGTCTGTATGTTAGTCCAGACAGTAACTAGTCTGTATGTTAGTCCAGACAGTAACTAGTCTGTATGTTAGTCCAGACAGTAACTAGTCTGTATGTTAGTCCAGACAGTAACTAGTCTGTATGTTAGTCCAGACAGTAACTAGTCTGTATGTTAGTCCAGACAGTAACTAGTCTGTATGTTAGTCCAGACAGTAACTAGTCTGTATGTTAGTCCAGACAGTAACTAGTCTGTATGTTAGTCCAGACAGTAACTAGTCTGTATGTTAGTCCAGACAGTAACTAGTCTGTATGTTAGTCCAGACAGTAACTAGTCTGTATGTTAGTCCAGACAGTAACTAGTCTGTATGTTAGTCCATACTGTAACTAGCCAGTATGTTAGTCCAGACAGTAACTAGTCTGTATGTTAGTCCAGACAGTAACTAGCCTGTATGTTAGTCCAGACAGTAACTAGTCTGTATGTTAGTCCAGACAGTAACTAGCCTGTATGTTAGTCCAGACAGTAACTAGTCTGTATGTTAATCCAGCCCCAGTAACTAGTCTGTATGTTAGTCCAGACAGTAACTAGTATGTTAGACACTGAGCTCAGTCTCCACACTCTATGAGCCCCTCTTCCTCTTCCTACACTGAAAGAACATGCTGTACTTTGGGGGCAGGGAGGCCCCATGATCAGGCAGCAGCACGTGCCGTGTGCACAGCGCTGGTCTGGTCTGGGAGAGGCCTTGCATAACCGCATTCTCTCTCTCTCTCTCTCTCCCTCTCTCTTCTTGGAAGCTATATATTTTTTGCAAGGCACACCCCATACCCTGTATACCTTTATGTACGGTGTCGTGTGTGTGTGTGTGTTGTGTATACTCCAACCTGGTTGCCAATTGAGCACATAATGTAATTGTAAGGTCTCTGAATATCTGACTGCTTTCTACAATTGTTAATGTCTTTTGTGTCATTTATGGATATGAATGTATGTGTAGTGTATACATATATATATATATATAAAAATAAATGGCAGCCAGGCTAAGTAAACCGGCTGTGCAGAACACAATGTCCTGGTCGTGAGGAAGGAATGTTGACTCTCTTCAGGTTAAACAATGACAATGTCCTAGGGCGGCTACGTGGCGTAGTGGGCAAGGCGCTCGCCACGAATGCGGAGACGCTGGGCTCGCCTGTTCGAGCCCAGCGATCCACATTGCTTTCAGTTTAGCTGGTCGTTCATACTAATACACATTGGCCGTATTAGGGGGTGGGAAACTGATGGGTGGGGATCGGGCGTTGTGGACAGCGACTCCTACAGGCCGGTTGGTGCGCCTGCGCAGTAGAATCAGGAAGTGTCGGGGGCAGCGTGAGCCTCCCACGCGTTACTCCTCGCCACTGAGAGATCGAGCTGCGCAGGTGAAAAGATGCGACTGCTGTTACCTCAAGTACCGGAGGGGACTTGTGCTATGTATGACTTAGTCCACATTGCAGCCGGCTTGTGGGAGGCAAGAAACAGCGTCCGTGACAGGGGAGGGTTGAATTGGATGATACGAAATTGGGATGGGAGAAAAATATAGAAAATGGGAGAAAAAGTGGATAAAAAAAAAAACAATGACAATGTCCTACTGTCACTCAGAACGTGTCAAGCGGCCCCAGTGTGTCCCCCCCCCGTGTGTCCCCTCCCCCTGTGTCCCCTCCCTGTGTGTCCCCTCCCAGTGTGTGTCCCCTCCCGGTGTGTCCCCTCCCCGTGTGTCCCCTCCCCGTGTGTCCTCTCCCTGTGTGTCTCCTCCCCGTGTGTCCTCTCCCTGTGTGTCCCCTCCCTGTGTGTCCCCTCCCAGTGTGTGTCCCCTCCCCGTGTGTCCCCTCCCCGTGTGTCCTCTCCCTGTGTGTCTCCTCCCCGTGTGTCCCCTCCCCCTGTGTCCCCTCCCCGTGTGTCCCCTCCCCGTGTGTCCCCTCCCAGTGTGTGTCCCCTCCCGGTGTGTCCCCTCCCCTGTGCACGCTCCTAGCATGTCACACGCTGCTGCTTCACGCTGGAATGCCTCTCACTCATTTCCTCTCCCATCTGTGTGCAGCAGGGACGGTGGCGTCGGCATAAGAAGCCTAAGAAGACCCCTTGTGGTGGGAGGAGCCTCCTGGTGAGAAAACAACCACGACCACATGGACAGCATCACCTGCTGTAGGACAGTCACTTACTTTATCCACATTAGGCTGTATTCAGGACAGTCACTTACTTTATCCACATTAGGCTGCATTCAGGACAGTCACTTTATCCACATTAGGCTGCATTCAGGACAGTCACTTACTTTATCCACATTAGGCTGCATTCAGGACAGTCACTTTATCCACATTAGGCTGCATTCAGGACAGTCACTTACTTTATCCACATTAGGCTGCATTCAGGACAGTCACTTACTTTATCCACATTAGGCTGCATTCAGGACAGTCACTTACTTTATCCACATTAGGCTGCATTCAGGACAGTCACTTACTTTATCCACATTAGGCTGCATTCAGGACAGTCACTTTATCCACATTAGGCTGTATTCAGGACAGTCACTTACTTTATCCACATTAGGCTGCATTCAGGACAGTCACTTACTTTATCCACATTAGGCTGCATTCAGGACAGTCACTTACTTTATCCACATTAGGCTGCATTCAGGACAGTCACTTACTTTATCCACATTAGGCTGTATTCAGGACAGTCACTTACTTTATCCACATTAGGCTACATTCAGGACAGTCACTTACTTTATTCACATTAGGCTGCATTCATGATAGTTACTTACTTTATCCACATTAGGCTGCATTCAGGATAGTCACTTTATCCACATTAGGCTGCATTCAGAATAGTCACTTTATCCACATTAGGCTGCATTCAGGATAGTTACTTTATCCACATTAGGCTGCATTCATGATAGTCACTTTATCCACATTAGGCTGCATTCAGAATAGTCACTTTATCCACATTAGGCTGCATTCAGAATAGTCACTTTATCCACATTAGGCTGCATTCAGAATAGTCACTTTATCCACATTAGGCTGCATTCAGGATAGTTACTTTATCCACATTAGGCTGCATTCAGGATAGTTACTTTATCCACATTAGGCTGCATTCAGGATAGTTACTTTATCCACATTAGGCTGCATTCAGGACAGTTACTTTATCCACATTAGGCTGCATTCAGGACAGTCACTTTATCCACATTAGGCTGCATTCAGGATAGTTACTTTATCCACATTAGGCTGCATTCAGGATAGTTACTTTATCCACATTAGGCTGCATTCAGGACAGTCACTTTATCCACATTAGGCTGCATTCAGGATAGTCACTTTATCCACATTAGGCTGCATTCAGGATAGTTACTTTATCCACATTAGGCTGCATTCAGGACAGTTACTTTATCCACATTAGGCTGCATTCAGGATAGTTACTTTATCCACATTAGGCTGCATTCAGGACAGTCACTTTATCCACATTAGGCTGCATTCAGGACAGTCACTTTATCCACATTAGGCTGCATTCAGGATAGTTACTTTATCCACATTAGGCTGCATTCAGGATAGTTACTTTATCCACATTAGGCTGCATTCAGGACAGTCACTTTATCCACATTAGGCTGCATTCAGGAATCTTCAGGATAGTTACTTACTTTATCCACATTAGGCTACATTCAGGATAGTCACTTTATCCACATTAGGCTGCATTCAGGACAGTCACTTTATCCACATTAGGCTGCATTCAGGACAGTCACTTTAGCCACATTAGGCTGCATTCAGGATAGTTACTTTATTCACATTACGCTGCATTCATGATAGTTAGTTACTTTATCCACATTAGGCTGCATTCAGGATAGTTACCGTACTTTATCCACATTAGGCTGCATTCAGGATAGTTACCGTACTTTATCCACATTAGGAACTAGGCAGAATCTGCATATGGCTCGCTGATAACAAACTATCATTACACATGGGCAAAACAGAGTCCATTCTCTTCGGTTCAAATAACAAACTCAGCAAGACCGACGGCTTCTCAGTTACAGTGGGTGACAATATTGTCACAAGGAAAGATGAAATTACCTACCTGGGTTCCATCCTAGAGGCTAATCTCTCCTGTGACAAAATGGCATCCAATGTAATAAAAAAAGTCAACCAACGAACTCGATTCTTGTACCGGATCTCCTCTCTGGTAAACAAGAATACCCTGAAGACTCTGGCAGGAGCACTCATTCAGGGGTACTACGACTATGCTTGCACCTCATGGTACCAAAGCACCTCAAAGGCGCTAAAAACAAAATTACAAACATCTCAAAACAAACTGGTCAGACTACTGCTTGACCTTACTCCTAGAACCCACCTCACCCCTGCCCACTTTGACAACCTAGGATGGCTTAGAGTAGACGACAGAGTACAGCAACTTGCAATGGGCCTGGTCTACAAGATACACTACACGACCAAGGTACCCATGTACATGTCAAAATACTTCCCAAAGGTCAGTGAATACCACGATCACAACACCAGAGGGAGCTCCACAAATCATGTTAAACCCAGATTCGGCTCAAATAAGGGACTAAACACGTTTCGCAATTATGCCACATCAATGTGGAACGCCCTACCCAAAGCTGTAAAGGAATGTGGATCACTACCCATTTTCAAAACCTCTCTCAAGGGACACCTACGGGAGACTGCAATTCAACACTGGCCCCTGTAAATATCCTAACCCAACCCCCTCCAATGTACAGTCATTTACCTAGTATGGTTTTGTCAATAGTCCAATGTACAATTTTGTTTGTTTGTACAGTGTCTCCCCCCCCCCCCTCAATGTACAGTTTTGCCAATGTACAGTCATTTACCTAGTATGGTTTTGTCAATAGTCCAATGTACAATTTTGTTTGTTTGTACAGTGTCGTCGTCCCCCCCCCCTCAATGTACAGTTTTGCTTGTTTATACAGTGTGCCCCCCCCCCCCCAATGTAGTAATGTAGATTACCCAGTATGGTTGTCAATATCCCAGTGTACCCAACCCCCCCCACCCAACCTCCTCCAATGTACAGTTTCTACGTCAAATGTATATACTCCCTTTTCCTGACTCCTTCTGTATCACAAACAGTACTGTATTTGCAAATCTGGTATGTCATAAATGTATAGATGTAGCAGTACTGACTATCTGTATGTCATGTATGTCATATATGTCCTGATGAATTGAAAATGGGGGACCCTGATGTAAACAAGACGAAAGTCTTTCTCTGGTCTGCATCCCCTTAACAATTGTGTGTATTGAGCTGTACTGTATTGTACCCATTCTGCAATCTGTTAATAAAGTTTTCAATCAATCAATCAATCAATCAAAGGCTGCATTCAGGATAGTTACTTTCAGGATAGTTACTTTATCTATATTAGGCTGCATTAGTAGTGACACGTGGTAGTGACATGTACTGTAGTAATGACATGTGGTAGTGACATGTGGTAGTGACACATACTGTAGTAGTGACATGTAGTAGAGACACGCTGAAAAAAAGGGAAAGGCCGCTGTTCAGACCAATCGGAAGCTAACGTTAGCCAACGCACACCCAAAACCTGACTAACTTTATTTACATTAGAAAAGCATTTTTGTAGGGCGGTTAGGTGGTCGAGCGGAGATTGCGTTCGTCACCAGCCCCGGAGCTGTGAGCTTGATTCGCCTGTTCGAATCCAGCTCACAGCTCCGGGGTTGTCACCAGCTTGGCTGGCCGTCTGCACTGATACAATTGGCTGTATCAGAGGGTGGGAGAAGCTGGCGGGGTGGGTCCGGGTCGTTGTAAACAGCGACTCCTACAGTTCGGTCGGGGCGCCTGCTAAGCGCGGATTGGACGTGAGGGGGATAGTGTGGTCCTCCCACACGCTACGCCCTCTCAATGAGAATCCGCGCTGCCAGGTGAAAAGAAGCGGTGATTGGCTGGACGTGTGTCGGAGGAAGCACGTGGTAGCCTCCACTCTCCCAAATGATCTGACTGTGGGGGGTAAAGCGCAGCGACCAGGAAGGGACTGGGAATTGGCATACGACTAACATTGGGATGGGAGAAAATCGGAGGAAAATGGAGGGGGAAAAAGACCAAAAAAAAAAAAAAAAAAAAAGCATTTTTGTGACAAATATTTAGCCCCATTAGATTAGATTAGATTAAAATGTATATACAGAAAAATAGGTTTAGCCCCCAACCAGAGTGCAAATGTAACAGTAAAGTGCAACAGCAATATACAATGTACAGGTGATTAAACTGGGTACAAAATATACAAGTTAGTACTACTGAGTGTAGTGCTAATCAGATGTATGTTCAGAGTTGTATTATATAACGTCAGTTATTCAATATTCCCTGAAAAAAACCTAATCAAATACTGATCAAGGATCAACTAGATTTGATAATTGAATCATAGTGTCATTGTGTTACTAAAAGAAGATCCCGGAACAATCTTCTATAACATTTGTTCCCCCTTTTTTTCATTTCAGAGGTCAGTGAAAAAAGGACATGGATTTTGAGGGATTTGGGGACTTTTTTCCCCTCCTCCGCTGTGAAGATCCATCGAAACGACGCACAAACCCAAAGATACGACGTGTCAAAGGCAACTGGGAAACAAAAACAAAACCCATTTCCTATCAGTTTACTCACTCTTTACAAACTGCTAGGTTAACATCACTTCCTGATTCCACACACACACACACACACACACACACACACACACACACACACACACACACACACACACACACACACACACACACAAACACACACACACACACACACTGTGGTGCCTTAATACCTTGTTAATTCAGGAGTTTTCACGTTTCATCCAACAACATGTGTAAATATAACGTAATGTGATATAGTTACTGAGGAGCCAGCAGTGCCTCTGGAAGCAGACACACATAACCTCTGTGTGCCGCGAAGAAAAGGCTCATTCGACCAGTGAGACTGAGATGAAAGAATGATGCACTACTTAACTCGGAAAAGAGAAAACTGTGAACTCCCAGTTCAGAGACAGCATTGTCACTTTTTAACATCAATTGAGCTATCTCAAACCCCGCCCTCTTTCTCTTGATCTTCCAATCGCAGCGCGTTGCGATTGGACACATTGCGATTGGAGGATCAAGAAAAAGAGGGCGGGGTTTGAGATAGCTCAATTGTCCAGCAAGCGATGAGTGGAACAGCTTTGGTTGCAAACAGGAAAATCCATTGTTACTTTAAAAGGAACGTTCAGGAGGGGCGGCTAGGTGGTGTAGTGGGCAAGGCACTCGCCACCAGTGTGGAGACGCTAGGATTTGCGTGTTCGAATCCAGCTCTCCACATTGTTTTTCAGTTTGGCTGGTCGTCCGCAGTAATACACATTGGCCGTATTACGGGGAGGGAAAACTGAAGGGTGGGGATCGAACGTTGTGAACAAGCGACTCCTACAAGTCGGTTGGTGCGCCTGCGCAGTAGAATCAGGAAGTGTCGGGGGCAGCGTGAGCCTCCCACGCGTTACTCCTCGACACTGAGAGATCGAGCTGCGCAGGTGAAAAGATGCGACTGCTGTTACCTCAAGTACCGGAGGGGACTTGTGCTATGTATGACTTAGTCCACATTGCAGCCGGCTTGTGGGAGGCAAGAAACAGCGTTCGTGACAGGGGAGGGTTGAATTGGATGATACGAAATTGGGATGGGAGAAAATATGGAAAAATGGGAGAAAAAGTGGATCAAAAAAAAAAAAGGAACGTTCAGGATTTAAAAAATATATATATATATATTTAAAAAATGTAATAATATTATAATAAATCCTGATTCTTAACTTTCAATTAGATGCTTCTATGAGGAATACAAGCCAAACGCGTTACTGTGAACGAAACAAACTCGGGCCTGTAGTAGTAAGCGCCCGACCAGGGAGGCAAACTGATGTCTCTAGATCCGCAGCGCCTGCTCACATGGGGGACATCTCAACATTCACATTCGAGCCTGCACTGTAAACTCTGCCATAACCCTGAGGTTTTCTTCTTTTTATACACGTGGAATTTAAAAAAATCCTAATGTTGAATTCAGTGAGGTTTTATTTAACCAAATAAGGTATGACAGTACTAAGGGCTTTAGACGTAGACTAAAGAGTGTACAGTGAAATAATGACCATTAGAGAGGCTACTGTAATGTTTATTTTGTTCGTCAGTCTTTTTTTCTCTCTCCACGTTTTCAAATTGACTTCCATCAGTGAAAGGATCGTGAATGAAAGTCTGGTTTTGTATTTTTAAAGGAAGAAATGTCATCTCAATGTGTGAGGCAGAGAGGACATGTAACCAAATGTAGATGGTGAGTATATATGGATGTATGACGGGTGCGGAATGCAAGGTTATTTATTGACGTGCCGTCGTCTTGCTGCTCCGTGAAGCCGTGCGACGCCGTTAGCAGAGACAACATCCACCACATACTGTATATTTCCTGCTCCCGGGAGCGTTCCTGACCGCGGAGACCGGACACATCCGACGACGCCGTATGCATGAATTTACCGTAGATGCATTGAATACACACAACAACAGCAGCACACGTTGAAAAACGGATCTCTCAGTAGGGGGGGGGGGGGGGGGGGGTACTTGGCCCGATGGTTCTACACGCCGTTTTTTTTTAACAGGACCTGTAAAGTTTCTTGAAAATATTCTCTTAAATTCTCTTGTGAGGCACAGGAAGACAAAGGCTTTGGGATCAAATGTTTTGTGTTTGTCTGATATCTCTTTTTATCTATGCAAGGCCTTGGAAGCGGCCATTCTTCTGTAATATATATTCTCTCGTAAGCTTTGTCGACGATGCCGCTAACCTTGTAGTGTACAGAATAAAGCTTTACTTACTAATACACGCTCTGGTTGTCCTTCATTTCGAAAACACAGACGGTTAACCCTTTCACTGCCACACAACAGCCGGTTAACCCTTTCACTGCCACACTACCGACGGTAACCAGATGGTGTTTCATTACACATTATGAGTGCATGCTTTACCAACTGTTTGCCTGTTTTATTGCAACACTACTATCACAACATCTAAGAAGGGAGATCACCCCCCTTGAACGGCCCTTCTAAGGTTTCTCTCCACATTGCCTGTGGTGCATTTCTTCCTATTGCTAGGTTTTAGTGAGTTTTTCCTTACCTTCGCGCCGTGGGGTATGTCTGGGAGTGTTGCATTTATTTATTTTAAATGTTGGACTTTATGGTGTTTTGTTTTGTTCTTGATTTATTGTGATGTTTCTTCTGGACTTGTTTAAAGAAGACGTGTCCGGCCCATGGGGACATTAACGTGTGTTGTCGGGCCTTACAAATAGATTTGATTTGATAGTAAAGGGTTAACCTTCTGTAGTGTGGCAGTGAAAGGGTTACATGTCTTTATTGGAGCAACCAATGATCGCTTCACCCCAAAACCTCAACCAGCGGCTGGACGTGTGCTCAAGGGACACTTCGACACGCTGCCCGGGAGGAGTGGGAATCGAACCGGGAACCTCCGGATTACCAGACGACCGCTCTACCTCCTGAGCCACTTGTCGCTCCATTTCTAGCTCTGCCATTTTGGCAAGTCTTTTTCATTTGAAGCATTGTTTACCCAGGGTGGGTTCTCTTTCTCTCCAGCCACGCCCCCTGCTTCACACTACAGGTACATTCACACACCTGGGCACTGCCAGCCGGTACAACCAGTCTGACACCGCTTGCCACCGAGCAGCTCGTGGGTTAAGTGCCTTGCTCAAGGGCACTTCAGCGGTTGGCATCGAGCGCTACTTTCCCCGCTGGGTCTTCGATAGAGGCACAGAATGTTGTGTGGTTCTTTTCCAGCATGGCTGGCTGTAACCTAGCAACCATTGTTTGGCACATGGTGACGAAAGAGCATTGATTGATTGATTGAAAACTTTATTTAACAGATTGCAGTACGGCTCAATACACACAATTGTTAAGGGGATGCAGACCAGAGAAAGACTTTGGTCTTGTTTACATCAGGGTCCCGCATTTTCAATTCATAATGAAGCAGCTATGTGCATTACTTGACATTAGTGTTGTGGCTAACCAGACGGAGCTACAGATATCCAGTATGAGGAAGAGCACAGATTGCTACATGGAAGTTGGAAGTCATACAACTGACACCACACACAGAAATCACTGTGTGATTGTCCTTAACACCCTGGACTTTAACAGTGATGTGAATGGTGTCGTCTGTGCTGATGAATATCATTTATAGTGTGTGACCCTTATAGTGAATTATGTTTCCAAAAAAGACCAACCATGGATATTTGTCATTAGTGGTATTACATGCATTCATCATATACACAGCATTCCCTCGTTCGTTCCTTGGTACTTAATTGAATTGTTCATATTCATAATCATAATTTTGTGCCCCGAGAGTAAAGTTACCAAATAAACCTAACGGTCAAAAACTGATATAACTGAGCAACTATCTGACAGCTTTTGTGCATGAATAGTCATGCACATGCAATAGTCCATCTCGAAAGTCATGGAGAAAATAGTCTACGAACAGGTCAAAAAGTACCTGGCGGAAAAAAATATAATCTACGAATTCCAATCAGGCTTCAGAACATCCCACTCCACTGACGCATGCCTTCTCTATTTGAACGACCACATCAAACAAGAGGTGGACGCGGGCAAATACTGCGGCATGGTCATGCTGGACCTACAAAAGGCCTTCGACACTGTCAATCACTCCATTCTGATTGACAAGCTAAAAGCAATTGGTTTTGATAGTGAGCTGGATGCAATCCTACCTGGAGGGGAGAGAACAGATGGAGGTAAACGGTACTCTACCCCCCCCCCCCCCCCCCCTCACAGTGAGCTGTGGTGTTCCACAAGGAAGCATACTAGGACCGCTACTGTTCCTAATTTATGCAAATGACATGTCGTCAGCTTGTGACTGCAATTTGTTCTTGTTCGCGGACGACTCAGCCCTGCTGGTCTCTGACAAGAACAAGTTACAGGTTGAAAAAACCCTCAGCTCTGAACTCGGCACAATCTGCACCTGGCTCGCTGATAACAAACTATCATTACACCGGGGTAAAACAGAGTCCATTCTCTTCGGGTCAAATAACAAACTCAGCAAGACTGACGGCTTCTCAGTTACAGTGGGTGACAATATTGTCACAAGGAAAGATGAAATTACATACCTAGGTTCCATCCTAGAGGCAAATCTTTCCTGTGTCAAAATGGCATCCAAGGTAATAAAAAAAGTCAACCAACGAACTAGATTCTTGTACCGGATCTCCTCTCTGGTAAACAAGAATACCCTGAAGACTCTGGCAGGAGCACTCATTCAAGGGTACTACGACTATGCTTGCACCTCATGGTACCAAAGCACCTCAAAGGCGCTAAAAACAAGATTACAAACATCACAAAACAAATTGGTCAGACTTCTACTTGACCTTACCCCTAGAACCCACCTCACCCCTGCCCACTTTGACAAGCTAGGATGGCTTAGAGTAGACGACAGAGTACAGCAACTTGCAATGGGCCTGGTCTACAAGATACACTATACGACTAAGGTACCCATGTACATGTCAAAATACTTCCCAAAGGTCAGTGAATACCACGACCACAACACCAGAGGAAGCTCAACAAATCATGTTAAACCCAGATTCGGCTCAAACAAGGGACTAAACACGTTTCGCAATTATGCCACATCAATGTGGAACGCCCTACCCAAAGCTGTAAAGGAATGTGAATCCCTACCCACATTCAAAACCACTCTTAAAGAGCACCTACGGGAGGCTGCAATTCGAAACTGGCCACCGTAAATGTCCAAACCCCCCCACCCCCTCCTAATAGACAGTCTCCTCCCCACCGCATGTATATATTCTCTTCCACCCCCTCCTAATGTACAGTCTCCTCACTGTATGTATATATTCTCTCCCCACGTATGTATATTTCTCTCCCACCCACCCACCCCCTCCTAATGTACAGTCCCATCACCATCATATGTATATACTCTGTCAGGATCTATGGGTAACAGTACTGTATATTTGCATATCGTATGTCACAAATGTAACAGTACTAAATACCTGTATGTCATGTATGTCCCTATGCCATAAATGTCATGTATGTTGTGTATGTCATAAATGTCACTATGAATTGAAAATGGGGGACCCTGATGTAAACAAGACAAACGTCTTTCTCTGGTCTGCATCCCCTTAACAATTGTGTGTATTGAGCCGTACTGTATTGTACCCATTCTGCACTCTGTTAAATAAAGTTTTCATTCATTCATTCACAACTGACACCACACACAGAAATCACTGTGTGATTGTCCTTAACACCCTGGACTTTAACAGTGATATGAATGGTGTCGTCTGTGCTGATGAATGTATCATTTATAGTGTGTGACCCTTATAGTGAATTATGTTTCCAAAAAAGACCAACCATGGATATTTGTCATGAGTGGTATTACATGCATTCATCATATACAGCAGTCCCTCGTCCGTTCCTTGGTACTTAATTGAATTGTTCATATTCATAATCATAATTTTGTGACCCCCGAGAGTAAAGTTACCAAATACCTTCAAAGCTCGCCTCAAAACCCACCTGTTCTCCCTTGCCTTCAACCCCCCCCACCCCTAAACCCCCCCCTCCCCTCCAACCTGATCGATATGTCTCTAGTCTTTTTTTTGTGCCATCAGGCTGTCTCCCCCGTTCCCCCCATGGTCTCATGTTCCTTTGTTTTTGTTTCTTTGTTGTTTTGTTTTGTTTCTTTGCTTTCGTCTCTTTGTTTGTACCCCTGCTCCCGACTACTGTCAGCGACTTCGGGTTATTGAGAAGCGCTATATAAATTAAATGAATTATTATTATTATTATTATTAAATAAACCTAACAGTCAAAAACTGATATAACTGAGCAACTATCTGACAGCTTTTGTGCATGAATAGTTTTACACGTGTTCCAACAAATGACAGCAATACGACATTTACCCATTTATTACTATATTATTATCTATCGATAATCATTCAAGTGAATAGGGGAAAAAAAATTATCCATTTATTACTATTAATTATGGATTAGGGCAGAGATGGTCCGGTGGGCAGTGGTTACTACAGAGTGGGGCAACTCACACCTCGTCGCTCACGTCCTCCCGCCGGCATCGCGTGTTGAAATGTGAGCCGACGGGGGAAGAGAGCGCCGCCGTTTAGAGACGCGTTTCCGATCGACTCATCAATATTAATGAGGTGAAAGTCCAGCGGGGGAGAGAAACGACACCACGCTACAGGTGAAAGTGACACGAACTGTTCCAAAGACGCTTTCAGTGGGACGCTCCATCATGTGTTGCTGGAAAACTTTCCAAACAGGAAATGTGATCATTTGGTTTCCGTTGAATTGATGTTGATTGCTGTGATCTGTGAGGCTGATGTACGGAGCTCGTGGTGTCTTTAATCAGGAGGCGTTGGTCAGGGGGCCCAATACAGCCACCGCCTCTATCTCCACCAGGCCACCCTAGAGAGAGAGAGAGGGAGGGAAGGAGGAAGGAAAAGAGGGAGCGAAGGAGGGAGAGAGCGAAGGAAGGAGGAAGAGGGGGGGAAGAGAGGGAAAAAGGGAGAGAGGGGAGGAAGGAAGAGGGGGAGAGGGAAGGAAGAGAGAGGGATGGAAAGAAGGAGGAAGGGGGAGGGAAGGAGGAAGAGGGAGGGAAGGAGGGAGAGGGGAGGAAGGAAGAGGGGGAGAGAGGGATGGAAAGAAGGAGGAAGGGGGAGAGGGAAGGAGGAGAGAGGGAGGGAAGGAGGGAGAGAGGGAGGGAAGGAGGGAGAGAGAGAATAATAGCTGGTTCAGTGATGGGTCAACTCTTTATCACTACAGAAGCAACGGTGTGTGCTGAGACGCAGAAGAAGACGCAGAAGAAGTAGAACCAGCAATATTAGTTCACAACTTCATACATCTTTTATTCCTTAGAAGATGATGACGTGATGATGTTGCGTGTCCATGATGGATCTTCGGCGGGTCAAGCTCAAAGGCTGAGACCCGGCGAAGATCCGCTGTGTATCGAAACGTTGTTGTCGTTTAAGAAATTAAGAGAGGTCTAAACTGCACCGTGACAGGGCGTGTTCTACTTGTAGGCCAAAATCGCTGTCGATATCAAACGGATAAAGGTCAAAGGTCATCCTCAGCTGCTCACCCTGGGGAGGGCAGCGACCTGGTAGGCAGCCCTGGCTGGGAAGTTGGTGCAGAAGACTGTAGGAAGGCAGAGAGAGAGAGACACACACACACACAGTAAACAGGCAGACAGAGACATGCTCCCTATACTAGCGGTTCTCAATCTTATTCATGTCGAAGGCCCCAAATTGATAAGGCTTGGTAAGCCTTATCCGTCTGTCTCAGGGACCCCCATCTGTCTCGGGACCCCATCTGTCTTGGGGACCCCCCCCCCCATCTGTCTCGGGGACCCCCATCTGTCTCTGGGACCCCCATCTGTCTTGGGGACCCCCCCATCTGTCTCGGGGACCCCCATCTGTCTCTGGGACCCCCATCTGTCTCCGGGACCCCCATCTGTCTCCGGGACCCCCATCTGTCTCGGGACCCCATCTGTCTTGGGGACCCCCCCCCATCTGTCTCGGGGACCCCCATCTGTCTTGGGGACCCCCCCCCATCTGTCTCGGGGACCCCCATCTGTCTCCGGGACCCCCATCTGTCTCCGGGACCCCCATCTGTCTCTGGGACCCCCATCTGTCTCTGGGACCCCCATCTGTCTCCGGGACCCCCATCTGTCTCTGGGACCCCCATCTGTCTCAGGGACCCCCATCTGTCTCCGAGACCCCCATCTGTCTCCGGGACCCCCCCTCCCATCTGTCTCCGGGACCCCCATCTGTCTCCGGGACCCCCATCTGTCTCTGGGACCCCCATCTGTCTCCGGGACCCCCATCTGTCTCCGGGACCCCCATCTGTCTCTGGGACCCCCATCTGTCTCTGGGACCCCCATCTGTCTCTGGGACCCCCATCTGTCTCCGGGACCCCCATCTGTCTCTGGGACCCCCATCTGTCTTGGGGACCCCCCCCCCATCTGTCTCGGGGACCCCCATCTGTCTCTGGGACCCCCATCTGTCTCTGGGACCCCCATCTGTCTCTGGGACCCCCATCTGTCTTGGGGACCCCCATCTGTCTCCGGGACCCCCATCTGTCTCCGGGACCCCCATCTGTCTCTGTGACCCCCATCTGTCTCTGTGACCCCCATCTGTCTCCGGGACCCCCATCTGTCTCGGGGACCCCCATCTGTCTTGGGACCCCCATCTGTCTCGGGACCCCCATCTGTCTCAGTGACCCCCATCTGTCTCGGGGACCCCCATCTGTCTTGGGACCCCCATCTGTCTCTGGGACCCCCATCTGTCTCAGGAACCCCCATCTGACCTCCATCTGTCTCAGGGACCCCCGTCTGTCTCAGGGACCCCCATCTGTCTCAGGGACCCCCATCTGTCTCTGGGACCCCCATCTGTCTCTGGGACCCCCATCTGTCTCAGGAACCCCCATCTGACCTCCATCTGTCTCAGGGACCCCCGTCTGTCTCAGGGACCCCCATCTGTCTCTGGGACCCCCATCTGTCTCTGGGACCCCCATCTGTCTCAGGAACCCCCATCTGACCTCCATCTGTCTCAGGGACCCCCGTCTGTCTCAGGGACCCCCATCTGTCTCGGGGACCCCCATCTGTCTCGGGGACCCCCCCCCTCCCATCTGTCTCGGGGCCCCCCCCCCCTCCCATCTGTCTCGGGGCCCCCCCCCCCTCCCATCTGTCTCGGGGACCCCCCCCCCTCCCATCTGTCTCGGAGACCCCCCATCTGTCTCGGGGACCCCCATCTGGGAAGATCCTTGTTGTTAGATATGATCCAGATTAGATCAGATTAAAATGTATTGTCATCATGCAGCACAAGTTTAAGACAGCCCTAGTGTACAGTAAGGGATATGTACAGATATAGATGTGTTACATCTATGTGTATATATGTATGTTACATCCCAGTGACTGTGTGCTGTTCTCTCCATCTGTCCTCTCCATCTGTTCTCTCCATCTGTTCTCTCCTCCAGTCAAGCTAGCAGCCAAGTCAAGTCAGTTTTATTTAGATTTCACATTTCAAACCACAGCAAGTGCTGAACAATTTACATTCACAATTCAAAGTACTGTAGTCTGCACTCAAAACCATATCAAACTATTTAAAACATATATATACATTAAAATCACATTAAAGTACTGGCCAGGCTGAATAGATGTGTTTTAAGCAGCGATTTAAAAGTGGCAAGTGACTGTTAGACCTAATGTTAGCAGGCAGACTGTTAGAGACTGTTAGACCTAATGTTAGCAGGCAGACTGTTAGACCTAATGTTAGCAGGCAGACTGTTAGACCTAATGTTAGCAGGCAGACTGTTAGAGACTGTTAGACCTAATGTTAGCAGGCAGACTGTTAGACCTAATGTTAGCAGGCAGACTGTTAGACCTAATGTTAGCAGGCAGACTGTTAGACCTAATGTTAGCAGGCAGACTGTTAGACCTAATGTTAGCAGACAGACTGTTAGACCTAATGTTAGCAGGCAGACTGTTAGACCTAATGTTAGCAGGCAGACTGTTAGAGACTGTTAGACCTAATGTTAGCAGGCAGACTGTTAGACCTAATGTTAGCAGGCAGACTGTTAGACCTAATGTTAGCAGGCAGACTGTTAGACCTAATGTTAGCAGGCAGACTGTTAGAGACTGTTAGACCTAATGTTAGCAGGCAGACTGTTAGACCTAATGTTAGCAGGCAGACTGTTAGAGACTGTTAGACCTAATGTTAGCAGGCAGACTGTTAGACCTAATGTTAGCAGGCAGACTGTTAGAGACTGTTAGACCTAATGTTAGCAGGCAGACTGTTAGACCTAATGTTAGCAGACAGACTGTTAGAGACTGTTAGACCTAATGTTAGCAGGCAGACTGTTAGTGACTGTTAGACCTAATGTTAGCAGACAGACTGTTAGACCTAATGTTAGCAGACAGACTGTTAGACCTAATGTTAGCAGGCAGACTGTTTCTTAATCTCATTGGTTTTAACGTCTAGTGAATTAAACAGTGAACCCCCTGAGACCTCCTCAAGGACCCCGAACCCCTCCTTGAGAACCACTGCCCTATACATACTGTACATCATAGAGTACACGCACACACACACAGACACACGCGAGCCATCTGTCTATTTGCCGTGGGAGTGACTTCACTGCCATGATCTCACCACATGCCCTGCCCTGCCCACAGCGCTACATGGCCTGTTTAACCGCTTATGTCTCTTTAATACTGTATGGCGACTGTCCAAAACATTTACGTAGTCACCGAGAGACGTGATATCGGGTAAATAATTATACCTGCCAGACGCGCCGCTTGTCATGAAATCACTGCTCCAGGATACTGCGTTTGGTTACTTTATTGCGGTTAAAACAGTTCATATAGTAGCATCATTATAAAGTGAATCACGGCTTGATTTACTATTGTGTAGCGTGCGCTCAGCAAAATATGACTTCCCCGTTCACCCCCTCACCATTTCCATACCTGAAACCCGCCGGTGAACAGCTGACTTTTACTACTACTACTACTACAACACGTGACCCCTTTGTGAATGGCGTAACCATAACAACCCATGTTGTCTATACCTGTCACCAACAAGTACCATCTACATGAACCCAGGTTCGAGCTCACGTGTGATGGGGTGCAAGTACTGACACTCTTGGGGAGGGATCGAGTATTTATCCGTTGAGCTAAATAAACGTAATGGAACTACAAGAATGGCAGGATTATAACATCATCCTGTCATGTATTCAGTAATGACTTATCAGGAGAATTTTATTGAAGAGTTATAGGGTTTTGTATGGATGCGCACAGCAATGTAACAGGGTTCGCACAAGGTCCTTGAAGTGCTTAAAGTGCTTGATTTGACAAAAAAGTCGAGGTCTGGAATTCCTTGAAGACAGCCAATTTTTTTTTACAAGGTGCTTAAAAAGTCCTTGAAATTCAAATCAACCATTCGCATTGAAAGTTTTGTTCATCCATGATACAATTGTTCTGAATCAAGAATTTTAATTTCTTTTTAATTTAAAGTGTAACTAATTGTAGGAAATTGGCTTTAAGCCATACATATTTGATCAGATTCTCTTTCTATAAAAACAGCATTTAAAAGTGAATTTTAAATGCCCTTTTAAAATGAAAAAAAGTGCTTGGAAAAGTAATTGAAAGTCCTTGAATTTCATTTAGCCATGTCTGTGGGAACCCTGATGTAAACAATCCCCTCAGGACCAGGCCTCTCTGCACAGAGCTGTGGTTCTCTAACCTTTTCATGTCGAGGAACAATCTGAAATATAATATATTTGCTTTTATACAGTATATGATTTAGTCCAGAATTCCATATATAATGTATATATAAATTCCTCTATAATGTACATGGGCTGAGAGAGTGAAACCTATGCACACCTATAACACACACAGATACATGTCAGGGACGGTGTCTACACACACACACACACCATCTCAACCCACACAAGACTACCTGTGGTGATGAGTATATGTTGTTGCATATTTGCACTTCTTTTTATTATCATGTCACACCTTGCTATGCGTTTACTGTGTAAATATGTCTGTTTGTGTACACATGCTAGCTTGCGTCGACACAGAGCCCCAGCTTACGAGCACCCTGGGCTTATGACCCTTTTATTTATTTGTACTGCTCTTATTTAGTGAATTGTTTTTATAGCTGCTGCCGTTTCCCTGATGCTTGCTTCTCACAACGGTCTGTTTTTATTGCTTATTTTTATTGCGAGAAGCTTTTTGAAATTTCACAATAAAGATCATTCATTCATTAAAATATTTGTGAAATCAAACTATTTGGTATATGGTACATTTATATAGTGCCTTTGCCTTTATCCAAAGCGCTTTACAATTTGTTCTTCACATTTTACCCGTTCACTCACACATTCACACACCGCTGGCGGCGGCGACCATGCAAGGTGCCGACCTGCTCATCGGGAGCAGTTAAGAGGTTTGATTGATTGAAAACTTTATTAAGACTGCAGAATGGGTACAATACGGTACGGCTCAATACAACAACTGCTAAGAGGATGAAGACCAGAAAAGGACTTTCGACTTGTTTATATAAGGGTCCTCCATTTTCAATTCCTCAAAACATTTAGAGACATACAAATATACAGTAGTATGTAAGAAAGAGAGGACATCATAAAGACATTTAAAAAAAGAGAAAAAAAGGAGGGTAGGGATTCACATTCCTATACGGCTGTGGGTAGGGCATTCCACATTATTGTGGCATAGTTGCAAAACGTGTTTAGTCCCTTGTTTGAGCCGAATCTGGGTTGAACGTGATTAGTGGAACTCTCTCTGGTGGACTTCACTGACCTTTGGGAAGTATTTCGACAGGTACATGGGTACCTTAGTGGTGTAGTGTATCTTGTAGACCAGGCCCATTGCAAGTTGCTGTACTCTAGTTTAGTTTACTCAGTTTATTTGATCAGGGACAGTGCATATCAATCAACAGTTTATACATTTATAAATAAATACAAATTAAAATAAATATACCAACATCAGCAGGGTTGCTAGTTTTCAGTTGTAGTCCCTGGGCTAGATGTTTAACTCTGTCGTCTACCCTAAGCCATCCGACACGCTACCCAGGAGGAGCGGAAATCGAACCAGGAACCTCGGGATTACCAGATGACTGCTCTATCTCCTGAGCCAGTATTTCCCCTGGGACCCCCCCCAAGGACCCCTTTGAGAACCACTGGCCGGGAGAACCTGGAGAACAGTCCACTGGCCTGGAGAACCTCAGAGAACAGTCCCCTGGAGAACCTCAGAGAACAGTCCCCTGGAGAACCTCAGAGAACAGTCCCCTGGCCTGGAGAACCTCAGAGAACAGTCCCCTGGCCTGGAGAACCTCAGAGAACAGTCCCCTGGCCTGGAGAACCTCAGAGAACAGTCCCCTGGCCTGGAGAACCTCAGAGAACAGTCCCCTGGAGAACCTCAGAGAACAGTCCCCTGGAGAACCTCAGACAACAGTCCCCTGGCCTGGAGAACCTCAGAGAACAGTCCCCTGGCCTGGAGAACCTCAGAGAACAGTCCCCTGGAGAACCTCAGAGAACAGTCCCCTGGAGAACCTCAGAGAACAGTCCCCTGGAGAACCTCAGAGAACAGTCCCCTGGCCTGGAGAACCTCAGAACACCTTGTGGCTGCCGGCTCAGTCAGCATCAGTGACCCAGGTACGGGGTCACCCTCCATAGAGTTAGTACGTCACCAGGGGTCCTGATAGGAGCCGGTCTCTACTGCGCCGGGAACAGGCAACTCGAATAGCCGCCTATCACTCTGAATACTTCCAGTTCCGACCGGCTGCAGCGCTTGGTCAGAACAGCAGAGGGGATCGTTGGTGCCCCCCTCCCCTCCCTCCAGGACATCTACAATACACGCCTGGCCCGCAAAGCACTAAGCATCGCGGGTGACACCACCCCTCACAACGCCTTTTCACTCTCCTGCCCTCCGGGAGAATGAGGAGCCTCCGAGCTGCAGGACCAGCGGACTGAGAGACGGCTTCATACACCAGGCTGTCAGGAAGCTCAACTCTCTCCCAGCTCTCCCCCCACTCTCACCCTGCCACCACAGAACCTGGACTAAGAACCCCCCCCCCACTGACACACACCCAGCTTCCCCCCCCCCCTACCACTTTACAAACTCACTGCCACTTTACTTATTGCCATTATTTAGTTTTATTTATTTAGTGTACATCATATTCGTTTACTGCCATATCCATCCTCTCACTGCCATTATTGTATTTTACTGCAATTATTTATTATTCATACTTACTATGTTCCACTGCTGCTAAAGGTTTTGCACCAAGTTCTCGTTTACCTCTATATTTGCATTCACTAATACATTAACTTTTTTTAGCTACTGTCTACATTGTTTTTGGTCCTGTATACTGTCCATATGTTATTTTATGTTTATAGTGTACTATATGTTACTTTATGTTTATATTAGATCTTGTTTTTTATATACACCGTAGGAAGGGGGAAACGCATGTCTCTATGTCCTGCACATTACGAGAGGTGACAATAAAGCTGACTTTGACTTTGATACAGGGTTGGTTGGAGCTACTTGTTGATCAACATTAGCCATCGTCAGCTAAAATAAATACTGGTAAATTTAGGCAATGGCTTAAAGTTGAATGTTTTCGTACTTCACCAACCATCATGTTGAGAGTCTTTTGTATTCAAATATATTATTGTTGTCTGGTAAAATAGTGAAAGTCACTGAGAGCCACTGTATCCTGGTAAAGAAAACACAGGCTGTAACTCACGATGACTAGAGGCTAACTGAGAACTGTGCAAGTGTCAAGGAGACGGAGAAGTCATGAACTATCTGTGCTCGTCATCCATATGGTAAAGCATGGGTAGTCTTTGAAACAGGAAGGGGCGGGCTCGAACAACTGCAGTGACACATGTACAAGAACTAACCACATCCTTTTGACTGTGCTGCCACCTGGTGGACAAAGTGTGAAGTGTAACAGAGACGCATGAAACAGGCCTATTGTACACTACACTGGTACAGTATACTGGTACACTATACACAGTCGATTAGCAATGAGATGAAGGCGTCATACTTACATTGTTTATAGACATCATTCACAGCAGTGAAGTCATTCATGTCGGCCAAGAGCACCGTGGTTTTGACGACTGGGGAGGATAATGACAACATGTACAATGAGATGATGATGATGATGATGATGATGGATTGGATTTATATAGCGCTCTTTGTGACAAGTAGACTTAAACATTTCATTTAAGTAAACCAATACATATCCATTATGTTTTGAACAATGAGTTCTTCTTACCATTCTCGTAACCACACCCGGAAGTTTTGAGGATTTCACCCATATTCACAAGAGCCTGTAAGGACAGAGGAGAGGAGTTTTGATTATATGATAAGATAAGATATTCCTTTATTGATCTCCTTGGGGAAATCCGGATGTCATAGCAGGAGGTACAGGTATGGGCAGGGTAATAGTAGAAAGACATAAATACAGACAATAAAAGTATAGTACAGTAGAAAAGTAAAATAGGCAGTGTAAACAATATAATGAACTCTGATTATAAGGATATGATTATAAGTAAATAGATGGTGAGGGTCTGTACAGTTATAGGCCCGGTCAGTTATATTATACGTTATAATAAATATGGGCAATAAAACTTAGAGAATCTGAATATATATACTATGAGCAAGTAAAGTAAACGGTATACACAGGTGCCCTAACTGGCATGATATACGTCATATGTTGTATGTTGTATGTATGTTGCAGGTTAGGTGGTTAACACTTTGAGTGCCACAGACGTGTTATGTCGTCATTTCATGCCCCCCGTTGAGTGCCACCGACGCAAATTGTCGTTTGATTTTTTTATTAGCGATCTGAATTCATATTTCATCAACCGAGTCTCCCGTTGGTACAGCAGCCCCTCTAGGAGCTCCGATGGGAAAATACCGCCCCCTATCGTCTATCCCTGTGTAACTGCAGGCCATTCGATTAGACTGGTGGATCTGTGTGGGGGGAGCCTACTGGCTCCACTATGCTGGCGAGGGATCTGATGACGAGGGAAGTGATCGCGAGATGGAAAGCAGCCTGGAATATATATTTACAGCAGCCAATAATCAATCAATAAACGTGATCGATATTTGGAATGGCGATCAGGAATTGGAATAATCTTTTTGGAGAACATCTGATCTAAGGTAAGGAGTCTATGTTACCAGTTTTAGGATAATCAGAGCTGTCTTCACTGAGATAACAGCGTGTCCTGTATGTGTATATGTGTGTGTGTGTGCTGTTGAGGAAATAAGAGAATCGATTTCTCAGCTCGCTTCTATAGCGTGCATAAGTACACATATACTATCAATAATCTAGCGTTTATTTGAAAACGATTCATAAATAGGCAGACAAATGACAACGTGTCTAGTGTATTCGAGAATATTCCAATAAATGCCGTTTATGACGGAATCTTTCTATTTTCCGGAAATGTTCGAGAAAACAATAGCTTTTCTAAATACTATAAAAAGGATATGAACCGATTAAAAAACAATCCGTTTCGACAATGTTGACTGCAAACAAGTCATTGATAAGCGACAAGCAGATTAGACACATAGCCATAATTTAAAACATAGATTATGCGTTTTTTAGGCCATCATTGAAGTGGGTGATGGCACTCAAGGACATTAACACTTTGGATGCCCAACCCGAGTTTTCTCGGGTTTACCCCCCGCGGGTTGAATGCCCATAACGAGAATATTCGTTTCTCGTTTTTTTTTCATTTTATTAGTGATCTGAATTCATATTTCATCAACCGAGTCTACCGTTGGTAAATCAGCCACCCCAGGCGCTCAGATGTGAAAAAAGCGCCCCCTATCGTCTCCCAGATGGTAATTCACCCTCTTGGATTGGACTCAATGAAAATGCATGGGGGAAAAAAACCCGGACTCCACATTTTACTTCTCACGCATGTAACCGGGGCCGATCAGCTTCATGTTGGACCCTCAGCACATACGCTGTTTTACAGTATACGTGTGGGATCAATAAAAGGATACATTTTTGGAATGGTCGATCAGGAATTGGAATAATCCATTTGGATACCATCTGATCTCAGGTAAGGAATCTATTTTACCAGTATTAGGATAATCAGACCTTTTTTCACGGAGATATAAGCTTTCCCCCTATATGTGATATGGCTGTTTTGACTGTGCGAGTGATCAGGAAATAAGAGAATCGATTTACAGCTTGCGGCACCAGCGTGCATACGTACACATATACTATCGATAATCTAGCGTTTACAGGGCTCTACGCTAACCTTTTTTTAGGAGCACACAAAGAAATTTAGAAGCACCCAAAAATATTTAGGAGCACAGTGAAAATATTTCAAGTAACAGAGTTTATTTTTGTTTTCAAAAATAAATGTATATTTGTACTGTGCGTGCATGTGCAAACGGGAACGGGACACACATCTGTGCAATAGCACATACCACCAAAGTCACTGGCCCACTGTGTGCGTGTATCATCTGCGTGTGCAAACGGGAATGGGACACAGACATTTGAACTATTAATTAAGTGATTAATGCCTACTGTGGCAAAGTTGTAGCCAACAACTAGGCCTAATAAGAAAGGCAGTGACATTGAACAAAAAGGAGACACTGGCTTTACAACCAGGGCCATCAGTAGAGGGGGGAGCTAGTGTTGCTCTTCTAGAAAAATAATCCTTTCAGGGTTGCCTATTGAAATACTGTACACCTCCAGTACAGAAACATTGTTTATGAGTTTGCGTGTCAGGTAGACCATTGATTGACAGTCGATTCTGCCAATTACGATGTCACACCGCTTGCACTCTGGCCGTCCGGCGCTGCAGCTGGACCCTATTGCCACACCGCTTGCACTCTGGCCGTCCGGCGCTGCAGCTGGACCCTATTGCCCACCTCTGCGGTTGATAACGATAGCCAAGTTAGCTGTACACACACACAGTGGGCCAGTTGTAGGGGTGTAACAATGCATCGCAATGCATCGATCCTACTTTGCAATATTTACAAAACATGACATTGTTTTCGAACTCTAGCCATGGGAAAATGTTTAGCCAATTCACGTTAAATTTGTATGTCTTCCCTCCGGCTCCAGTGGGTGTAGCTTCGCTAGCTACAGTGGCTACATTGGGTGCTACAGTGGGGGTAGTAGTGGGTGTAGCCTCGCTAGCTTGGCCAACAACTGGCTAGCGTCAGTATCTTGGTTAACGATCACATCTGTAACATGAGCTGCCTCGCCTGACTTCTCATTCTCCGGTATCTTTCGCGCAAAATAAAAATGAATGGGCTTCGACATGGCTGTATTGTCTGACTCAGACAGTGACGCTGATCGTTACTTTCAGTTTCCAGTCGCGTGACCACAGGAAACTCTACTGTGATTGGAACGTTTATGCGGCTGTGAACTGTGGGACTTGTAGTTTTTTAACTATTCTCGCAGCGGAGAAAAAAAAGAACGAATGAGGCTGTAATCTGCACTCGCACGCCGTGTGAGTAATTGATTTTTCAGGTTCGCACACACATATTTTTAGGGGCATATGCGAGCAATATGGTCGCACTGTAGAGCCCTGGTTTATTTGAAAACGATTCATAAATAGGCCGAACAATGACAACGTTCTAGAATATTACAGTACATCAGCGTTTAGCAGGGATTCTTTTTTCTTCTTCTTGAAAATGAGGGCTTTTCAAAATGCTATAAAACGGAAATGAACCGATAAAAAAACAATCCACTTCGACAATGTTGATTGGAAATGGGTCATTGATAATGCGACGGGCAGATTAGACACATAGCCATAATTTAAAACATAGATTAGGCGATATTAACGTTAACATTGACGGTAGGCATTCAAGCACTAAATGTGCGCCCCCTGCTGGGCAGTCAAAGTGTTAATCAACGTTATGGCTGGCACTGAAAGTGTTAAAGAGTCAGACACACTCAGTGATCAGACATTCCTAGTATAGTTCTGGAGTTCTGCTGCCGTTAGTCCAGCTGCCCAGCCCCTGTATGCTTGCCCACTAGCCGGACTGTCCTGATTGTGATTATGTGGTTAATGTGATTTATGATTATGTATATGTGTGCCTGCCATATGTGTGCCTGCCTATACGGTGCGTATACATGTGTGGGCTTTGATTTGTCCCTGTACACTTTTTTTTTTTATAGATGCACGAATGCCTAGTGAGTGAATGTACAGAAAATGTTTTAAACTGTTTTTATTTGAGCTTTAATGTCCTTCTATTTTCTGTTTCTTTTCTGGCTTAAACATCTAGCCCAGGGACTACAACTGAAAACTAGCAACCCTGCTAATGTTGTCATATTTACATTTTTTTTATTTGTATTCATTTATAAATGTATAACTGTTGATTGATATGCACTGTCCCTGATCAAATAAACTGAGTACACTAAACTAAACCAGCTGCTGGCAGCGCTCCCTGGGGCTTCTCAAAGGTGTCACCTGCTTGGTCTGGGCCTGCACCCCCCCTTCCACCAGCTGACCGCTGGTCGGGTCCATCCCCAGCTGTCCGGAGACGTACATGGTCCCGTCCACCACCACCGCTTGGCTGGAAGAGAGAGGTGGTTAGGTGGTGATTATTTGCGACAGTGGCTCGGGAGGTACAGCAGTCGTTTTCTGTATAATCCGGAGGTTCCTTGTTCGATTCCCGCTCCTCCCGGCAGGGGCAGCATGTCGAAGTGTCCTTGAGCAAGACACTTAATTGCTCCCCCCGATGAGCGGGATTGCCTCCGTCGTATCCGTGTGAGTGAATGTGAGGAACAAATAGTTAAGTGCTTTGGATAAAAGCTTCTATATAGATGCACCATTTATTTGCCCTATTTTATTTCTCTATAATAGGCTTCAGAACATCCCACTCCACTGACACATGCCTTCTCTATTTAAATGACCACATCAAACAAGAGGTGGACGCGGGCAAATACTGCGGCATGGTCATGCTGGACCTACAAAAGGCCTTCGACACTGTCAATCACTCCATTCTGATTGACAAGCTAAAAGCAATTGGTTTTGATAGTCTATCAGTGACAGTGAGCTGGATGCAATCCTACCTTGAGGGGAGGGAACAGATGGTGGAGGTAAACGGTACCCTATCCCCCCCCTCCCAGTGAGCTGTGGTGTTCCACAAGGAAGCATACTAGGACCGCTACTGTTCCTAATTTATGCAAATGACATGTCGTCAGCTTGTGACTGCAACTTGTTCCTGTTTGCGGACGACTCAGCCCTGCTGGTCTCTGACATGAACAAGTTACAGGTTGAAAAAACCCTCAGCTCGGAACTAGGCAAAATCTGCATATGGCTCGCTGATAACAAACTATCATTACACCTGGGCAAAACAGAGTCCATTCTCTTCGGTTCAAATAACAAACTCAGCAAGACCGACGGCTTCTCAGTTACAGTGGGTGACAATATTGTCACAAGGAAAGATGAAATTACATACCTGGGTTCCATCCTAGAGGCAAATCTTTCCTGTGACAAAATGGCATCCAATGTAATAACCGGATCTCCTCTCTGGTAAACAAGAATACCCTGAAGACTCTAGCAGGAGCACTCATTCAAGGGTACTACGACTATGGTTGCACCTCATGGTACCAAAGCACCTCAAAGGCGCTAAAAACTAAATTACAAACATCTCAAAACAAACTGGTCAGACTAGTACTGCTTGACCTTACTCCTAGAACCCACCTCACCCCTGCCCACTTTGACAACCTAGGATGGCTTAGAGTAGACGACAGAGTACAGCAACTTGCAATGGGCCTGGTCTACAAGATACACTACACGACCAAGGTACCCATGTACATGTCAAAATACTTCCCAAAGGTCAGTGAATACCATGACCACAACACCAGAGGGAGCTCCACAAATCATGTTAAACCCAGATTCGGCTCAAACAAGGGACTAAACACGTTTCGCAATTACGCCACATCAATGTGGAACGCCCTACCCACAGCTGTAAAGGAATGTGGATCACTACCCACTTTCAAAACCACACTCAAAGAACACCTACGGGAGGCTGCAATTCGAAACTGGCCCCTGTAAATGTCCTAACCCAACCCCCTCCAATGTACAGTAAATTACCTACCCAACCCCCCCCCCCACCACACCCACCCAACCACCTCCAATGTACAGTCCCCCCCCCCTACCCAACCCCCCCAACCGCCTCCAATGTACAGTTACCCCCCCCCCCAACCTCCTCCAATGTACAGTTTCTACGTCAAATGTATATACTCTCTTTTCTGGACTTTTTTTGTATCACAAACAGTTCTGTATTTGCAAATCTGGTATGTCATAAATGTATAGATGTAGCAGTACTGTCTATCTGTATGTCGTGTGTGTCATATATGTTATGATGAATTGAAAATGGGGGACCCTGATGTAAACAAGACGAAAGTCTTTCTCTGGTCTGCATCCCCTTAACAATTGTGTGTATTGAGCTGTACTGTGTATTGTACCCATTCTGCAATCTGTTAAATACAGTTTTCAATCAATCAATCAATCAGGCAATAGCCCACTGACTCCAGTGTGGGATACACTGATCCACACGTGTCCAAAATAATGCAATAACTATAAAGGCTTATTTCCCTAGTTAAAATTATTTAGAGTGAAAGTTCAAATCCTGTACTTTGCCCCCAATTCATAAACCCTACTTTCTTATCTTGCGGTGATTGGTGAATCACTCCGCCACCTCCACTCACTATTGGTCCAAAAGGTGCACACCCCCAAAACACAAAGAACATGTCAATTAAAAATAAAAACAAAAACAAACAAAAACTAAAATATAAAACACATACGAATGTGTCCACACAGTGGGAAATGCACCCAGTTGAAACTCGGGCGGACGGCTCTGACGGTACTTTGACCAGAAATAGGCTAAAATAGACCGCATGATTGAAATAATATTAAGATTTGACATTTAGCTTTTCATTTCAACAGCTCACCTGTATGGCCCAATGGCAGCGGGGGCTTTCGTTGTGTTGATGATTATCCTTCTGATGAGTGCAGCCATTTTGACAACAATCTGTTCAGGAGATGTGCAAATGAAAGCTAAACTGCAAAGAGAGAGAAGCGTGGAAGTGACACTTCGCCCCTTTGCCAGCCGGTCCGCGCATGCGCTGTGAGGGCCGCTCAGCAGCGCCACCCACCCAATGGCTGAATTGGAGTATTGCGACCATATATTGATTGATTGATTGAAAACTTTATTAACAGATTGCAGAATGGGTACAATACAGTACGGCTCAATACACACAATTGTTAAGGGGATGCAGACCAGAGAAAGACTTTCGTCTCGTTTACATCAGGGTCCCCCATTTTCAATTCATCAGGACATATATGACACACATGACATACAGATAGTCAGTACTGCTACATCTATACATTTATGACATACCAGATTTGCAAATACAGTACTGTTTGTGATACAGAAGGAGTCAGGAAAAGGGAGTATTGTAGTGATTGTTAATTGTACATAATTCACCCACGGAACTATTGTTAGGAACAAGAGTTCCGCCCGAACATTATAGGAGGTGGCACTTACTGCCACCACGGGTCAGTCGAGTGCACGCAACTTAGGAGTAGCATGTTGTTTTTGTGTACTAAATAAATGCTGTTCGCTCTACCGAGCTACCGTCTCCGACTCCCATCTCTCGGCACTACACTGGTGACCCCGACGTTGGTCTCGCTGAAGTATCAGGGACCGAACCGAACATGGCAAACGATGCCGTTATTATTCGATTGCCGGAGTTTTGGGAGCATTCTGCGGCGGCGTGGTTCGCGCAAACAGAGGCGCAGTTCGCCCTACGAGGAGTTGACGACGACGCCGCGCGATATTACCACGTCGTCTCGAGCCTCGGGAGCACTACAGCGGCGAGGACGGTAGGCTTCATAACAGCTCCGCCTGCCCGGAATAAATATGAGGCGTTTAAGACGCACCTACTCAGTATATTCGAGTTGTCACAGTCGGAGCGGGCCCGACGCTTGCTGGCTATACGGGGCTTGGGGGACAGCAAGCCTTCGGAGCACATGGAGATGATGTTAAACCTGCTAGGTGCGGAACGGCCTGATTTCCTGTTTATCGAACTGTTTCTCAGATCCATGCCGCCACACGTGCAGACGGCACTTGCCAATACAGCGACTGCTGATCCCCGTGCTTTAGCAGAAGAGGCTGACCGCTTCTACCTGGCCACTCGACACTTTGCCCCAGGGCTAATAGCCTCGACATGCGGTTACACGCCGCAGGGGGGAGGGGCGAGGAAGATCAGGAGCAGCGCTGCCGCAGGCCGGTGTTATTACCACGCACGTTTCGGCGCCAGGGCGACAAGATGCCGTTCCCCTTGCACTTTCGGCATAACGCATAAACGCAGACACCTGCGCCCAGTAGCAGCGGTGAGCGCAGGTATGTCGAACCGGCTGCTTTTCATTAGGGACACACTCTCCGGTTGCAAATTCCTCTGCGACACCGGTGCTCAGAGGAGCGTCCTGCCAGCTACGAAAGAGGACACCGCCGGCGATGATAGAGGTCCACGCCTGACGACCGCCAACGATACCCCTATCCGCACCTACGGTACAAGGACCGTGGAACTGTGTTTTGGGGGCCAGCGGTTCACGTGGGACTGCATCACGGCCGACATTTCGTTCCCACTACTCGGGGCGGATTTCCTGGGTGCACACGGTCTCCTTGTGGACATTAGGCATGGCCGCCTAATAAATGCACAGACACGGGCTTCGTTGGCATGTGTCCGCGATGAGGCGACATACGGCGGCCTTCTTACAGCGTTCACCGACCACGAACCCCTCACGACGTCTGAGTCAAAGGTAGCGGAGCCATGGTCGGCACGACAAGAGCTCACGTACGATTCCGAGGGCGCCGCGGGACACGTCGCCGAGAAGCCCAACGTCGTCATCGGAGCTGTACAGCCGGACCTCGACTACGTCGACAGGGGCTCGGAACAGGCCTCCGACCACGACATCCAGGCCCTCGGGACTGCAGATTCCAGTCTACGCCTGGAGGACGTCGCGATTGGTCACGCGGTTCCGACGCTGCTGAATGACCTATCCACCGGACACCCTAGCCCACAGGCCCCTGAGGACTGGCGAAGGCTCGCCTTTGAGGTGGGGTACAACCACCACAGGGTTGAACCCGCCCACGTAGACATTTCCCAGCCCTTAGAGCTGGCCCTCTCCCCCCGCCGGGGCCGTCCGCCGCTACCCCGGGACCCGCCAACGACGGAGCCGCCGTTGGCCTCGTCGACGTCTGTGCCCCCGGGTGTCGGGGAGGACACGGGCGCTTGCGCCGCCCCTACCTCCCCGCCCCTGGCTTTCCGCACTCACCGTGGCCGGTTCATGCCCCCGGGCGCCGTGGAGGGCGCAATCGCTTGCACCGCGCCCCGGGTTGTCCGCTCACGCCGCGGCCGGGTCGTTGTCTCTCCCCGCCGTGGAGATTTTGACCATGGTTGAATTCTGGGGGGGCTTGTGTAGTGATTGTTAATTGTACATAATTCACCCACGGAACTATTGTTAGGAACAAGAGTTCCGCCCGAACATTATAGGAGGTGGCACTTACTGCCACCACGGGTCAGTCGAGTGCACGCAACTTAGGAGTAGCATGTTGTTTTTGTGTACTAAATAAATGCTGTTCGCTCTACCGAGCTACCGTCTCCGACTCCCATCTCTCGGCACTACAGTATATACATTTGATGTAGAAACTGTACATTGGAGGAGGTTGGGTGGGGGGGTTGGGTACACTGGGATATTGACAACCATACTGGGTAATCTACATTTACATTTACATTTACATTTAGTCATTTAGCTGACGCTTTTATCCAAATCGACTTACAAGTTCTGTACGACAAGCCATCAGGAAGGGCACAACTCTATCAGCTGAGCAACAATGTTCATCAAAGTGTTGAGTGCTACAGTGTAGGTTAGTTTATTAGGACAAGTGCATGACAGTACGGTTAGTTAGGGTTAGATTTTTTTTTTTTTTTTTTTTTTTTTTTTTTTAATTCAGATAATGGTTGAAGAAGTGCGTCTTTAGTCGACGGCGAAAGATTGGACGTGATTCGGCTGTCCTAACTGGGGTGGGTAGTTCATTCCACCATTGTGGGGCAAGGACTGAGAATAGGCGACTTCTCTTTGATGACCCTCCCGGAGCTTGGATAGGAGTAGGTCTGAGGCGGCCAGAAGATGCAGAGCGTAGGGGTCTTGAGGGTGTGTAGTTAGAGACCATTGACCGGAGGTAGGCGGGAGCGGTTCCCTTTGCCGCACGGTATGCTAGGTCGAGGGCCTTGAAGCGGATTCGTGCAGCAATGGGGAGCCAGTGCAGGTCCCTAAGAAGTGGGGTGACATGGGCCGACTTCGGTAGGTTTGAGATCAGGCGGGCCGCTGCGTTCTGAATGAGTTGAAGAGGCTTAGTGGCAGTGGCCGGGAGGCCAGCGAGCAGTGCATTGCAGTAGTCGAGGCGGGAGATGACTGTTGATTGGACGAGGAGTTGGGTGGCTTCTTTTGTCAGGAAGGGGCGTATCCTTCTGACGTTGCTCAGGAGGAATCGGCAGGTTCTGGTCGTCGCTGCGATGTGAGCAGAGAAGTTCAACTGGTCGTCGAGGACAACACCAAGGTTCTTGGCGGTCGGGGACGCAGTCACAGCTGTATTCTCGACTGTGATTGAAAGGTCGGTTAGGGGGGAGGATTTGGCCGGCAGGTGGAGCAATTCTGTTTTGCTTAGGTTCAGTTTGAGGTGGTTGGACGTCATCCAGGCTGAGATGTCGGACAGACAGGCCGAGATCCGCTCAGAGACGTGGATATCTGAGGGAGGGAAGGAGAGGAAGAGTTGAGTATCGTCGGCATAACAATGGTAGGAGAAGCCATGAGACGTGATAATGTTACCCAGTGATTTAGTGTAGAGGGAGAAGAGAAGGGGTCCTAAAACCGAGCCCTGGGGGACACCCGTCCGCAGGGGGCGGGTGGCCGACAGGGTCCCTCTCCATGACACTTGGTAGGAGCGGTCATTGAGGTATGATGACAGCCATGTCAGCGCAGAGCCAGCCACTCCCATTCCTGCGAGGGCCGCAAGGAGGATCTGGTGGTTGACTGTGTCGAAGGCTGCAGATAGATCTAGGAGAATCAGGACAGAGGAGAGGCCTTTCGCTTTTGCTAAGTGAAGTGCCTCTGTGACCGCAATGAGGGCTGTCTCTGTGGAGTGACCAGTCCTGAAGCCTGACTGATTAGGGTCTAGGAGGTCATTCTGTAAGAGATAAGCAGTAAGTTGGTTGGATACAGCACGTTCAAGTGTTTTAGAAAGGAAGGAGAGAAGAGAGACAGGACGGTAGTTGCCTATGACGGTAGGGTTCAGGGTTTTTTTTTTATGAGCGGCGTGACTCTGGCTTGTTTTAGGGAGGTGGGGACCACCCCCGAGTTGAGTGAGGAGTTGATGGTTGCAGTTAGGAATGGGAGGATGTCTGGTGCTATGGTCTGGAGGAGTGGGGAGGGTAGCTGGTCCAGCTGGCAAGTAGTCGGACGGTTTGACGTTACCAGTGTCAGGGTCTCTGCTTCTGTAATGGGAGAGAAAGATGACAGAGTGAAGGATGAGGTTCTCGATTCAGTATTTGGAATGGGTGGGGGTTGGGAGAAGGAGCTGCGGATGTTCTCCACTTTTTCCTCAAAGAAGATCGCAAAGTCTTCGGCAGAGAAAGATGAGGGAGGGGGGGTGGGGGGGGAGTGAGGAGGGAGGACATGGTAGCATGCAGTTTGCGAAGATTCTTGGCAGAGGCCTCGATCCTATGGTGGAAGAAAGAAGCTTTGGCATTAGTGATGGTTTTGGAGAATGTTAACAAGAGGTGGTTGGGGGGGGGGGGGGGGGGGCACACTGTATAAACAAGCAAAACTGTACATTGAGGGGGGGGGGGGGAGACACTGTACAAACAAACAAAATTGTACATTGGACTATTGACAAAACCATACTAGGTAAATGACTGTACATTGGAGGGGGTTGGGGGGGGTTATCTATGATTGCGACTGATTGATTGATTGATTGATTGATTGATTGATTGATTGATTGATTGATTGATTGATTGATTGATTGATTGATTGATTGAAAATGTTATTAACAGATTGCAGAATGGGTACAATACAGTACAGCTCAATACACACAATTGTTAAGGGGATGCAGACCAGAGAAACACTTTCGTCTTGTTTACATCAGGGTTCCCCATTTTCAATTCATCATAACATATATGACACACACGACATACAGGTAGACACACAGTACTGCTACATCTATACATTTATGACATACCAGATTTGCAAATACAGAACTGTTTGTGATACAAAAAGAGTCTAAAAAAGAGAGTATATACATTTGACGAAGAAACTGTACACTGGAGGAGGTTGGGTAGGTGGGGTGGGGGGGGGGGGTTGGGTAGGTGGGGGGGGTAACTGTACATTGGAGGGGGTTGGGTGGGGGGGGTTACTGTACATTGGAGGTGGTTGGGTGGGGGGGGTAACTGTACACTGGAGGTGGTTGGGGGGGGGTTGGGTGGGGGGGGGGGTAACTGTACATTGGAGGGGGTTGGGTTTAGACATTTACAGGGGCCAGTTTCGAATTGCAGTCTCCCGTAGGTGCTCTTTGAGAGTGGTTTTGAAAGTGGGTAGTGATTCACATTCCTTTACAGCTGTGGGTAGGGCGTTCCACATTGATCTGGCATAATTGCAAAACGTGTTTAGTCCCTTGTTTGAGCCGAATCTGGGTTTAACTGGACTGTGATGAACATAGCAGCAAATGACGGCATCTGAAGTGAATTCCCAGCTTAAATTCCCTATTTATTACTTCTTTCTGCGTTGTGATTTAAACCTTTTTACAAGCTCTTGGGATCCACTCTGTTCTAAATGCAGATAACCAGTGTTTTAACTTGGTTACTGCCTTCTATTTACCCAGATTGAAAATACGGCGCGGCCGTTGAAATGAAGCGAGATCTGAGCGGTTTGAAAAGGAACCCGTATTTAATGAAAAAAGGATTTCAATTAGATGTTACAAACGAAATCTTTGAAAGAATGGTGCAATGAATTCTGCCGGTAGCATTCGCTATGCCGAAGGTCAGTAGAATTCAGTCTAAATTCTCAAATAACAAGCTCTGTCTAAAAACACGTCTCGTCTCGTCTTCGATTCTGCTGCGTCGATTTCTCCTCCTGCTGGGTCTGTTGTGGAGAAAAAGGGTGTGTGTTCTTTGTTGCTTCCTGGGTCTTGTTCGGGTGTGTTGTGACTCTCCTAGCACGGAGTCTTTGCTAATATCAAATTTAGGCTCCGCCTCTAATTTTACGGCAAGCGGGCGTTTTCCAAACTCTCCTCGAGTGTTCCTATTGGAGGACACTTACTCTCAACTCTCATTGGCTAACTCCTTATCGTGACGTTTTACATCGAATTACGTCACGATGTGGATTCTGGGTCCAAACCCTTTGATCAACTGCTTCTTTGTATAGAAGAGACTGTCTGGCGTCTCTCAAAGCAGTTCCTTTGTATTGGACCATTTGCCTCGAACACTTAGGGTGTAAAATCACTCAGTTTATTACTCCCAGGAAGTCCCAACGAGACTATCTCTTCGTTTGATCAACAGCTGCCTGTCTCAATCACTCTGGTTCAGAGCCTTGAGTCCACGCAGCTGTTTCAAACCACAGATACGTCTTGTTGGTTTTGTTGAATGAAAATGGATAGCGGCAGAGAAGCCAGGAGAATTTGTGAATGCATATTACCTGTCGGTGTTGTGCCATTCTGAGCTCCATGGTATACAGTGCAATAAACACAGTTTGACTGGAATTCTACTACAGTTTCCCCGGTTTGGGGATTGATAATCCCCAAGATACATGTTAGTAATTCCTCAAACAAACTGTTTACAATTACCTTAACCTTACTGTTTAACCTAATTACCTCAGAGCCAAACCTTTCCAGAATCCTTCTGACTCATTTTCCGTATTTGTTAGTATCATTTACTTTCAACACCCACATTACTCCCTCCCCTACTGACCGACTATGGACCCATCTTTTATTTACACAGTTCTCTATTCACTCACACCGTTTAACAATTTCCACTCATTTTGCAGGTTATATACAATGTTATCAGTTATATCAATTTCACTTCCGTCTAGGTACGTCCCTTTATACAAAAAGATGATCGTACCAATTACCAGGTTTAGACTATACTTTATGTGTTTTTTATCCAAATGTGTCTGTTTTGTGCAATTCACTCTGAAAGAAAAGACCTTACATTGCATTTACTAATTTACTATCTAAACATTTCTAAAAAAGGAGAGAGCTTAGCTAATGAAAAATCAAAAATTAATATGTACACGCCCTCTCCAAGGCCTATCAGTTACACTATCCCTTCCTTTGCCTATGTATATCGTTTAGGCTTCTTGATGACTCGTTGTGGTCGAGTATCTTGTTCCGGGCTTGTGCTAAGCACTGGTTCCTCTGGCTCTTCTGGTACCTTCTCCATGTCCACAGAGGAGAAGTTATTATGTTCCAATTCATAATCCTCTCCTCTGTCTGGTTCCTGTAAAAACGCTTTGACCCTTTTAACCTCCTTCCAGTTAAGAGTACCCTCCTCCCGTTCGGATGCACTCCTTGCCCTACTTAGATGCACCTCTCCCCTCCAGGATCAGGAGATACCACGTGTGGGGAAACCGGCTTTTTCAGGGCCGCATTGCCGCCTACACTGGACCCCCTCTCACCCAACCAAGGATACAGGCCTCCACTTCCAGGCTAAGGTCTCCTCACATGAACAGAAGAAGTCCCCTTATTTTACCTTCAGGTGCAGTTTAAGGCTGGGTCCCTTTCCAATCTTAGGAGAGACAATTCAGATTCCTCTGAATTGACACCCCTCATCCCTCTGCTTCCCAGCATTTTCTTTTCAAAAACACTGATCACAGAAGCACAGCTCGCCTACTAACCCTGTATCGGCTAGTAAGGTTACCGTGGCCTGACTGTACATTGAGCCAAGTGCATTTATGCCCATACTGTCCAGTCACTCACGGTCCCCGTCCCGCTATCTGTGACTATAAGCAGGGGTCATAACGCTCTCCTGACCGGCTGGCGACCCAGTCGATAGCGACCTCATAGTCCGTCATCAAGTCAGGACCCCAAGCAGCTGACTGTCCGTAGTACCTATCAGCCACTCAGTTTAGAAACCGACGGTCTTGTCCCCACCCCGCTTGCTCTGGGCATGGAAATATTGACCGTTTTCGCCAGCCTTGCCTGTTCATGGCAGGAGCTGTGCCCCCTACGGTGCACCGCCCTGCTCCTAGGTGTGGACTGTCGCCCACGTACCACCCAGTGCCCACACCAACTTATGTGCGACGTTTCCTGGGCCGACTAGGCGGTGCCACAGTGGTATGTTATTTCATACCTCGTTACGCACGAGGGCCTTCAGTTTCTCCCCAGCACTATAGAATGTGTTTAACGTGCGCCCAGACTCTTGCGAGCCCACTGCCGCCTGTTGAAGGCTAGAGGTTCGGGGTGCCTAATCCCCTCCCTAACCTTCATCTTCTACTGGTGGCCAATCGTGGCCCCCTCGGTCTGGCTCGCCATAATCATCCGGGTCTTCCCCATCGTTTGGGGTTAGCGCCGCCTTCACTTCGCCTTCGTGTAACGGTTGCGACGCCCCGGTTTTACCGTCAAGGTCTTGTGGTTCAGGTTCCCATTCTTGGTCCGTATTGGTTGCTTTTACACAATGAGTAACGTGAAACCACATAGGCGATCCTTCAACTTGTAAAGCCCTCTCGGTGGCTCGAACGACTTTGTATGGCCCTTCCCGTCTCGCGCCAAACCACTTGCGTCTAAATACTTTGACATAAACGTAGTCGCCTGGTATGATTTGAGGTGTAGTCTGCCTATTCACCTCCTCCCCGGTTTCATGCTCCTGTCTACTGGAGACATGAACCAGAATACTTTTGTGTATCTCTGACATGTATTTTACGTACTCACGCATGTCGTTGTCCAGGATGTCCAAACTCGGACCTTTGCCTGTCGCGCGCAAACCTGGTACTACCATGCAGCGACCTAGCATCATTTCGTGCGGTGTCAAACGCAGACCGCGAAGTTCGCACGAACGACAAGCCATCAAAGCTAAAGGAAGAGCGTTTAGCCAATTCAAGCCTGTGTGTTGACAGATCTTTACCAATTTGTTTTTTAGTGTCCCGTTCATGCGTTCCACCAACCCCTGGCTCTGCGGATGATAAACGGCCCCCAATCGCTGTTTTATGCCTAAGTGTTGGAGTATTAAACGTACAGTTTTGTCAACGAACTCTTTTCCATTGTCCGACGAGATTCTATCTGGTAAACCAAAACGGGGAATTACCTCTTGGCACAGGAACTTAGCCACAGATGCTGCATCCTTGTGCCGGGTGGCGCACGCCTCCACCCACCTTGAAAAACGACAGACAACGACAAGAATATATCTCTTCTGATTAAGGGGCTTAATCATGTCAATGTAATCAATTACAAGGTCTCGCATTGGGCCATTGGGCGTGGGGATATGTCCTGGTGACACACTAATCCCCTTACGTATATTGTTTTTCAAACATATTACACACCGCTGTAACACATGATCAATTTGACTGCCCAAATCTGGCGCCCAAAAGCCATATTCTCTGATTTTTCTCCTTACCTCTCCTTTATGCGCATGACAAAAGTCGTGCGCCGTGTGGATCAGCAGTCCGACCAGGCCAGCAGGAGCCACCACAAATCCACCGGCGTCGCGCCACAAACCTGAATCATCCTGACTAGCTCCCCTGGTTATCCAGAGGTTCCGTTCCACCTGACTAGCCTCCTCCTGGAAAGTCAAAATCTCTTTGTAGGTTATCTTGTCCTCCAACTCAACTCCGTGTGTGATAACCAATACCTTGCCTGCTCTGTCAGCCCCTGTCACTTCCTTGGCAGCTTCGTCCGCTCTTCTGTTCCCTCGAGACATCTTGGACTCGTCTGACTGATGAGCAGCACACTTGATTATCGCAACCTGCTTTGGTTTCATAATTGCTTCTAACAAACGTTTAATCTGACTACAATGTTTTATGGCGCTTCCATCGGCTTTCTTGAATCCTCTCCCTTTCCACACTGTGCCAAACAAGAAGGCGGTACCATGTGCATAGGCGGAGTCTGTTACGATATTTACAGTTCTGCCCTCTGCCATGTTACATGCTTCCGTCAGTGCGACCAATTCTGCTAACTGGGCTGAACAAGGTTGTGATAATGCTTCGGCTTTTTCCACCACAAATCCTTCGCCCTGTGACCTTACCACGGAGTAACCTGCTTTTAGTCCCTCGCCAACACGATAACAAGAGCCGTCAGTCCATAATTCCAGATCTGGACTGTCAAATGGAAATGCCTGCAAGTCTGCTCTGAGTTTAGAGTACCTCTCGACTTCGACTAAACAGTCGTGGGGCTCTCCATCTTCAGGCGTAGGGATGTCAGCTGCCGGGTTCGTTACGGAACACCTGACCAGCGTCACATCTTCCTGTTCCAAAAGTCTGTAGTAGTGTTTAATGCGAGGCATCGTCAGTGCATATTTACCGGACTCCAACAGACTCTTCAAGTCATGCCTCACCATGATATCCACTGGATATCCCATTGTAATACTTGCGGCTTTTTCGTACATCGTATATACTCCAGCCATTTCTCGGTAGCATGGAGCCATCCCCATCTCTACTTCCGAGTAGGCAATTGAGTAGTACGCCATCGGCTGTGGTCGCGCCCCCACCCCTGTGTCCTGAGCCAACACCGCACACGCCTGCTTCTGATCTGGTGAAGAAGAGACGTATAGTATGAATTTCTTGGTATAGTTGGGCAACGCCAAGGCCGGCGCCTCTAACAGTCGGGACTTGATTGTTTCGAATGCCCGTGAGCCCTCTTCGGTCCATACCACTTTACTGCTCAGTTTATCAACGCCCGTTTCTTTCAGCATCTCTCTCAATGGTTTCACTATTTCCGTATAGTTCTCGACCCACGGAGAGCTGTACCCCATTATACCCAGAAATCCCATTAGCTGTCGTACCGTCACAGGCTTGGGTGCCGTCCTTATGGCCACCAAATGTTCTTCTGAAATAGCCCGATGGCCCTGTGAAATTGTTTGTCCTAAATAGACCACTTTAGGTTTACAATATTGCAACTTTTTCAACGACACCTTATGGCCGTTTTTCGCCAACAGTTGCAACAGTACCACGGAATCGCGATGACATGTTTCCTGATCGTCCGCGCACAGTATCAGATCATCCATGTACTGAATGACCCTAGAGGTCATGACTTTATCCAACCCCTCTAAATCCTCCCTTAGGATTTTGTTGAATATGTGTGGCGAATGTTTTAGTCCCTGCGGGATCCTAGTATACTCATAATGTTCATCCTTATAAGTAAACCCAAAAAAATGCTGGCACTCCTCGCTCAAGGGCACACTAAAATACGCACTACACAAATCTCTAACTGTATAGTACTCGGCTTTCGACGGGATAAATGTCAATAGCACATGGGGGTCGGGGACATCGGACGGATAGTCAAGTAACACCTCGTTGATCGCTCTCAGATCGTGCACCAGCCGGTAAGAGGTATCCGGCTTCTCCACGGGTAGCAACGGCGTGTTGCTCTGGGGATCAGTTGTTTTCCGTAAGACTCCCGCAGCTGACATCCCTACGCCTGAAGATGGAGAGCCCCACGACTGTTTAGTCGAAGTCGAGAGGTACTCTAAACTCAGAGCAGACTTGCAGGCATTTCCATTTGACAGTCCAGATCTGGAATTATGGACTGACGGCTCTTGTTATCGTGTTGGCGAGGGACTAAAAGCAGGTTACTCCGTGGTAAGGTCACAGGGCGAAGGATTTGTGGTGGAAAAAGCCGAAGCATTATCACAACCTTGTTCAGCCCAGTTAGCAGAATTGGTCGCACTGACGGAAGCATGTAACATGGCAGAGGGCAGAACTGTAAATATCGTAACAGACTCCGCCTATGCACATGGTACCGCCTTCTTGTTTGGCACAGTGTGGAAAGGGAGAGGATTCAAGAAAGCCGATGGAAGCGCCATAAAACATTGTAGTCAGATTAAACGTTTGTTAGAAGCAATTATGAAACCAAAGCAGGTTGCGATAATCAAGTGTGCTGCTCATCAGTCAGACGAGTCCAAGATGTCTCGAGGGAACAGAAGAGCGGACGAAGCTGCCAAGGAAGTGACAGGGGCTGACAGAGCAGGCAAGGTATTGGTTATCACACACGGAGTTGAGTTGGAGGACAAGATAACCTACAAAGAGATTTTGACTTTCCAGGAGGAGGCTAGTCAGGTGGAACGGAACCTCTGGATAACCAGGGGAGCTAGTCAGGATGATTCAGGTTTGTGGCGCGACGCCGGTGGATTTGTGGTGGCTCCTGCTGGCCTGGTCGGACTGCTGATCCACACGGCGCACGACTTTTGTCATGCGCATAAAGGAGAGGTAAGGAGAAAAATCAGAGAATATGGCTTTTGGGCGCCAGATTTGGGCAGTCAAATTGATCATGTGTTACAGCGGTGTGTAATATGTTTGAAAAACAATATACGTATGGGGATTAGTGTGTCACCAGGACATATCCCCACGCCCAATGGCCCAATGCGAGACCTTGTAATTGATTACATTGACATGATTAAGCCCCTTAATCAGAAGAGATATATTCTTGTCGTTGTCTGTCGTTTTTCAAGGTGGGTGGAGGCGTGCGCCACCCGGCACAAGGATGCAGCATCTGTGGCTAAGTTCCTGTGCCAAGAGGTAATTCCCCGTTTTGGTTTACCAGATAGAATCTCGTCGGACAATGGAAAAGAGTTCGTTGACAAAACTGTACGTTTAATACTCCAACACTTAGGCATAAAACAGCGATTGGGGGCCGTTTATCATCCGCAGAGCCAGGGGTTGGTGGAACGCATGAACGGGACACTAAAAAACAAATTGGTAAAGATCTGTCAACACACAGGCTTGAATTGGCTAAACGCTCTTCCTTTAGCTTTGATGGCTTGTCGTTCGTGCGAACTTCGCGGTCTGCGTTTGACACCGCACGAAATGATGCTAGGTCGCTGCATGGTAGTACCAGGTTTGCGCGCGACAGGCAAAGGTCCGAGTTTGGACATCCTGGACAACGACATGCGTGAGTACGTAAAATACATGTCAGAGATACACAAAAGTATTCTGGTTCATGTCTCCAGTAGACAGGAGCATGAAACCGGGGAGGAGGTGAATAGGCAGACTACACCTCAAATCATACCAGGCGACTACGTTTATGTCAAAGTATTTAGACGCAAGTGGTTTGGCGCGAGACGGGAAGGGCCATACAAAGTCGTTCGAGCCACCGAGAGGGCTTTACAAGTTGAAGGATCGCCTATGTGGTTTCACGTTACTCATTGTGTAAAAGCAACCAATACGGACCAAGAATGGGAACCTGAACCACAAGACCTTGACGGTAAAACCGGGGCGTCGCAACCGTTACACGAAGGCGAAGTGAAGGCGGCGCTAACCCCAAACGATGGGGAAGACCCGGATGATTATGGCGAGCCAGACCGAGGGGGCCACGATTGGCCACCAGTAGAAGATGAAGGTTAGGGAGGGGATTAGGCACCCCGAACCTCTAGCCTTCAACAGGCGGCAGTGGGCTCGCAAGAGTCTGGGCGCACGTTAAACACATTCTATAGTGCTGGGGAGAAACTGAAGGCCCTCGTGCGTAACGAGGTATGAAATAACATACCACTGTGGCACCGCCTAGTCGGCCCAGGAAACGTCGCACATAAGTTGGTGTGGGCACTGGGTGGTACGTGGGCGACAGTCCACACCTAGGAGCAGGGCGGTGCACCGTAGGGGGCACAGCTCCTGCCATGAACAGGCAAGGCTGGCGAAAACGGTCAATATTTCCATGCCCAGAGCAAGCGGGGTGGGGACAAGACCGTCGGTTTCTAAACTGAGTGGCTGATAGGTACTACGGACAGTCAGCTGCTTGGGGTCCTGACTTGATGACGGACTATGAGGTCGCTATCGACTGGGTCGCCAGCCGGTCAGGAGAGCGTTATGACCCCTGCTTATAGTCACAGATAGCGGGACGGGGACCGTGAGTGACTGGACAGTATGGGCATAAATGCACTTGGCTCAATGTACAGTCAGGCCACGGTAACCTTACTAGCCGATACAGGGTTAGTAGGCGAGCTGTGCTTCTGTGATCAGTGTTTTTGAAAAGAAAATGCTGGGAAGCAGAGGGATGAGGGGTGTCAATTCAGAGGAATCTGAATTGTCTCTCCTAAGATTGGAAAGGGACCCAGCCTTAAACTGCACCTGAAGGTAAAATAAGGGGACTTCTTCTGTTCATGTGAGGAGACCTTAGCCTGGAAGTGGAGGCCTGTATCCTTGGTTGGGTGAGAGGGGGTCCAGTGTAGGCGGCAATGCGGCCCTGAAAAAGCCGGTTTCCCCACACGTGGTATCTCCTGATCCTGGAGGGGAGAGGTGCATCTAAGTAGGGCAAGGAGTGCATCCGAACGGGAGGAGGGTACTCTTAACTGGAAGGAGGTTAAAAGGGTCAAAGCGTTTTTACAGGAACCAGACAGAGGAGAGGATTATGAATTGGAACATAATAACTTCTCCTCTGTGGACATGGAGAAGGTACCAGAAGAGCCAGAGGAACCAGTGCTTAGCACAAGCCCGGAACAAGATACTCGACCACAACGAGTCATCAAGAAGCCTAAACGATATACATAGGCAAAGGAAGGGATAGTGTAACTGATAGGCCTTGGAGAGGGCGTGTTGTGACTCTCCTAGCACGGAGTCTTTGCTAATATCAAATTTAGGCTCCGCCTCTAATTTTACGGCAAGCGGGCGTTTTCCAAACTCTCCTCGAGTGTTCCTATTGGAGGACACTTACTCTCAACTCTCATTGGCTAACTCCTTATCGTGACGTTTTACATCGAATTACGTCACGATGTGGATTCTGGGTCCAAACCCTTTGATCAACTGCTTCTTTGTATAGAAGAGACTGTCTGGCGTCTCTCAAAGCAGTTCCTTTGTATTGGACCATTTGCCTCGAACACTTAGGGTGTAAAATCACTCAGTTTATTACTCCCAGGAAGTCCCAACGAGACTATCTCTTCGTTTGATCAACAGCTGCCTGTCTCAATCACTCTGGTTCAGAGCCTTGAGTCCACGCAGCTGTTTCAAACCACAGATACGTCTTGTTGGTTTTGTTGAATGAAAATGGATAGCGGCAGAGAAGCCAGGAGAATTTGTGAATGCATATTACCTGTCGGTGTTGTGCCATTCTGAGCTCCATGGTATACAGTGCAATAAACACAGTTTGACTGGAATTCTACTACACATCCTCTCATGTTATTTAGACTTCATATCAATAGGGTTTAGCTTTGTCAACAACACAGGGAAGTTCTACAAACAGGCCAGAGGATGTATACATATAGTAAATTAACTATACTTCATAACATGTATGTTTCTTTTCTTTTTTGCTCACACAATATCTTGAATGAATGAATGCGAATTTATTTCCAACAACATTTATTTAAAAACAAATGAAATAAATTTATTTTAAAAATAAAACAGTAATAAACAGATTAAAAAACAAACAAGCAAAATAGTAATGTTCGAAAAGGAGTAGTATGAAGTGTAAACGTATGTGTTCCTACCCCCTTCACACTCTATTATCTTATGCAACTCATTATGAGCTCATTTTCATACAACCCAAATTTCCACACTATGAAAAGAAAGTATTATGAAAAGAAAATCAGTCATCAGTAATAATACTAATGATAATCCCGCCGAGCACTAGCCCCTGGACAGGGACATAGATAGATAGATATATCTTTATTGATAATGAAACATATATACAAGTATACATGTACATAAAGCTCACCATTATCAAAAGGATAAAAAACACAATAAAGCTTACCGCTTATTTCCATTGCAGTCCTTCATATTTCTGTGAGTAAAATGTACTGGTGAGTGTATGCCTGGATGTGTGTAGGTGTATGAGAGAATGAGTGCATGATACAACATGCACTTGTTAGAGCATGTGGGTAAAGTGAGGGTGTGCCCACCTGCGTGGTGGGGGGGGGGGGGACATAGGGAGATAAAATACAGTAAAATACAGTAAAAAAGGAGATAAAATACAGTAAAAATAATCAGATACAATAAAAAACAATTTAAATTTAAATTTAAATTTAAATAAAATATATACCCCTAAAAACCTATATTAAAATACCTTATCCATAAATAAAAATAACTAAGATAAATAAAATATAATTAAACCCATGTTCTGCTTCTCCTGATCCAGCTCTTTACTTTGCCTTTAAAAGAGGAATAGGGACTTATTAATTGAATGTCTGCTGCCTGCTAGCCTATTCCACTCTACTGCCGCCGAGTACAGGAATGAGTTTTGCCCAATGCAACGTTTACATTTTACTGGGACTAGATCTGTAGGGCTTTAAAAGATAAGTTACAGGTTTCCCAGAACAAACTCATCCGATTAACTCTAGGACTAGCCTAGCACATGTGGGCAAACAACACTTCCAGTTGCTGGGCTGGCTCCCTCTGGAAGCCAGGTCCGTTCAACTTCAGCTCAACATAGTTCACAACATTTATAATAATAGGGCCCCCTCTTATCCTATTATTTTCAGTGGAACAGGGACATGCATACCCATAACACCAGAGCCAGCATTGCTGACCTGCGTATTCCAAGGTTCAAAACTAATTGTTATGGTTTGAAACCGACCCCAACAGCACGGCACAGACAGGTAGTTCAGAGTTAGCCAAACACTAGGGCGTATTTATTTCTGAAATAGGAATGAGCAAATAACAACAAAACACAAGGGGAGAATGTTCTTGGCAGAGTTGTCCGCGGCTCTGCAGCACGTCTTCTGGGTTGAGAGGCACCGTGGTGTTGCGCCTCTGCCTCTGCTGCTCTGCAGCTTCTCCTCGATCCACTCGGGAACAGAGAGAGAGAAAATGTTACTAGACGAGCAAACGGGATTACAAGCAGTCCAGTATTGTCTTAGCTGAGTCCGTGATAACAACAAGCGGTTCCTCTTCAGTGTTAAACTTAGCTGAGTCCGTGATAACAACAAGTGGCTCCTCTTCAGTGTTTATATAAAATAGATGTATTATTATTATTATTATTATTATTAACAAACACACAAAAACAGAAAGGTCCCGAGTCCCGGAAATTACGAGAAAAACAGTCTCCAAAAAAGAATGTTAAAAAAACTCACCAAGGCGCAAATGCGCAAAGAATGGCAAGCAAGCAACAGCGGCGACTTCCAACAGACGTCCTGAAGAGAAAAAGGCGAGGGAACAACACGGGGAAAACAAGCAGCAGCCAGTGGAATTCCAAAACGACCCGACAATGAATGATAGAAAACCCAGAGTATATGAAGGCCTCCAGTGAGCTGATTACAACACACCTCCGGTGCGCGACGGTAATTGGTACTTGACCTTGAAGCGTGCGGCAGCAATCGGGCCAATCCTCACAGTACCCCCCCCTCCACGGGAGCCACCCGGCGACCCACCCGGCCTCGGCTTGCCCGGATGGGACCGAAGGAAGCCGGTGATCAGGGGCACTGGAGAGGGGGACAGAGACAGAGGCCCGGAAAGGCGGGCTAGAGACAGGGACAGAGGCCCGGAGAGGGGGACCGGAGACGGGGACAGAGGACCGGTGAGGGAGGCTGGAGACGGGGACAGGGACCCGGTGAGGGGGGCTGGAGATGGGGACAGGGACCCGGTGAGGGGGGCTGGAGACAGGGACAGGGAACCGGCGAGGGGGGCCGGAGACGGAGACAGGGACCCGGTGAGGGGGCTGGAGACAGGGACACAAAGGGAACCCCGGGGCGAAGGACTGGACGCCGCCTGAAGACACTGGGCATGACAGGAGGAGCTCCACCCCCTGATGGTGCCGGAGGACCAGGCGATGTGGGGCTCATGCAGCGCGAGCCAGGGCCGACCCAGGACTACTGGGACAAGAGGGGATCTGGTAATAAAAAACTGGAGTCTCTCAACGTGGTTACCAGCAATGGTGAGGAGGACAGGACAGGTGCGTTGAGTGATGTCAGCCAGGCGGTGATGATCCAGCGCGAAAACCTCCAAGGGCCTCTCGAGGTCCTCAAGTGGAATGTTGGCCCGGGTGGCAAACTCAACGTCCAGGAAACTCCCATCAGCACCAGAGTCAATGAGTGCACCCACCGTCGCCCGCTGGTCCGCCCAGGCTAGGGTGACGCTCGTCAGACGGTTAGGTGGTGCACGGGTGTGGGAACAGGAAAAACAGCTCACCAGGATCTCCCGGGGTCCTGGCGAGCCTGGTCCTCTTGGCCGGGTAGGGCAATTGGAGATACGGTGTCCATCCCGGCCGCAGTAGAGACAAAGGCCGGACCAGAGCCTGGACTCCCGTTCGGCCGGGCTAAGGCGGGTGCGTCCCAGCTGCATGGGTTCCTCCTCTGTCACAGCTCGGGAGGAAAAAAAACCACCAGTCACGGAAGGGGCAGGACGGTCAGCAGAACGGTCACGAGTACGGGGGGTCTGGGGAACGTCTGGGGGTCCCAGTCGTGCTCTCTCACGCCTTCTCTCCCGGAGGCGTCCGTCGATGCGGATAGCGAGGCTGATTAGGCCCTCGAGAGAATCGGGCTCCTCTTGGGTCGCGAGCTGGTCCCTTACAGTGTCGTTGAGCCCCTTCAGGAAGGTGAGATGAAGCGCCCGATCATTCCAACAGCTCTCGGTTGCGGCCAGTCTGAACTCCAGCGCGTAGTCGGTGACACTGCCACTGCCCTGCCGGAAGGTGCCCAGCCGAGCTCCCGGGTCCTGGCCACGAGCTGGGTGGTGGAAAACCCTTCGGAGCTCTGCCACGAAGTCTGGGTAGGAGAAACAAAAATCGGCCCTCATAGACCAGGAAGCAGTGTGTTCGTGCTGTGCTGCCCGGCCTGTGAGCAGGTTAGTCATGTAAGCTACTCGGGCTCCCTCTGACGAAAATCGGCTGGGTTGATGAAGGAAAACCAACTCACATTGCATGATGAATGTGGCACAATCCTCGAAGTTACCCTCGAACAAACGTGGTTCGGAGAGACGGGGCTCCCGAGGTGCGAGGTCGGGAGGCGCGGGGTCTGCCGCGGCGGCGGGTGGTGATCTGGCTGGGACTCCTGGCACAGGTGGGGTTAAAAACAGGGTGTTAAATGCTGCACTGAGAGCCTGTAGCTGGTGCAGAATAACAGCCTGCTGATTACCCTGGGTAGTCTGCTGGGTGGCCAGAGTGTCAAGGGAATCCAGAATAAGCTGGACCTGGGCCCGGAGGTCCTGCACAGCAGCCGCAGCCGCACCTAACTGTAGGGTGTGGTCGTTGGTCAACTGGATCTGGATCGCCAACGCTGCCCTAACTCTGTCTGTGTCGGCTGGGGTCGTCATGGTCGGGTCGTAATGTTATGGTTTGAAACCGACCCCAACAGCACGGCACAGACAGGTAGTTCAGAGTTAGCCAAACACTAGGGCGTATTTATTTCTGAAATAGGAATGAGCAAATAACAACAAAACACAAGGGGAGAATGTTCTTGGCAGAGTTGTCCGCGGCTCTGCAGCACGTCTTCTGGGCTGAGAGGCACCGTGGCGTTGCGTTTTTTTTTTTTTTTTAACTTCATTTTTTATGAATTTTTTGCGTTTATCGCTTTTTCTGGTCAAGCATGACCGACAGAAACAGGTTGAATAGGATGTAGAGAGTAGGGGAAGACACTCTGAGAAAATACGGCGAGTCCGGGAATCGAACTCGTGTACCCCAGATCCGTGACGAGCACGGTTGTCCCCGACGCCGAAATAGCGCCGAGATACGCGGTGAGCTACGGGAGCTCGCCGGCGTTGCGCCTTTTTATCAGAGGGGCGTCGTACCCAAGAAGATCCCTGGAGAAAAGCCTGGCAACAAGATTGACGACTACTGGACGCCTGGCAAGACCCTGCTACAGGACCCTGGAAAGTTCCTAGAGAGCCTATTGTGCATTGATAAGGTAGCTCCTTGCATGCCATCAACTGATCGTGACATGACCGCTATTGTTCACATAATGCACTGTATTGACTGTATTTTTTGTTCTCCTAATACAATTGTTTTAAACTCTTTCATGTGAAAAAGCTGTGTTGAAATGAGCGTTTCCTCCTCTGATCCTTACTGCAGGATAACATCCCACTCTGTGATTAAATTAATCCAGCCCTACATGGATAACAAAGACTTCCACCCAGACGCCATTGCCAAAGTGTCCATGTCCTGCATCTCCATTTGCAAGTGGGTTCGAGCCATGCATGTCTACCACTTTGTGGTCCGCGGTGTGGCGCCCAAACGGGTAAGAATAGAAGTGCATATTTCAGCTGGTCATCGTTTGCTTCTGTGAAACATTATAATGCGTGTTCCCACTGATACCCCTGTGCCGTGTAGAAATCTCTCAAAGAGGCCCAGGAGGACTTGGAAGCGACCCAGCGCATCCTGGACGAGGCCAAGGAGGAGCTAGCGGTGATGGAAGAGGGCATCGCCACTCTGCAGGCCAAGTTGGACGAGTGTCTGGCGAAGAGAGACGAACTGGCCAGAAAGTGCCAGCAGTGTGAGGATCGCCTGGTCCGAGCAGACGAGGTCAGAGAATGAGACAGATGGGAAGAACGAGATAGATTTGATAAGGACGTTGATATAGTAACTCATATGTGGTCTTAAGGCCACTTCATAGTCCAGACGTAGGCCTGCTGATAGTAACTCATCATATGTGGTCTTAAGGCCACTTCATAGTCCAGACGTAGGCCTGCTGATAGTAACTCATCATATGTGGTCTTAATGCCACTTCATAGTCCAGACATAGGCCTGCTGATAGTAACTCATCATATCTGGTCTTAATGCCACTTCATAGTCCAGACGTAGGCCTGCTGATAGTAACTCATCATATCTGGTCTTAAGGCCACTTCATAGTCCAGACATAGGCCTGCTGATGGTAAATCATCGTATCTGGTCTTAAGGCCACTTCATAGTCCAGACGTAGCATGTGAACCGGAGTCCGCTAGGGTAGTGACAGTGGACCTCAATAGACTGCATAGGCTGTCTAGGCACCACCATGTCTTTGTCTGTGTGTATCTATTGTTTGCGTACTGGTGTCATACAGAATATGGCTCGGTATACAGTATGCACTGATCAAAGAGCTGATCCACCTGGACTGTGTGTGGACTGTCCTCGTACTTGTGTGCAGGGATTGACATTAATTTCTTGGCTCACCACTGTGGCTAGTGGTTTTCCAAAGTCACTAGCCACTCAGCATTTTCACCAGCCAAAAATCTCACTCACACACACACACATACACACACACTTTATCCAAATATCCAAGTTTGGCTACTTGAGACAGAGAGACTCTCATTACGCGCGACGCAAGTAAGCGCGCACTGCATTCTGAGAGTTAGAGAGAGAGAGACTCTCATTACACGCAACGCAAGTAAGCGTGCACTGCGTTCCGAGAGAGAAAGAGAGAAAGAGACTCTCATTACGCTCAACGCAAGTAAGCGTGCACTGCGTTCCGAGAGAGAGAAAGAGACTCTCAATACGTGCGATGCAAGTAAGCGCGCACTGCGTTCCGAGAGAGAGAGAGACTCATTACGGACGACACAAGTAAGCGCGCACTGCATTCCGAGAGAGAGACTCATTACACGCAACGCAAGTAAGCGCGCACTGCGTTCTGAGAAAGAAAGAAACTCTCATTACACGCGGCGCAAGTAAGCGCACACTGCGTTCTGAGAGAGTTAGAGAGAAAGAGAGACTCATTATGCGCAACGCAAGTAAGCACGCACTGCGTTCCGGGAGAGAAAGAGATTCTCATTATGCTCGATGCAAGTAAGCGCATATATATATATATATATAGTTCTATATATATTCAACAATTCTCTCAGAAGATCTCATTGTGCATCTTGAAACAGTACTGAACAGTACTGAACAGATAGACTAAACCAGTGGTTCTCAAACTTTTTACACCAAGTACCACCTGAGAACGTAGCTGGCTCTCCAAGTACCACCATATGACCGGCGTTAAAATACAGTCTATTCAGCTATGCACAGTTCACGCAGGAGGCAAATGTATTCCTAATACCATTATTTATTGTTAACTTTTGTCAGACACAGCCACAATGTACAAAGGGATAGCACTAGAACTAGCAAACGCTTCCACACAACTCATACAATGCAAGGGGCATTGAGAACATAATAACTAACATTCTCACATAGCAAGTGAGAAAATTAAGAACTGTATTTCAGCAAATGTACTTAATTCTCTCTCTCTCTCTCTCTCTCTCTCTCTCTCTCTCTCTCTCTCTCTCTCTCTCTCTCTCTCTCTCTCTCTCTCTCTCTCTCTCTCTCACACAGCAAGCAATTGTCCGTCATTCTTTCTCACACTCACACACACACACACAATTATTTGGTTACAAAAACTTAATTTCCTGCATTCTGGTGCAGGAATTTTTGAATTTTTACCCTTTAAATGCCAGTGTTTGTGATGGGCATCACAAATTATTGTAAAAAAGAAAAGAAAACACATATTCAATACATTTTTGAATGTTTACCCTTTAAATGCCAGTTTGTGTGATGGCATCACAAATTATTGTTAAAAAAACACACACAAAAAGTAAAATATTTACAATATATCAAATGCAAAGTACATTTTTCTGGGGGGATTATTACAGGCTAGGCATGTGTCAATGATTAGCAGCAACACATATTTTGATGGATTTTTTGTAATGTCAGATTTAACACCAACTCTTTTCAGAAAAGTGGGAGTATTTCATTTTTTATCTGACATTACAAGAAATCTAAAAATAAATGGTTATGATCAGGGCTGAAGTTGAATTAAAGATTTATGACTGTTTAGACTGCATTACTCTCTGTCACAGTGATCTCCTGGTTGTTCCCCACTTAGATTATCTAACTATCGCGCTGCTGCAACCAGAAACACTGGCCTGGCCTGCTTCTAAGTTCAGTGGCCTGACTGCAAAAAAAAATATAAAAAATTTAGCTTTTTTGGAAATGTTTTTAAGTACCACCAGCAGTACCACCAAGTACCACTAGTGGTACGCGTACCACAGTTTGAGAACCACTGGACTAAACAACACATCAGAACTCGTTGCATTTGGTTTTTGGAACAGAGCTGGATACATCAACTGTTAACAACAGAATGGATATCCGCATTTCTTCAAACAAGATGCCTAGCCTATCGTTTAGCCGTGCAAAGGTGAGCTAAGTTATTATTTCATTATTAGTGTGGGTTCAGTGGGGGACACTGTACACTGTACATTGGAATACTGACAAAGCCATACTTGGTAATTTACTGTACAACTGGGTTAGGACATTTGTGGGGGCCAGTTTCGAATTGCAGGTGTTCATTGAGAGTGTTTTTGAAAGTGGGTAGTGATTCACATTCCTTTACAGCTTTGGGTAGGGCGTTCCACATTGATGTGGCATAATTGCGAAACGTGTTTAGTCCCTTGTTTGAGCCAAATCTGGGTTTAACATGATTTGTGGAGCTCCCTCTGGTGTTGTGATCGTGGTATTCACTGACCTTTGGGAAGTATTTTGACATGTACATGGGTACCTTGGTCGTGTAGTGTATCTTGTAGATCAGGCCCGTTGTACTCTGTCGTCTACTCTAAGCCATCCTAGGTTGTCAAAGTGGGCAGGGGTGAGGTGGGTTTAGGAGTCAGGTCAAGCAGTAGTCTGACTAGTTTGTTTTGAGATGTTTGTAATTTGGTTTTTAGTGCCTTTGAGGTGCTTTGGTACCATGAGGTGCAAGCATAGTCGTAGTACCCTTGAATGAGTGCTCCTGCCAGAGTCTTCAGGGTATTCTTGTTTACCAGAGAGGAGATCCGGTACAAGAATCTAGTTCGTTGGTTGACTTTTTTTTATTACATTGGATGCCATTTTATCACAGGAAAGATTAGCCTCTAGGATGGAACCAGGGGGCGAAATTTAAGCCTGCCGCCCGCCATTGGCGCTCAGTTTTTACCTTTGGCGCTTGCCACTGAGAGGTCTGCCCGCCGTGTGGCGTGTACAGTAGTTCATAACGATACTCTTATTTTGAAAATCTGTGCGGGTCTCATTTCCGCCCCAAGCGCAGCTCCAGTCATAATATCGATGGCTCCGGCAGTTAGCAACATTCGGTTCGTATGATACTCTTATTTTGAAAAAAAACGTGGCAACGAGTCATATCCGCCCAGCCCTGCAGCGGGATACTATTGGCTTCTGCTCGTATCAACACAGAGGCAGTCTGCTCTAGTCTAGAGCGGACCTCCATGAGCTACCGTTACTGTTTAAACAATGACCCAGTCAACTATTCACTTTTAGTTTAATACATGACGAGGCATTGTCTAACGGTATCTAGCTGGCTAGCTACTGATAGCTGCTGATATCAACAAATGCTCCAGCAATAGTCGACTCGAGTGCATAATACCTCCGTTCCCTCGTTAGCTAGCTCACGTTAGCTAGCTCACGTTAGCTAGCTCACGTTAGATCTATATGTCCCAGTAAACTAAATTGTCTTAACGTTATCTAGCGGGCTAGCAGTAGCTACAGATAGCTCCTGATATCAATGTCTTATAACATTGATTCAATGCGTATTCTAGCTGAGGGCTTGATGAATGTGATTTGACCAAAGAACCGTAACATTATACCAATAGGGTCCAGCTGCAGGGCCGGAGAATCCTTGCATGCTGAATGTAGAGTATTAGTATAGGGTATAGCTGCAGCGCCGGAGAATCCTTGCTGGAGCTGGAGGCTACTCAAGTATACACACAGACAGTGGAGCTGTTTGCAGATAGCGAGCATTTTGACTTATTGCGTGGTGGCGATGTCTCGCAGATAATACAACTACAAGTATGATTATATAATATATATTTTATTTAAAAAAATGTTTTTTATATAAAATATATATATACATATTTTTTTAATCAAAAAAAAATTGGCAGGTAAGAAATATGCTTGGCAGGTAGATTCTTCCCATCTACCCGCCACTGGCCGGTGAGTCAAAAAGTTAATTTCGCTCCCTGGATGGAACCCAGGTAGGTAATTTCATCTTTCCTTGTGACAATATTGTCACCCACTGTAACTGAGAAGCCGTCGGTCTTGCTGAGTTTGTTATTTGAACCGAAGAGAATGGACTCTGTTTTGCCCATGTGTAATGATAGTTTGTTATCGGCGAGCCATATGCAGGTTTTGCCTAGTTCCGAGCTGAGGGTTTTTTCAACCTGCAATTTGTTCTTGTCAGAGACCAGCAGGGCTGAGTCGTCCGCAAACAGGAACAAGTTGCAGTCACAAGCTGACGACATGTCATTTGCATAAATTAGGAACAGTAGCGGTCCTAGTATGCTTCCTTGTGGAACACCACAGCTCACTGGGAGGGGGGGGGGATAGGGTACCGTTTACCTCCACCATCTGTTCTCTCCCCTCCAGGTAGGATTGTATCCAGCTCACTGATAGACTATCAAAACCAATTGCTTTTAGCTTGTCAATCAGAATGGTGTGATTGACAGTGGCGAAGGCCTTTTGTAGGTCCAGCATGACCATGCCGCAGTATTTGCCCGCGTCCACCTCTTGTTTGATGTGGTCGTTCAAATAGAGAAGGCATGTGTCAGTGGAGTGGGATGTTCTGAAGCCAGATTGGAATTCGTAGATTAGATTTTTTTCCACGAGGTACTTTTCGACCTGTTTGTATACTATTTTTTCCATGACTTTCGACATGGATGTAAGGATAGAAACAGGGCGGTAGTTGCCTGGGTCTAATTTGCTGCCCTTTTTGTGCAGGGGTGTTACTCTCGCAATTTTGAAGTCCTTGGGGACGTGTCCCTCTTTTATGGAGAGGTTTATTATGTGTGTGATGACTGGGGTGATGGCGGCTGCTGAGTCTCTGAGGAATTTGGAGGGGATGTTGTCATGGCCAGTGGCTTTGTTCGGTTGGAGGGCGCTCAGTTTTTTTAGTACACCTCATCTGTAGTTACCATTTCCAGTTTGAAGTCGTCTTTGTGGACGCCTAGGTTCTTGTAGTATGCTACTATGTGTTCTACCCCATAATGCCCTGAGTGGGAGGGTAGTTTGTTTACCAGTGTTGTGGCTATGTTTGTGAAGAAAGTGTTTAAGTAATTGGCTACATCCAGCTTGTCTGTGATGAGCGTGTTGTCCGTCTTTATGTTTATGTTTGAGAACCTGGTTTTAAGTTTTTTACTGCAGCCTAGTTGATTATTGAGTAATTTCCAAAGTGGTTTATTTTTGTTTTCCTCAGTTTTGTCATTGATGAAATTTTTTTAGCAGTTATGATCATGGAGTTTACGTCATTTCTTAGTCTGTTTTTTTCTAGTTTGAGTTCAGTCACGTGGGCTTGGAGTTCACTGCTCGTGCTTTTGGTAAGCTTTGACTGACTTTTATGAAACTCATTTAATTTTTTTGTCTCTGGCTTTCATAGCGGTCAGTATTTCAGTGTGCATCCACGGCTCAGCGCGATTTTTTACGCTGGTGGTTCTTAGGGGGGCCATGTTGTTTAGTATTGATGAAAATTTGGTTTTGAAGCCAAGCCATGTTTCTTCAACCAGTGTACCATTGAGCTCATCTGACCAATCCAGGCTCTCCAGTTCAAGGTTAAAGGCCTCGCTAGAGTAGGTTTTGAGGTCTCTAGATGTGACTGTTTTGTGACAGCCAGCCTTTTGCTTTAGCTTTTTGCGGGTACAGAATATCATATAATGATCACTTAACCCGCATGCTATAACCCCTTTATTGGAGATCCTGGACTTGTCAGAGGTCAGGATGAGGTCAATGGTAGTCTGAGTTGAATCACACACTCTTGTGGGTTGGGTGATTAGCTGGCTGAGGCCGTGTAGATCACAAAACCTACTGAAGGCCTTGAAGACGGGTGCTGCTTTACATAGCATGTCCGTGTTCCAGTCCCCAATAAGAATTTTTTCTACGCCCTCCACCCCAGCTAAACACCCATCAAGTGTGTCATAGAAGCCACTGTGTTCTGGCGGTCTATAGATTGTGACTACTAGTACTGATTTCGCCCTTTCAAATAAGATTTCAATCCAAACAGTTTCAATCTCGTCATGGTTAAGGTCAGTACGGTTGATGAATTTGGTATCTTTGTGAATATACACACAGACGCCACCTCCATACTGGTTTCTATCCCTCCTGACTATTGAATAGTTCTCAATTTCAATCTCTGGATCCTGTACAGATGAGTCTAGTTTTGTTTCTGTGAAACACAATATGTTAGCCGTTAAGCCTTAAGGCTTTTCTTTATCATAAATCGATCAATAGAGACCGTCTTAGATCCCCAATTATCATATCATGGGGTATCATTGGAATCATGAGATCGCCAAATGATTGACAGAGCTAGAGCCCCGGGAGTCGGGGGTGGTAATGTGTACTTTTGCGTACTTTGGGGAATGCCTCACATATCGGCATGTAACTCGAGAACCGCTGAACGGATTTTGTCACCTGAAAGGGCAATCGACAGGCAACAAATAGGGCTTTAATTCCATCTACTGTATATATTGTATTAAAATAAATGCACACCCGAGCCACTAGAGGTCGGCAAAGAATCGTCCCACATGTAGGCCCTTGGATGTTAAGATAACCCATTCTCTGCCACCACTTTGATCATCCTAAACCATTCTCTGCCAGTACTGTACGTCTATGGAGATGTTCACCTTCTTTGCAGGGCTATAACCTTTTTAATTGTATTGCTAAATTGACATTACTATGGCCCATTCAACATCAATTATCTATCGTTCAGGATGTAGGAACGTTTTACTTTTTCATTCACACATTCATACGAAAATACAGTCTAGTGTATAAATATGTTTTTATCGTTTTCTGCAGTATTTCATAGAACGTGAGATATAGGCATAAATGCATATATTAGATTATCAAATGCAGTTTGATACCGATCCATGCTATATTAAAAATGTCAACTGTACATGGTCCTAAACATTATGACTGATCATCTGCGGGTGAACGGAGGGGGGGGGGGGGGGGGGGGTCGTTTATAATTCCGTGACTGACGTTAAATGATTTATGTAGTATGGGTGATATATTGATCAGAGCAGTTTGTATCGAAAATGATAATCAAAAACGCTGAAACTCACGGCAGCTTCCTCGTAGCGTTGGGCGATCCCAGTTATGTGATGTGGATCGAGGCGATCCAGTTCCGGTTTGTATAATACTAATATACGCCCAAATCATGTTGTTTATTGAGTTATGGCAACGATCCATATCCACGGTGTGTGGATTGAGTCCCGGGACGATAAACGAGTGGCCGGACGGAATAGGGAGACGCACCGGGGTCACAGAGATCGACTTCCGGTTGCAACTCGCCGATCAGCCACCAGGTGGCAGTATTGAAGCGTTGCAGAGTTGTGCCGGCTCAAACAGCATCAGACCAGCCTCCGTCAAGGAAATAAGAATACCATGACGAAAATATGAAATATTGATCTCAAAAACGCTGTACAGTGATATTGGCAGACAACGCATGACGGGCAATACCGCTGAACAGCGATTTTGGCGGAGAATGGGTTTTAAGAGGTTAATGTTTAAAAAAGAAAAGTGTAGCCAAGAGTAAAGACCATAACCCTATCAAAAACAGTAGTCAAAGTGTATATTTTCATTTTTACAGATGTTTTATACGATTTACCGGAAATACGAATTTATCGTAAAATGCTAATTATCGTAAAAACCGCAAGGAAATGACTAAATCCAGATTAAACCCTGCCATTGGAAAGAGGAGCATTTTCCCTATCCATAGATGTATGATTTGGCCATAATAAGGTCAAGGTCAAGTTCAAGGTCAAATATGAATTTATAATTAAAATCGATTAACATTAATTACTGTATCTACAAATCCTTCTGTTTAATCATCTTCCCGCGGTTCATTTGCTTAGATTTTTTTACACATGATCTCAATAAGGTGGTGAATGAGCTCAGTGAGCATTTTCTCGTGCCCCGCAGATTTAACATGATCAAATATGCAAAAATCATAAATCATAATTCATATTCTCCTTTTCTTCATTACAATTTACTCAGCCTAGTAACAGACACAATATTTCTGACACTGGAAATACATACCCCCAGGTCCCTAGATGTTCCTAGATACCAAGAACATGCAAATTGACCTTGCAGAAGTGGAGCAATCTTCCATTTACTTAGGCATGTACCTTTAGGCGAAAACGGTCTACAGATTAACAGGTTAAAAACAAATGTCTGATTTCAGCCAGTTTGGGTCTCAGGCTGTTTGTGTTTAGGTGAAATATATGAAGTCCATTTGTGTTCGTTATTTGGTTTATGCCGTCGAGTTCAAGGTGATGATTGTCTGTGGTGTCTGGTTGTCCGGTTGGCGGTAGGTGGGGAGGGGGGGATGGGGTCCTGTGTCCATTGTTGTTAGCCCCGTTAGCTTCCTGGGTCCTTTGTCCATTGATGTTAGTCCCGCTAGCCCGCCGGCTAGCTCGCCGGCTAGCTCGCCGGCCATCGGGTGATGCCTTGCTGTTTTGGTCCCGCGACGTGCTGGGCGCCTCGATTGTGAACCCCGGTTCATTCCTTCTCGCTGTGGCCTCTCGAGGGTTCTTTTGTAGAGGTGGTAGAGGAGGAATGTTGCTGTTGATCGTGTCGCCAGCCGCTGTCTGTGTAGGTAGCAGTTGTCTTGTTGTGCTAGCGAAGCTAGCCGCCGCTTCATGGGTCAGCAGACCTAACCGTCGTCTCTGGTTCCGTGTCATTACGGGTCCAGGGTTCTGGTGTATGTCACCCGACATGAGCAGATATAATAGAAACATTGATTTCCTATTAAACTTGCCAGTCGGGGGTAAGTTCTTGCGTTCCGGATTCGCAGTAAGTACTGTGTGGATAGCCGTTGCTCCGAAGGCTGGATGCTTCCTCTCCGTGCCCGTTAACAAAAGAAGTCGCAATGGGACTGCTGTTTTGCGTTTTCGCTACCTTCCACTTCTGTCTGGAGTTGTTGCTTGAGTGGTGAATTCAGGTACAAGTCCATAATCCACAGGAGGGAAAGTAGAAAATGCGCAAAATACTTTGTTGTTGTTCTGTTGCGTTGGTTACGGGAGATGGGTAAAATGCGACCACCCATGTCGATGCCGGAAGTGACCCTGACGAAGTTCGAATCCCAAAAACAGGCTTCGGGGGACAGCCTTACCAAACATTATTTATATTATTCAAATGGAACTCAAACATGTTCCGTTGTGATGTCACAGTATGATGTCATAATAGAACATTCTAGAACATTTGTGATGTCACAGTATGATGTCATAATCAAACATTCTAGAACATTTGTGTATCTATTTAACAATTCTCTCAGAACATATTGCGCATTTTGAAACAGGACTGATGATATTAACTGTTAAACAACATAGATTGAAACCTGCATTTCTCAAACAAGATGCCTAGCCTACCGTTTAGCCGTGGAAAGGTGAGTGTCCACTAGGGCTGAGCCCGAACGTTCGAACCTTTGTTCATTACGTTGGCATTCAAATTCTAAATCAACATTCGAATTTTGTATAAAGAAAAAAACTTTTTTTTTTCATTCTGTTTAAACCAATGGGGTTTTTCTTCACAGTTGCAGATAAAGATTAGGCTAGACCAATATAGTATTAAAATAAACTGATGAGTTATATTCATTAGAAAGTTGATTTAATTGATTTAGTTGGGCTGGGGCTTCTCCCTGGGCTGGGTCTCGGGTTGGAAAGTTGATTTAATAAAAGAAAAAATACTCATTTAATCAGATTAATCACTTCATTCAAATTGAGGATTTAGTTTGAGGATAAAAAAAATATATATATATATATATAAAAAGAAATTTACATTTAAAAATAGTTTTTTTTATTAAAAACGAAGGTTCGGACGTCCGTTAGAAAAACCCTGACGAAGTTCGAATCCCAAAAACAGGCTTCGGGGAGACAGCCTTATTTGGCACCAGTGCTACTTTTGATTGATTGATTTATTAAAATTTTTATGTCTTACATACAGATGTATGCCCAGCCCTTATGGGCTTATAAATCCAAGTCATTATTATTATTACAAGACACATAAAGAATAAGTCTATAGTATACTTAACAATAAGTATATTATAGACCCAAGATGGCCACAAAAAATTTAACAAAATAAAACATAACAACCTGTAAACAATGTACTTCAAAGAAACAAGAGGAATTCATATAAAATGATATAGGATATAATGTGTTTTGTCTCAAGTGCATTTTCCCATTATAAGTGCCATGCTTTCTCCAAAAATCATGCAAAACTGAAAATCTCCTCCACAAAAAAACTAGTGGAAAAACTGTTGCATGTCCATGGTTGGCCTGGCAAAAATAGGTCATATACCACAATAATGAGGCTTGTGACGAGTGAAAGCCATTTCCTAACGCATTGATGGCCAAGTCGGTAGCGGTGCAGCTGTCACCAAAATGGGCCCAATAATAATGATGCACCCACTTCAGACCGTGAGATGAGGCGGGCGGGTCTGCTAGAGTCGGGGTCAACTCCAGAAATCCCTGGATGTACCGTTTACTCAGACCCCCCTTTTTTTTTAGACGAGAAGCACCTCCAGGGAGCACCTCTAAAAAAGGGGGGGTCTGTCTAAATCAGGGGTTCTCAAACTTTTTTATACCGTAATTTCAACGTGGAATTAAGGAATATCTTTTTTTTTGTATCCACTTTTTCTCCTTTTTTTTCTATTTGTCTCCCATCCCAATTCCACTGTGCCAATTCACCCCTCCCCTGTCTTGAACGTTGCTCGCATATGCCCCCCACTGGCCGGTTGTAGGGAGGATAGAAGCCTTGCATCACGTGTCCCCTCCGGTACACGAGGAGGCAGCCTGTCGCATCTTTTCACCTGCCAGCACGGACTCTCATTGGCGAGGTGTAACGTGTGGGAGGCTCACACTACCCCCGCCATTTCCTGTCTCTGCTGTGCAGACGTCCCCAACCAACCTGTAGGAGTCGCTGTCCACAACGTCCAGATTACCACCCATCGACTTCCACCCGCTAACTCTGCCAATTGAGTTAGTATGATGGCTGGCCCAAGCCGGAGGCAACGCCGACAGCCGGAGTCGAACCCGGTGTCTCTTGCGCTGGTGACAAGCGCAATGTCCGCTGCGCCACCCAGCTGCCGAATTAAGGAATATCTTTAATTTTTATTTAATATTTTTTTTTGCATTTTCCATTATTCAGACGGTCTCTTTACATGTTTTCCACATCACATCACTGTGATACAAAGCTACAAGGATTATTCAGACAATCTTTTTATATGTTTTCCACATCACAACATCATTGTTTGGAATTAAGGAATATCTAAATAAAAGCACACATTGTTGAACTTGATCATGCATATTTATTAGAACATTTTATTACAGCACTATGTTATCAATACACATTCATAAAACGTGTCCCTGTTTTATGGAGAGGTTTATTATGTGTGTGTGTGATGATGACTGGGGTGATGGCAGCTGCTGAGTCTCTGAGAAATTTGGAGGGGATGTTGTCATGGCCAGTGGCTTTGTTCGGTTGGAGGGCGCTCAGTTTTTTTAGTACACCTCATCTGTAGTTACCATTTCCAGTTTGAAGTCGTCTTTGTGGACGCCTAGGTTCTTGTAGTATGCTACTATGTGTTCTACCCCATAATGCCCTGAGTGGGAGGGTAGTTTGTTTACCAGTGTTGTGGCTATGTTTGTGAAGAAAGTGTTTAAGTAATTGGCTACATCCAGCTTGTCTGTGTTGTCTGCGTGTTGTCCGCCTTTATGTTTATGTTTGAGAACCTGGTTTTAAGTTTTTTACTGCAGCCTAATTGATTATTGAGTAATTTCCAAAGTTCACATGGTTTATTTTTGTTTTCCTCAGTTTTGTCATTGATGCAATTTTTTTTGCAGTTTTGATCATGGAGTTTACGTCATTTCTTAGTCTGTTTTTTTTCTAGTTTGAGTTCATTCACGTGGGCTTGGAGTTCACTGCTCTTGCTTTTGGTAAGCTTTGACTGACTTTTACGAAACTAATTTCATTTTTTTGTGTCTGGCTTTCATGGCGGTCAGTATTTCAGTGTGCATCCACGGCTCAGCGCAATTTTTTACCCTGGTGGTTCTTAGGCGGGCCATGTTGTTTAGTATTGATGAAAATTAGGTTTTGAAGCCAAGCCATGTTTCTTCAACCAGTGTACCATTGAACTCATCTGACCAATCCAGGCTCTCCAGTTCAAGGTTAAAGGCCTCGCTAGAGTAGGTTTTGAGGTCTCTAGATGTGACTGTTTTGTGACAGCCACCCTTTTGCTTTAGCTTTTTGCGGGTACAGAATATCATATAATGATCACTTAACCTGCATGCTATAACCCCTTTATTGGAGATCCTGGACTTGTCAGAGGTCAGGATGAGGTCAATGGTAGTCTGAGTTGAATCACACACTCTTGTGGGTTGGGTGATTAGCTGGCTGATACCGTGTAGATCACAAAACCTACTGAAGGCCTTGAAGACCGGGTGCTGCTTTACGTAGCATGTCCGTGTTCCAGTCCCCAATAAGAATTTTTTCTATGCCCTCCACCCCAGCTAAACACCCATCAAGTGTGTCATAGAAGCCACTGTGTTCTGGCGGTCTATAGATTGTGACTACTAGTACTGATTTCGCCAAATCCAAAATTCAATTTCAATCCAAACAATTTCAATCTCGTCATGGTTAAGGTCAGTACGGTTGATGAATTTGGTATCTTTGTGAATATACACACAGACGCCACCTCCATACTGGTTTCTTTTTTTTATCCACTTTTTCTCCCATTTTTCTATATTTTTCTCCCATCCCAATTTCGTATCATCCAATTCAACCCTCCCCTGTCACGGACGCTGTTTCTTGCCTCCCACAAGCCGGCTGCAATGTGGACTAAGTCATACATAGCACAAGTCCCCTCCAGTACTTGAGGTAACAGCAGTCACATCTTTTCACATGTGCAGCTCGATCTCTCAGTGGCGAGGAGTACCGCGTGGGAGGCTCACGCTGCCCCCGACACTTCCTGATTCTACTGCGCAGGCGCACCAACCGACCTGTAGGAGTCGCTGTCCACAACGCCCGATCCCCACCCATCAGTTTCCCACCCCCTAATACGGCCAATGTGTATTAGTACGGACGACCAGCTAAACTGAAAGCAAATGTGGAGCGCTGGGCTCGAACTGACGAGCCCAGCATCTCCAGCATTTCGTGGCGAGCGCCTTGCCCACTACGCCACGTAGCCACCTTACCACCATACTGGTTTCTATCCCTCCTGACTATTGAATAGTTCTCGATTTCAATCTCTGGATCCTGTACAGATGAGTCTAGTTTTCTAGAAAGCTCCTCCCAGAGCTTTCACGTCAAGTCAAGTCACAAGTTTTATTTGTCACGGCATACAAGTATACAATGAAATGCGTGGGGTCTTGCCCGCAACGATGTGCATAATACAATAGTAATATATAATAAGAATCCAATAGAACGACATTGTGCAATAAACAAGTAAACAAAGTAGGGCATATCGGTATTATGTACATGAATTATTTACAGAGCATGGTAGGACATGCTAGGTCCTGTGGTAGTGCAATACACTGGTAGCTACGGATGAGGCATTGGGTCTTTATGTACACTGTTATACAATGCTATATTATACAATCTCAAGTTATACTATTCTTAAAGTGACCTTTCCTTTTGTAAAGTGGCCATAAGTGTGAGCGTGTGCAGCATGAGTGTCTGTGTACTCATGTTAAAGTGGCTGCTAGTGTGTGAGTGTGTACAGTGTGTGTGTTGTGTGTGTGCTCATGTGTGCTTGTGTGTGGAGAGTTCAGTGTTCAAGGCTCTGATGGCCTGGGGGAAGAAGCTGAGCCGAAGTCTCTGTCCTAGTTGCTGGTGTTTGCGTTTGCCTGACCGCAGCAGCATGAACAGGCTGTTGTTGGGGTGGTGAGGGTCTTTCATTATTCTGCAGGCTCTGGATTTGCACCTCTTGTTGTATAGGACCTGCAGGGGTGGTAGTGCAATACCCGTGGTACGCTCGGTTTCACGTTACTGCATTAGATCGAACCGGTACGAACTTCTTACTTCACCGAACTGCATTAGGTTGCTAGACGAACTGCTACTGTTTGCGCCTTCCACAATATATATACTTAGAGGGCTTTCTAGTGCCCAGCCGCAGCTCTTGTCTGGAATCAATGCGCTGGCACCAGGCATGTCCCAACTTGTCCAGACTCGCCTTTGAACCTGTCTCAGGGGCGCGGTTCTTGGCGCCGCCAACGTCAAGGGCATTATCCAATGAGGAAAGCGAATAATGCTATGATTCAAACGGAGGCTTAAAGGGATATAGCTTATATATATAAATAATATACAAGTTATATAAAACAATAAAACGTAGATTCTCAATGTTAATCTGGCCCTTCAGAACAGCCGCCTCCTAATTAGTCCGCACCTAATTAGTAAAGGGAGCACAGATTAATATTAGGGTCCAGTCAACTTCTCCATACTTGTTGTGAGGAGTAGGGCAATCTACAAAGTCAGTGGGTCATGGTCGTCATCAGAGGAGTCAGGGATCTCCGGCAACTCTATCAACTTCGCCACAGGTCGGGTGTAAGTCCGCCCTTGGACTATGACTTCTGCCGCTCTGACCTTCCCATCGGCACCAGTAATCACTCTGCTCACGCGGCCGGCCGGCCACGTAGCTCGGGGGTAGTGACTGGTCTATTATCATGACGACTGTGTCCACCTTCAGGTTGTCCCTGTCCTTTACCCACTTCTGACGGGCTTGGAGGGATGGTAGATAATGGAGGAGGAAGCGGGTCCAAAACTGGACGGCCAATACTTGGCTGTGTCTCCACATTCTCCGGCCGTTCATCTCATCTTGTCTGTACACCGCCTGTGGAAGGGCAGGGTCCATCAAGAGATAGTTTGGGGTGACTGGGTCGACGTCTGCTACATCACTTGAGACGTAACCGAGGGGCTTAGAGTTCAAGACGCCCTCGATCTCCGTGAGGACTGTCATCAGGACTTCCTCCACCACGGTCTGGGCCCCAAGTACGGTGTACATAGCAGTCTTTATAGAACAGACTTCTCTTTCCCAGGTTCCCCCGAAATGAGGGGCGTTCGGGGGGTTGAACTGGAATGTGATCTGAGCGGGAGCGAGGTGGGTCTTAAGTTCTTCACCCATAGCCAGGAAGCTCTCTCAGTTCTCTGTCTCCTCCTCTGAAGTTTGTCCCTTGGTCGGACAACAACACAGATGGGGTTCCTCTCCAGGCTTGGAATCTCCGGAAGGACATGAGGAATGAGTCCGTACTCATGGTCTGGAGGATTTCTATATGAACAGCTCGGGTGGTCATACACTTGTACACAATGCCCCACCTCTTCTCTGTCCCTCTTCCTTTCTTGACGTTGAATGGGCCGAAGCAGTCCACGCCCGTGGAGTGGAAGGCCCTCTCGCCGAGACGGAGGCGGCAGGGAGGCAGGTCGGCCATCATCGGGATACTAGGCTGTGCTCTCCACTTGCGACAGGTTAGGCAAGTCCGTTGGAAGCGACGTACTGCTTCTCTCCCTTGGAGTATCCAGAAGCATCGTCGGATCTCAGCGAAGACTCTCTCTGCCCCTGAGTGGTGCACCACCTCGTCGTACTTCTGGATGATCAGCTCGGTTATCTTGTGTCGGCTGTTGAGGACGATAGGATGCTTAGCATCGTCAGTCACGTCCGGGGCCCATCTCAATCGACCACCCACCCTGATGAGGTGCTGGGCGTCGAGCTCTGGGGCCAAGGTGAGAAGTCGGCTGTCTGAGGGGACTGGCTTTTCCCCTGTCAGGCAGTCTAGTTCTTCCGGGAATGAGTCTCTTTGGGCTCTCCTTAGCAGAAGGAGTTCGGCCTCTTTGTAGTTCGATGCGTCAAGGTCTGTGGTGGAGGGAACCTCAGGGTGGTGCCACAAGAATGTCCTTTTCTGAGCACTCTCAAGAGTTAAGCAGTCGTCTAGGTTCGGGTCCGTTGGAGCCGGGGCGTGCGTCAGCCCGCAGAACATAGACTTATTGATCTCTGCCTCCTCTTGACTCGCCTCCCGTGGTGTGGGGGTAGGCCACTTCTCCTCCGGGAGCTTGAGGAACTCAGGACCGTCACTGTAAGGGTTAAGACGTGTGAGGTCGTCTAAGGACATCCCCCGTGTGATGACATCCGCTGGGTTCTGCTTGGTGTCAACGTATCTCCAACATGCTGATCCTACCAAGTCTTGGATCTCGGTGACTCGGACTCCGACGAAAACTTTGTATCGACAAGAGTCGGACTGGATCCAAGTGAGCACAGTCATAGAGTCTGACCACAGGATTGTCTTTTGCACCGTTATGGTGAGTTCACTTTGTATCAGCGTGGCGAGTTGCGCGCCTACCAGAGCTGCGCAGAGCTCTAGACGCGGGATCGACTGCTGCTTGCGGGGAGCTATCGAGCGGGCCAGGACGAAGGCTATATGTACTTCTCCTCCCTCTTCTCGGGCTCTCAGGTAAGCCACCGATCCGTAAGCCACTTCGGAGGCGTCACTGAAGACGTGCAGGTCTATCTGACACATCTCCAGCCGCACTGTGGGGGGGAAGTAGCTCCGTCGAATGTTCACATCTTGGAGTGAGTCGAGTTCTCCCTCCCATTCTCTCCAGGTAGAAGCCAGGTGCTCGGGTATGGGGTCGTCCCAGCCCTGCTCCTTGTCCCACAGTTCTCGCACCAGCATCTTCGCCCGAGTGGTGTAAGGTAGGATACACCCCAGCGGGTCGTATTGGCTTGCCAGTGTTCTGTATACACTCCGTTGAGTGGTCGGTAGAGGGGTCGACCTTCCCTGCTCCTTGGTCAGGGGTGTGTGCTTGTAATGGAGCGAGTCTGTTTTGAAACGCCAGACGAGGCCCAATGTAATTTCCTGTGCTTCACCTGGGGTGGTCGCCATCCAGGTCTCGCTGCTTGCTGCCTTTGTCTCTGGGGGGAGGCTGCGGAGTACGTGAGGGTCACTGCTGGCCCATTGCCTAAGGTCGAATCCGCCTTTGACCAGGGAGGCTCGTAGCTTCAGCAAGATGCTCTCAGCTACTTCTGGCGTAGATACGCTCTGTAGGCAGTTGTCCACGTAGAAACTCCTTTCCACGCTGTGTCTGACCTCCTCGTCGGCTCCAGGGTCTTCGGCCACATGCTTCTGTAGCGCGAACGTGGCGCAGCATGGGCTGCATGTGGTGCCGAATGGGAGGACCTCCCATTGATAGATCGAGGGTTGTTCATCGTCGATCCTCTCTCTCCACAGGAACCGCAGCAGGGGCTTGTCTTCCTCCATCAGTCGCACTTGTAGGAACATTCCTTTGATGTCGCCGCTGATGGCTACTTTGTCCTGGAGGAAACGTAGTAGTACGCCGAGGAGGGAGGGGCCGAGTGTCGGGCCGGGCAGGAGCAAGTTATTCAGGTTCTGTAGTCCGATCTGATAACTGCAGTTAAATACAATGCGGTTCTTGCCGTTGTGGTGGACCTTGTGATGGGGCACGTACCAGGATTCAGTCGTCTGGTCTGCCTCGTGGTCGTCGGTTTTCTTTATATGTCCAGCCGTGATCAGCTTGTCGATCTCGGCGCGGTATATCGTTGCTTGAGGGGGGTCTTTAGCGAGACGCCGCTCGGTGTTCTGTAGATAGCGTTGTGTCACTTCTTTTGATGCGTGCAGGGTGGGCATCCCCTCCCGCCTCAAGAGTGGAGTCACATATCTCATCACTCCGTCGACCTCGACCCTCTTGGTCTTCTGCTCGAGGAGAGCTATGGCGTACTTGTCTTCCTTGGAGCGAACTAGTTTACGTTCGTTCTTGAATGGCAGCGAGTCTAATGTCCATAGTCTCTCGACGTGCTGCAAGAGGGTAGTGTCTTGGTCGCTCACCTTTGTGTAGAGGCAGCGTGTGGACGTTGGTCGGTTGGAAGGCCCGGAGAGAGGGCCTTGGAGCGTCCAGCCCAGGCGGGTCTTGACCGCGGCTGGGCAGCCTCTGGGTCCGATGTGGACCGCATCCGTTGGGACGATGAGGTCTGCGTGGTCTGAGCCTATGAGCAGGGTCGGTGTGGCGCCGTCGATGAGCGGTATAGGCAGTCGGCGTAGGTGCGCGTACTTCTCCATCAGCTGTGGGATGGGGTAGTCATAGCGTGACAGACCTATGTCGTGGCTTGTAAATGCCTTGGTGATGCTGTACCGCTTCTCAGGCTGCTTGACCGCTGCTATTGTGAATAAGACGTTTTCACCCTTTATTGTTTTTAGGTCTCGACGAATGGTACGGATTGTCATTGTTTCCTCGGTACCCCGCAGGCCCAACTGGGCTGCGGCGGAACCGAGGAGGAGAGTCTTTTCTGACCCATCGTCGAGGACGGCGTAAGTGTCCAGGACCTTGTCCTCGTAGCTCAGGAGCACTCGGACCACCTTAAGGAGCACTCGGGAGCTCCCGCTCTTCGCAGGGTCTATGTATAGGACGTCTGCTCTCGAGCTGCTTTGTGGTACGGGTCTCCGCTTGTTGCTCTCGTGTAGGACCTCCAGGTGGGCGCCGTCACACTTGCTGCATCTTTTCTTCAGGCGGCACTCAGCTGCCATGTGGCTGCGCGCGCAGCGGCGGTTCGCTTTGATCCACTGACTCACTTCTTCAGCGGTCAACTTCTTAAAGGTGTCGCATTGAAATAGCCAGTGTTCGTGGTCACAATACTGGCAGGCGATCTTCCACTTTCCCTTCGCGGGGGGGGGGGGTGTTATGGCTCTTGTGCCGCGGCACTGACTCGGCCAGGTGCATCACGGTCACGGACCGGCGGTTGTCGTTGAACCTTCTCGGTCCATCTTTAGGGTTAGAGCCACCCCACACGAATGTGTCTATTCGTAGACTGCTGACCTCCCTGGCTAGGAAGTCAGCAAGGTCTAGGAGGGATTGTTCTGGGCCGTGGGGGTCACGGTGGTCTCTCTGCCGCCGAAAGCGCTCTTGACGGGCTGGGGGGAGCTTCTCCAGTATCCGCTCCACGTTGGAGTTGGCGTATAGTTCATATCTCCCCTTCTCCTTCTGTGACCCGAGCATCCCTACCAGGGATTGTACTTTTATAGATAGGTCATCTAGGGCTCTATTGTCTTTAGCTGGGGGGAGGCGTTCGATCTCCCGTATTTCTTGAATTACATAGTCCCATGTACGTCCATAACGCGCGTCGAGGGCCACCAGGGCATCAGAGTAGGGGGTTCTTGAGTTAGAATATGCCAGCGCTATGTTGTGCGCTCTGGGTACTTTAAGGTGCTTGAGGAGGATGGCATATTTGTAGGACTCGTCCTGTACCTCGGACATAATAGTCTCTAAACACATGCGTAGTTCAGTATACTGTGCTCTGTCCTCACGCGTAAAGTCTGGGAATGTGGGTGTCCCAATGTAAGATGCCATGGATGGCTGTGACACCGATGCGCGTAGGGGGAGAGGCCTCCTTGGCGAGTCTCCCCGTACGTGGGGTCGTGGGTTAGTGCTGGGTGGGAACCAGAGGCCGGGCCCCCAGGTACTGCTCCTCGGTACTGACTGTTGATTAAACTCACCCCTGGGTTGGGTCGGGGGTTCGTAACGCAGCGGCTCGGGGCTGAGGTCGGGGCTGTACTGTGCCTCCTGGTCCGAAATAGGTTTGTGCTGGTGGGCTTGATGTCCTCCCTCGTCCTCCGCTAGGCCTTGAAGTCTCTTAGTTAGTTTCTCGGCGACGTAGGCGGGATCTTCCCGTTGGCTGGGTCCCGTATAGATTGGTCGGGGAGGGGAAGGTGCCCTCGACCCGTGTAGTGATGATCTCCGGGAGCTCCGGGTGGAGGAGTGGGGGGTCGCCCTCTGGAGCACTTGCTCCATCATCTGCGCCTGCAGACGGTCTCTTTCCGCCTCGCGCTGTGCATTGGCGGCGTCGCGCTGTGCATCGCGTTGCGCATTGGCGCGGTCTCGCTGGATGTTTTCTTCAACCTGGAGGCGCCTCTCTTCCAGTCTGATGTGTTCTCGCTCGCTCTGTTGCTGCGCTTGGAGACGTTCTCTTTCCACTGCAGAATGTTCGCGCTCACTCTGTTGTTGCGCTTGGAGACGGTCGCGCTCACCCTGGATGCGGTCTCTTTCGGTTGAAGCTGTCAGCGTGGCGATCAGGGCTTGCGCTAGTCTCTGGTCGGCCTCGCTTGGGGATGACGCTGATGAGGGTGATCTGGAGTTGACAGGACTTGGCGCTGACCTGTTCTCTTTACGCGCTCCGAGGTCCATCTCGAGGGCGCTGCTTCTTATCTTCTCCCGCGCTCCGAGGTCCATCTCTGAGACGCGGTACTCTTCTCTTTGGTGCGCGCCGAGGTCTATCTCGGGTGCGCGCTCTTTATCCTCTCGCGCTCCGAGGTCCATCTCGGTGGCGCTGTCTTTATCCTCTGGCGCTCCGAGGTCCATCTCGGTGGCGCTGTGGTCTTTGGGCATAGTCACGTCATGTCCCGCTTGTCCCCCCCCGTGAGCTAGGTCAGTTTCGTTTGAACCCGCTGGGGTCTCTACTAGTGGGGCCGACAAGTCGATAGGATTGGGCATGCTTAAACTATTAGTTTTATCCGTGCTTAACGTCTTTTTAGATAAGCTAGGAGGTAAAACGAAAGCGTAGTCCTCCAATTGTGGAGGGGGCTGACGTTGGCGCCTAGGGCGCGCTAGTTTGGGAGAGCCGTTTGGAGAGTGTCCGCCGCTGGCCATATTACTATTAATATGATTAAGATTACTGATACCCTCCGGCTCGAAGGACCAATTGTAACTGAGGGGTTACAAAACCCTGACTGTATTAAAGATTGTGATAGATTAAACCACTACTACATATTATTATTATTACTTGCCAGACAGTACAGTTAAATATGGCAGACACTCAGAATAGACGGCACGGTGACAAGGAGATATCATTTACAGTATTTATTATTATGCAGCAAATATACAAATGGGAATGACTTGGTCGCTCTTTTATGGCGAATGATATTAGAAAGTCAGCGAGTAGCAAAGTCAGTGGGAATGAATAATTCCTAGGCTAGGTATACTAGACCAAACGCCGCCTGGCGTGGGATGGCAATATAGGGGGGCAAACGAGGGTACCGCTGGAGACTGGTGATATCCTCCCAGAGTTGTAAGCTCCAGAGGAACGAAGAATGTACGGATACTCAGGCTGTTCACTTGAAGAAAAGGGGTTCTCATACGGATCCGGTCTTTATAATCCAAGTGCTCAGTAGCAAGGTAATAGCTGTAATCCAATGCCCGATAGCAATGATGATAGCCAGCCAGCTTCGTCCACGAAGCTAGCCCGAGGTAAGATCTTCAAGGTAGTTAAATCCAAACAACGAGGGTATTAACGATGCTCTTCTCCACGGTACTATGTTTCCACAATCACTATAATCCAACCAATAATGGTTCTACAATATCGCCGCGGTAGGTTCCAATGCGCACATGTCCAATAGTTCTGCTACTAGGCCCTCCTCGTGTGCTGGCACTAATTACTTTAAGTCCACACACACTTGCTAAGGTTCACGCTAGTTACTAAACGAACAAACTGCTTGTTAATGCTGCACACCGAACGAACTGCTGTAATACGATTCACACTAAATGACGACTCTTTACTTCACATTAAGTTAGGTCGAACTTGACTCTGCTATACGCTAGGTGCAGCTACTGCTGTTGCATTACTCCGGACGAACTTCACGTTACTGCATTAGATCGAACCGGTACGAACTTCTTACTTCACCGAACTGCATTAGGTTGCTAGACGAACTGCTACTGTTTGCGCCTTCCACAATATATATACTTAGAGGGCTTTCTAGTGCCCAGCCGCAGCTCTTGTCTGGAATCAATGCGCTGGCACCAGGCATGTCCCAACTTGTCCAGACTCGCCTTTGAACCTGTCGCCGCCAACGTCAAGGGCATTATCCAATGAGGAAAGCGAAAAATGCTATGATTCAAACGGAGGCTTAAAGGGATATAGCTTATATATATAAATAATATACAAGTTATATAAAACAATAAAACGTAGATTCTCAATGTTAATCTGGCCCTTCAGAACAATACTGTATAGCCAATGTTTAGATTTACTGCACATTCCCTATACCCCATCTATTACTATTGCAAAGAATAACTGATAGATATGTGTATGTACATAATTGAGTTCGATATTATGTACAGTATGTCAGTGAATGTGTTCCCTCATCGTGGTGGTTGCTAACCGTCTTTGACAGTAATTATTTTATTTTCCTCATGTTTACTGCAATGTGGCCCTGTAGCTGCAGGAGGAGCTGGAGATTATGAGGCCTCAGTTGGAGGAGGCTGCCAAGGAAACTGAGGCCGCCATGGAGCAGATCAAGGTAGAGGAAGAAAAGGAGCAGACCTGACGTATACAGTAGTTTTGAACGTCTCCATGGAAACAGAATGCAAAAATCATCAGTGAATGGGATATGTTGTATAAACAGTATCCCGTAGGGGTGGGACGATACATCGATCCAGATCGATATATCGCTCTATTATCAATGATCCAATAGGATCGATACAACGTAAAAAGATCTATTCATATTGCGATACTCTTATTTTGAAAATCCCGCGGAGTCGTATCCGCTCGGCTCAACAGCACAGCATGCAGTAGCATCTGTAACAGAGCAAGGCTAGTGTGCCTATTTTGCGACCCAAAACAAGTCCCTGCTGTTTTATTCGAACGGATCAAATGCATCTAACATGCTTTGCAATCCTCGCCATTCCTTTATGACCACGTCGCGTTAAAGACTGAAATTAACGGTACGTTAGCGTAAGCTAACAACAAGCTAATAATAACCCTGATCAGAGCCATAGACAGAGAGCAGCAGAGTGGGGACTGGGAAAGTCAAGTCAAGTCAAGAGTTTCATTTGTCACGGCATACAAGTATACAATGAAATGCGGGTGGTCTTGCCCGCAACGATGTGCATAATACAATAGTAATAACATATAATAGAATCCAATAGAACAACATTGTGCAATAAAACAAGTAAACAGAGTAGGGCATATCGGTATATGTACATAAGTTATTTACAGAGCATGGTAGGGAAAGGGGGGGGGGGGCAGGCAGTCTCCCTTTGTGTGTGTGTGTGTGTACATGTGCGTTTGGAAAGACCAGATGAAGTATAGTATATTTATGTATAGTATATTTATAGTAAATGTACTGAGGATGGACAGATAATGTTGATATTTAAACATAAAAAATACAATACATAATAAATGTATTCATGATCATCAACAATTGCAAGAACGGTTTGGGACAGAAAGGGGTTTTAGGTTGCATGTTGTGACACTTTACAGTGAACAGGAGGTCTATTTGTATTAAAAACAATAGATTGTTTTTAGGGATGTCCGATATTATCGGCATTAAAATGTGATATTGGAAAATATCGGTATTGGTTTTCAGATTTTTTTTAAATTTTTTTTTTTTTACATTTCTATAACCTTTATTTATCCAGGCAAGCAAGTAAAAACACATTCTGATTTTATTTATTGTCAAAAGTATGCATAATGTTGTGTTAATTCCACAACAAGAGATATGTATAATGTTAATTACCTGAAATTATTCCATTTTTGGGGGGGGGGGAAACCCTGCATATATCGGTATCGGTTGATATCGGTATCGGAAATTAAGAGTTGGACAATATCGGTATATCGGTATCGGTAAAAAAGCCAATATCGAGCATCCCTAATTGTCTTTCATTTAAATGTCTGGAAGAGCTCAAAAATAAAAATGTCAAATAATATTTCCGTTGCCTTTTTATTTATTTTTTTATCCACTTTTTCTCCCATTTTCTATTTTTCTCCCATCCCAATTTCATATCGTCCAATTCAACCCTCCCCTATCTCGAACGCTGTTTCATGCCTCCCACAAGCCGGCTGCAATGTGGACGTGTAAGCCATACATTGCACAAGTCCCCTCCGGTAGTCGAGGTAGCAGCCGTCGCATCTTTTCACCTGCACAGCGCGATCTTTCAGCGTCAGGGGTCTGCGCTTTGGAGGGACGCCGCCCCCATCGCTTCCTGATTCTACTGCGCAGGCGCACCAACCGACCTGTAGGAGTCGCTGTCCACAACGTCCGATCCCCACCCATCAGTTTCCCACCCCCTAATATTGCCAAATGTATTAGTACTGACGACAGCCAAACTGAAAGCAATGTGGAGCGCTGGGCTCCAACCCAGCGTCTCCAGCATTGGTGGTGAGCGCCTGCCCACTGCACCACCTAGCCGCCCTTCCGTTGCCTTTTTTGAGTTGCTCTAACTTTTACTGATTGTGTTAAATGGGCATATAATATCGTCTCATATCGATCACAGGCACCTGAATCTAATCTTATCGTATCGTATCGTGGCAGACTTTGTGATATCGGCAAATATCGTATCGTTGTCCAAAGAATCTATATCGTATCGTATCGTGATGAAACTGGTGATTCCCACCCCTAGTATCCCGGATATCGTATTCTAATAAATCCTCTTTATTAAAACATGTAGTCTGACCTACAGTTTGTTCATGTTCCTCAAGGTGTGTTTCTGCGTCGACAGATAGACACGGTGTTTGCGGAGGAGACTCGTACGGCGGTGCAGGCAGAGGAAGCCAAGGCTTCAGTGAAGGCCGTTCTTGCCACGGCCATCGCTGAAGACGCCCAGAAAGACCTGGACAAGGCTCTGCCAGCCTTGGACGCTGCTACCGCCAGCCTCAAGTCACTCCTTAAGACCCATGTCGGGGAGGTCAGGGATTCATGACCTTGTTGTTAGAATTGTATATGCTTAGACGTTTTTACTAAGACTGTATATGCCGGGAATATGACCTCTTTGTCCAGGAGTACAATATTAGCTCAGGATGTGCTTAGAATATGACGTTTTTACTAATATTGTCTATGCTGAGAATATGACCTCTGCCACTAAATAAAAATACTATTATTTTGCATGGATGTCGTTGTCTTGGCCTGTGGTGTTTGTGTAGGTGCGAGCCATGCAGCACCCGCCTCCTGGGGTGAAGCTGGTCATGGAGGCAGTGTGCATCATGAGGGGCGTCGTACCCAAGAAGATCCCTGGACAAAAGCCTGGCACCGAGGTCGACGACTACTGGACGCCTGGCAAGGCCCTGCTACAGGACCCTGGAGAGTTCCTACAGAGCCTATTGTGCATTGATAAGGTAGCTCCTTGCATGCCATCAACTGATCGTGACATGACCGCTATTGTTCACATAATGCACTGTATTGACTGTATTTTTTGTTCTCCTAATAAAATTGTTTTAAACTCTTTCATGTGAAAAAACTGTGTTGAAATGAGTGTTTCCTCCTCTGATCCTTACTGCAGGATAACATCCCAGACTCTGTGATTAAATTAATCCAGCCCTACATGGATAACGAAGACTTCCACCCAGACGCCATTGCCAAAGTGTCCGCGGCCTGCACCTCCATTTGCAAGTGGGTTCGAGCCATGTATGTCTACCACTTTGTGGTCCGCGGTGTGGCGCCCAAACGGGTAAGAATAGAAGTGCATATTTCAGCTGGTCATCGTTTGCTTCTGTGAAACATTATAATGCGTGTTTCCACTGATACCCCTGTGCCGTGTAGAAAGCTCTCAAAGAGGCCCAAGAGGACTTGGAAGCGACCCAGCGCATCCTGGACGAGGCCAAGGAGGAGCTAGCGGTGATGGAAGAGGGCATCGCCACTCTGCAGGCCAAGTTGGACGAGTGTCTGGCGAAGAGAGACGAACTGGCCAGAAAGTGCCAGCAGTGTGAGGATCGCCTGGTCCGAGCAGACGAGGTCAGAGAATGAGACAGATGGGAAGAACGAGATAGATTTGATAAGGACGTTGATATAGTAACTCATCATATGTGGTCTTAATGCCACTTCATAGTCCAGACGTACAGTATGTACAGTATGTCAGTGAATGTGTTCCCTCATCATGGTGGTTGCTAATCGTCTTTGACAGTAATTATTTTATTTTCCTCATGTTTACTGCAATGTGGCCCTGTGATGCAGGAGGAGCTGGAGATTATGAGGCCTCAGTTGGAGGAGGCTGCCAAGGAAACTGAGGCCGCCATGGAGCAGATCAAGGTAGAGGAAGAAAAGGAGCAGACCTGACGTATACAGTAGTTTTGAACATCTCCATGGAAACAGAATGCAAAAATCATCAGTGAATGGGATACGTTGTATAAACAGTATCCCGTAGGGGTGGGACGATACATCGATCCAGATCGATATATCAATCTATTATCAATGATCCAATAGGATCGATACAACGTAAAAAGATCTATTCATATTGCGATACTCTTATTTTGAAAATCCCGCAGAGTCATCCGCTCGGCTCAACAGCACAGCATGCAGTAGCATCTGTAACAGAGCAAGGCTAGTGTGCCTATTTTGCGACCCAAAACAAGTCCCTGCTGTTTTATTCCAGAACGGATCAAATGCATCTAACATGCTTTGCAATCCTCGCCATTCCTTTATGACCACGTCGTGTTAAAGACTGAAATTAACGGTACGTTAGCGTAAGCTAACAACAAGCTAATATAACCCTGATCAGAGCCATAGACAGAGAGCAGCAGAGTGGGGACTGGGAAAGTCAAGTCAAGTCAAGTTTTATTTGTCACGGCATACAAGTATACAATGAAATGCGGGTGGTCTTGCCCGCAACGATGTGCATAATACAATAGTAATAACATAATATAATCCAATAGAACAACATTGTGCAATAAAACAAGTAAACAGAGTAGGGCATATCGGTATATGTACATAAGTTATTTACAGAGCATGTGTAACGGATGTTCTGTGTGTAGGTCTGGCTAAGCTGCTAACACATGTGTTGTCTGCGTTGTGTTCTGGGCGTGACATGATGTGATGAATCACAGCAACCAATGGACAACAGTTCAGTCATTTATTTCTGGTGCTCTTCAATGGAGAGCCACCTGTATCAAAATGGTGGTTGAAATACCACAAGGGAACAGCGTCACATTTACAATTCCAAGTCAAGTCTTTCACGTTGGGTCCTTGTTGCAAACTGAATCAATACCATTACATGGACCGCATGGCTTAACCACATCTCACATAGTAATTTAACATACTAATCTTATTAGCAATGCATGAAACGTGAATGAAAAATTAAACAATAGATCGACATCTTAAAACACACATACCTGTATCAAAATGGTGGTTGAAATACCACAAGGGAACAGCGTCACATTTACAATTCCAAGTCAAGTCTGTTGACAGAGAACAATGAATTGACTATCAAGTCAAGTCAAGTCAAGTCAAGTCAAGAGTTTTAATTGTCACGGCATACAGGTATACAGTGAAATGCGGCTGGTCTTGCCCGCGACGATGTGCAATACAGTGGTACAACATATAATAGAAAAAACAAACATAATAGCTAAAAATGTGCACAATCGTCGCGGAGCTAAACCAAAGGCGACTGACCGGGGTCGCGCCATCGTGTGACCAACGGCGAAATACACCGGCTAAAACATCCAATTGTGCATCTAAACTAACCACACCATACATCACATCACTATCGAGTTAACATTATCATTTGTTAACATTCAATTCTTATTCAGAATATATATACACATAATAATACATAAAGTGCTGCACGCTACAATAATCAACGTACCTTTCACGTTGGGTCCTTGTTGCAAACTGAACCCAAACCTGAAAAGGTTACCTCTAACACCGCGCTAATAATTGAACCGGAAGGCAAAGTTCTTGAACGTGAACTTTCTCAAAGTGACGGTTCAAATAAAAGTGTCTTTTGTCTAAAGAAATCATAACATTTGTAAACATTAAACATTTGTAAACATAGGATTTGGTGACATTCCAATCCTTCATAATAATAATAAAACAATGTTCATTTGACACTTGTTACATTCACCCCTCCTGAAATTTCACCAACATCCTGTGTCAGCAGAGCAAGAGAGAAATAAAAAGAGAAAAAATTAAAATAGACAGTCTACCACTAACCTAGACTCAAAAGTCACCCCCCATAAGAGGTTCAGGGAATAAAAAAAATTTATCAGATCTCAAAATTCCCCTAGATTAATATGACGCCTGATACGCCACACAATTCATCGCCCTCAAAGCTGTCTGATAGACACCTACTCAACCCAGCAATACAAAAGAAAAAAATGGCTTTGGTGAACCCTAACCTCCACCACAACTCAACTCCTCACCCCCCTCAGAAATGGCATCTGAACCATAGATTCTATCAACCTGTTCACTGATCTCACTACTCTCCCTTTACGTGTCCTAACCTGACCATCACTCCCTACGTGAGGGTGTAAATCAGTGGGAACCGCAACACCCATATCAGGTGAGTGTGAAGCCTCTGCATCTGAACCAGTGTGAGCTGTGACAACCATATCAGGTGAGTGAGAAGCCTCTGCATCTGAATCAGTGTGAGCTGTGACAACCATATCAGGTGAGTGAGAAGCCTCTGCATCTGAATCAGTGTGAGCTGTGACAACCATATCAGGTGAGTGTGAAGCCTCTGTGTGCTGTGCCTGTGTGTCAGGTGTACATTGAGCAGTGGCCCCTGCAGGACTGGCTACTGGGCTAAACTGATCTAACCCATCTGTTACAGCCAACACAGAGTCAAGAGAGTCTGTAAGTGATGAGACCACAGGCCCCTCTACCTCCACAGAGTCGATCAGGTCATGTGCAACACCGCCCTCAGACCAAACTCCAGATACAGGATCCATACCGTCACTACTATCACAGTCCCCCTCATCGGACTCTCCATCATCAAATGCCTGACCAATTGCACTGGCGTCCTCACCCTGCTCTAGCTCAGGAAAAGGCAAGAAGTTGACCTCCAGCAATCGGTTCCTGTGCACTACCCTTATGCGCCCCCCTACATCCTGAATCTTATAGACATGGATACTGGGGTTGACACCAACAACCGTATACACGCCATCCTCCAATTTGTCAGCCAACTTCCTTTTTCCCCGCTCTCCCTGATTTGCTACCAGAACACCATCCCCCACAGACAGGTAAGTACCCTTGACACGCTTGTACTGTCGGGTCTGGTGCTGTTGCTCAACGGTGGAGTGCTTCTGAGCGATCTCCATGGCACTCTTCAGACACAAAAGCAGGGAGCCAGCATAAGAGTCGTAATCAACAACTCCAGGGTCATTTAAGACCTGCCTGAACATAACATCCACTGGTAGTCTTGGGACGCGGCCAAACATTAAAAAGAAAGGCGCGTAACCCGTGGTCTCATGAACAGTGGCATTGTAAGCAAACGTTAGTGTCTGGACCTGCTGCGGCCACTGGTGCTTCCTCCGAAGCGGAAGGGAGCGGAGCATGTTACCCAGAGTGCGGTTAAAATGCTCTGTCTCACCATTACCCATGGGATGATAGGCCGTTGTGTGGGATTTGGCCACTCCCGCCAACCTGAGGAGCTCAGCAATCAAGTTGCTCTCAAAATTGGCACCCTGATCAGCGTGTATTCTCTCAGGGAACCCGTACACACAAAACACGTTGTCCCAGAGCTTTTTGGCAACTTGCTTCGCCGTCTGATTAGCGCATGGGAACGCGTGCGCCAACTTGGTGAAATGGTCAGTCACCACTAAAACATCCACTGACCGCTGATTGCTGTCCTCAGAGGACCAGAAATCCATACACAATCCATACACACCAACTGCATCGGCGCGGAGCTCTTGATACTTTCAAGGGGTGCACGAGCAGCAGGCTCCGGGGACTTTCCATACACACATCTTTGACAACATCTGACATATGCCCTGACATCCCTCTCCATATCTGGCCAATAAAAACGTTGCCTGGCAAGAGAAAGAGTGCGATCCTGGCCCTGATGACCCGCCAGATCATGGATGCCAGACAATGCTTTGTCCTTCAGACTCAGAGGCAGCACATACTGAGTTCTCCTCTGCTTGGACACTTGGTCCCTTGTCACGCGGTACAGGACACCATCACGGACCTCCAGTTTATCCCACTGTTTCAACAGCCTTCTGGTCGGCGCCGTGCCTCTCCCGTCTAGATGGTCGCTTCTGAACAGCGACAAAGGGTAACACCCTAGAGATGCAAGTGTCCCGTTCCTGGCTCAACCTAAGCTCCTCAACTGAAAACATCGGTAAAGCATCCTGGCCCTCGGGCAGATGCTGGATGTTCTGGACTAAACCCAGCGCTCTGGACTCTGCAGCACCAATCCAATCACATTTAGACGGACAAAGGGCTCTGATCTCATCTGTCCCACAAGCCATCCCGAATAGTGAGCTACTCACCGTCTGGGACTGACAACTGATCCTAAAAACATCCTGCACAGAGTCCCCCTCAACTGCCCTTGCTTCCTGCACAAGAGCCGGGTACGGCTCCCTCAATAACCTCTGACTAACATGCTTAGCGAACGGGTCACGACTCAAAGCGTCCGCTACCACATTCTTCTTCCCTGGCAGGTGTTTGAGATCAAAATCAAAAGACGCAAGTTTAGACACCCAGCAGATCTCACATGCGTCGAGCTTTGGCTTCGTAAGCAGATATGTCAACGGGTTATTGTCCGTCCAAACTGTGAATCTCTGACCCTTCAGCCAATGGCTGAACTTCTCACATATGCTCCATTTCAAGGCCATGAACTCTAGTCTATAAGATGGATACTTATGCTGTGAGGCACTGAGGGTCTTGCTTGCAAAAGCGACAGGCCTGGCCTTGGACTCACCTCGAGGCACCTGCGACAGCACAGCGCCAAGTCCGTCCAATGACGCATCAACTGAGAGGACAAAAGGCTCCTCAAAATCTGGATGGGCGAGCACAACACACTCCAGTAACATTGTCTTCAGCTTATCGAGAGCTTCCCCACATTCCGCTGTCCAGTCGGCAGGGGTGAGCCTACGAAAGCTGCCATGTGGTTTCTTGTCCTTAGGGGACCTCCCCCTCCTCTTTTGTCCAGCCGTAAGGGCGAACAATGGCTTCGCAACAGCAGAGCAGTTTGGGAGGAAATGCTGGTAGTAAAATACCATCCCGAGAAACGACTTGATCCTACGGACAGAGGGTGTGCACCCATCAACCTCCATGAGATCCTGTACTGTCATGTTGGAGATAACCTCCACCTTAGAGGGATCAACAGACACGCCCCCACCACCGACCACATGGCCCAAGAACCTAACCTGCTGCTGCAGCAAGTGACACTTCTTGGGAGCCAGTTTCAGGTTGTTCTCTCTCAACCTCTGAAACACGGTGTGGAGCTTAGACAGGGCCTCATCCTCTGACGGCGCGAAGACCAGGAGATCGTCAAGATAACACAACAGTTTTGTAAAGTTCATGTCTCCGAAGATTCCAGTCATCCTCCTCATAAAGGCTGCAGGGATATTACATAGACCCTGTGGCATGCGATTGTACTCATGCAACCCGAGGGGGGTTGTGAAAGCCGTGTACTTCTTGTCATCCTCATGCATCGGAATGTTAAAGAAGCCAGAGGTGAGATCCATCGTATTAAAAAGGCAATTGCCCCCAAGCGCGGCAAGACAATCAGACTGGTCTGGCAAAGGGTGAGCGTCCTTCAAGGTGCGCGCATTCAACCATCTGAAATCGGTGCAGATGCGAATCCCCCCGTCCTTTTTCCAGACCATTACAAGAGGTGAAGCGTACTCACTCGAGAACTTTCTGATAATCCCCTTTTCCTCCATATCAGAACCTGTCTCAGCTTCTGATAATGAGCCGGGGGAACCCTCCTGTAGGGCAATCGAAAGGGGCGCTCATCCACAAGACGGATGCGATGCGTGTATCCCTTGACCTCACCACAGTCTAACGAGTCCTTGGAGAAGATGTCGTGATATTCAGTTATCAGCTGCACAAGCTGGGACTTGCAGGCTTCACTGACCTGGCAAGAACTGATGTCAATGTCACCGAGGCCGAGCTCTGACAAACTCCTAGCCGGCGAGGCCGGAGGACCGGCATAACCTGGGGCGTCAGGCTCTCGCCTTTCCGAAACTGCCTGCAGTCCCTGAAAAGCATCCAAGTCCTCAATCGCCAAACATACCGAAACATCAGCTAACTTGCAGTTCCTTTTTAGTGTGATAGGTTTGTCAGACGGATTGACAACAGTCATGGGCACCCATCTATCTCCCCAGAGTGGTGTAACGAGCCGACCCACAAGAACACCTCGTGGCATAGCCTTGGAGTCTGTTGGCTCCACAATTACAGTGCTTCCAGGTGACATAGGCACCTTAGCAGGGAGTCTGCCCCAGACTAAGTGCTTGTGTCTCGGTAGGAGCGTCACGGCCTGGGTGAGCTTCACGGTACCAATCCTCTCGGGAACCGTACCACCCCTCCAGCGCTCCACGTTCGTAAACATGGACAGAAACTGCTGTACTTCCGGACTCGACTGAGGCTCTGGTCTCGATGCGAGATCCCAGTACTCACTACCACCCTTCAGGACGTGAGTAACATGTTTAAGGACATTCGTGCCAACTATCAGGTCATCATGTTGACCGGGCACGACTAAAGTGGGTACAGTAAACGAGACACCATAAAGCTGCATGTCTAAATCATAAAAACCATCAGGCCTCGTCTCCAGACCACCACAGCCAATCAAAACAATATTCTCTTCAGGCTGCTGCTTCCCAGGTAAAACACCCCCAGAGCGGAGCTTCTCTACTGCATATTCACTGATACTGCACGACATAGAGCCAGTATCCAACATGCCTTTAAGCTGAACACTCTGGTTGACAAGGACTGAAGCATAAAACAGGTCACTGAAAGCTTGAATCTTTTGAGTTGCTTGAATGATCGTACGAGAACCCTTAGGTGCTTTGGCACACTTGTCTTCATACAAGTGAGCAAGGTCAGAGACATCAGTGAGGGATTCATCCATACCACCCACACCACCCCTCTCTAGGTGTGAGTTTAGTGGTTTAAAGGACGAGACTGACCACCAGTGCTGTCACTGAGCGGAGTCTGCCGCTGGTTGTGCTGCTGAGGACAATCCCTCTTCCAATGCCCGGGAGACAAACATCCTAAATATCTGTTCTCCCCTCTGCAGTGGGAAAGAGTGGAATGGTCAGGAGAATTACAAACTCGGCACAACCGGCGCTGTGTGTCAGGCACCCGAGCTGTGGCGCTGGCTGGCACTTGAGTCTGCACTGTGACTAGGCGGTCTAACAAACCCACTAGACTCCTCATGTAGTCATGGTCACCTCCGGAACCATCTGGGGGTGCTGGGGACGGTGCCGGAAACACTGATGCTGTTGCACTCAATACTGACTAGAGGCACATGACACTGGGAACGGACCCTGCGCTCTACCGTACCTAATTCAAACTGTCCATCTGCAGCAGTTCGAGACTTCCTGTCCTACATGTGCTCATCGAGTCTCTCCTGGATCTCGCAAGCAGACCATTGCCTAGCAGACTTGAACTTAAAAACATTAGTGAGTGACTGATCGGGGCAGTGTTTGATAAACATCATGCTAACCTCGTGACTCGGGTCCTCAATACTACGGCCTTGCCTTCTCAAGCACTCATCAGCCACTTCCACTGTCCTATTTAGCCTGATCCAAAACTCCATAGCATCCTCGCCTGGCTTTGGTAGTGTACTATAAAAGTCCGCCAGGGGCATGCTTGAGTATGAGAGTTCACTAAAATCATGTGAGGGTTCTTTGTGTGGTCAATAGACTTGTTGTTACGCAGCTTTATCCTTACCACATCCCCTGCTTTACCCATGAGCTTAGATAGAATCTCCTGTGATTGCTCACTAACTGGAGTGGCTCGTTTCCTCATGTACGAGGTAATCAAATTCTCCCACTCATGAACAGTGCATTTGTCTGAATTATCACCCCTGAATATAGGGGGCTCTCTGGCGTCTGAGTGCACGACTACTCTGTGTGGCACTGTCACCTCTGAGGGATGCTCAAGAGACCTAATACTGTGTGCTCCTGCTAGACTGCAGCTTAGCTGTGATGGACTCACCGATCTTTTCTGCCAGCTGTGTGATGAGTGCACTTAACTCTGGCTGTTCACCTGTTAGCCACTCATTAACTGGTGGTAGACTTGGCCTGGCACGGTTTACATATCCTAACTCTGGCTGTTCACCTGTTAGCCGCTCATTAACTGGTGATAGGCTTGACCTGGCACGGTCTACATACCCTAACTCTGGCTGTTCACCTGTTAGCCGCTCATTAACTGGTGATAGGCTTGGCCTGGCACGGTCTACATACCTTGTGGAGGTAAGCTGTGGAGTGTCAAATGTGACTGGATCTGGTCCTGGTGCTTCTGTCTCTGAGAGCCGATTGTAAAATCCCCCTCCCACACCCAACTCTATATCCACAACCACATCTGTATTCCCCCTCCCACCTAAGTATGTCCTGCCCTCTGCCATGACCCTACTTCTCACACAGGCTTAATATAAAAAAAATTATTAACCTGTTACACTAAATACTGTAGTAGAAAAAATTTAAATTAAAAATGAATAGGAATGAAATAATTACATTACAAGAGACCAATCAGATCAATAACCCCCTATATATGCAATCAATACATAAATGTCTTCTGCACATTCACTGACAACATCATTTACATTACTTTTTTTTTCTTTTTTTACATTCTCATTGTCCTTGTCCACAATTTAATTGTCCTTGTCCACAAGTTACAAAACAGTGGACTGTCCACCGAATTCCAGGGTCATTCACCGTCTACTGACATACCTGAATGCAGTCCATGGGAACACCTGTGGACCTTTTCAATGATGAGGGCAATTGATGACGATGCCTGTGGACCTGCAGCTTCCCTGGCGAACGATCTGTCGTCGTTCTTCTTTTTCTTTTCTTTATCCGGGTCGAAAGGCACCACTGTAACGGATGTTCTGTGTGTAGGTCTGGCTAACACACGTGTTGTCTGCGTTGTGTTCTGGGCGTGACGTGATGTGATGAATCACAGCAACCAATGGACAACAGTTCAGTCATTTATTTCTGGTGCTCTTCAATGGAGAGCCACCTGTATCAAAAGTCTTTCACGTTGGGTCCTTGTTGCAAACTGAATCAATACCATTACATGGACCGCATGGCTTAACCACATCTCACATAGTAATTTAACATACTAATCTAATTAGCAATGCATGAAACGTGAATGACAAATTAAACAATAGATCGACATCTTAAAACACACATACCTGTATCAAAATGGTGGTTGAAATACCACAAGGGAACAGCGTCACAATTCCAAGTCAAGTCTGTTAACAGAGAACAATGAATTGACTATGTGACCAATGGCGAAATACACCGGCTAAAACATCCAATTGTGCATCTAAACTAACCACACCATACATCACATCACTATCGAGTTAACATTATCATTTGTTAACATTCAATTCTTATTCAGAATATATATACACATAATAATACATAAAGTGCTGCACGCTACAATAATCAACGTACCTTTCACGTTGGGTCCTTGTTGCAAACTGAACCCAAACCGGAAAAGGTTACCTCTAACACCGCGCGAATAATTGAACCGGAAGGTTCTTGAACGTGAACTTTCTCAAAGTGACGGTTCAAATAAAAGTGTCTTTGGTCTAAAGAAATCATAACATTTGTAAACATTAAACATTTGTAAACATAGGATTTGGTGACATTTCAATCCTTCATAATAATAAAACAATGTTCATTTGACACTTGTTACACATGGTAGGGAAAGGGGGGGGCAGGCAGTCTCCCTTTGTGTGTGTGTGTGTACATGTGCGTTTGGAAAGACCAGATGAAGTATAGTATATTTATGTATAGTATATTTATAGTAAATGTACTGAGGATGGACAGATAATGTTGATATTTAAACATAAAAAATACAATACATGTATTGTATTGGTAAATGTATTCATGATCATCAACAATTGCAGGAACGGTTTGAGACAGAAAGGGGTTTTAGGTTGCATGTTGTGACACTTTACAGTGAACAGGAGGTCTATTTGTATTAAAAACAATAGATGTTTTTTAGGGATGTCAAAAGTATGCATAATGTTGTGTTAATTCCACAACAAGAGATATGTATAATGTTAATTACCTGAAATTATTCCATTTTGGGGGGGGGGGGGGGGGGGGAACCCTGCATATATCGGTATTGGTTGATATCGGTTGATATCGGTATCGGAAATTAAGAGTTGGACAATATCGGTATATCTGTATCGGTAAAAAAGCCAATATCGAGCATCCCTAATTGTTTTTCATTTAAATGTCTGGAAGAGCTCAAAAATAAAAATGTCAAATGATATTTCCGTTGCCTTTTTATTATTTTTTATCCACTTCTCCCATTTTCAATTTTTCTCCCATCCCAATTTCGTATCGTCCAATTCAACCCTCCCCTATCTCGAACGCTGTTTCATGCCTCCCACAAGCCGGCTGTAATGTGGACGTGTAAGCCATACATTGCACGAGTCCCCTCCGGTACTCAAGGTAGCAGCCGTTGCATCTTTTCACAGCGTCAGGGGTCTGCGCTTTGGAGGGACGCCGCCCCCGTCGCTTCCTGATTCTACTGCGCAGGCGCACCAACCAACCTGTAGCAGTCGCTGTCCACAACGTCCGATCCCCACCCATCAGTTTCCCACCCCCTAATATTGCCAAATGTATTAGTACTGACGACAGCGAAACTGAAAGCAATGTGGAGCGCTGGGCTCGAACCCAGCGTCTCCAGCATTGGTGGTGAGTGCCTTGCCCACTGCACCACCTAGCCGCCCTTCCGTTGCCTTTTTTGAGTTTATCTAACTTTTACTGATTGTGTTAAATGGGCATATAATATCGTCTCATATCGATCACAGGCACCTGAATCTAATCGTATGGTATTGTGGCAGACTTTGTGATATCGGCAAATATCGCATCGTTGTCCAAAGAATCTATATCGTATCGTGATGAAACTGGTGATTCCCACCCCTAGTATCCCGGATATCGTATTCTAATAAATCCTCTTTATTAAAACGTGTAGTCTGACCTACAGTTTGTTCATGTTCCTCAAGGTGTGTTTCTGCGTCGACAGATAGACACGGTGGTTGCGGAGGAAACTCGTACGGCGGTGCAGGCAGAGGAAGCCAAGGTTTTAGAGAAGGCCATTGTTGCCGGGGCCATCGCTGAAGAATGCAAGAAAGACCTGGACAAGGCTCTGCCAGCCTTGGACGCTGCTCTCACCAGCCTCAAGTCACTCCAGAGGAGCCATGTCAGCGAGGTCAGGGATTCATGACCTTGTTGTTAGAATTTTATATGCTTAGACGTTTTTACTAAGACTGTATATGCCGGGAATATGACCTCTTTGTCCAGGAGTACAATATTAGCTCTCTGTCAGGATGTGCTTAGAATATGACGTTTTTACTAAGAGAATATGACCTCTGCCACTAAATAAAAATACTATTATTTTGCATGGATGTCGTTGTCTTGGCCTGTGGTGTTTGTGTAGCTGCGAGCCATGCAGCACCCGCCTCCTGGGGTGAAGCTGGTCGTGGAGGCAGTGTGCATCATGAGGGGCGTCGTACCCAAGAAGATCTCTGGAGAAAAGCCTGGCACCAAGGTCGACGACTACTGGACGCCTGGCAAGACCCTGCTACAGGACCCTGGAAAGTTCCTAGAGAGCCTATTGTGCATTGATAAGGTAGCTCCTTGCATGCCATCAACTGATCGTGACATGACCGCTATTGTTCACATAATGCACTGTATTGACTGTATTTTTTGTTCTCCTAATAAAATTGTTTTAAACTCTTTCATGTGAAAAAGCTGTGTTGAAATGAGCGTTTCCTCCTCTGATCCTTACTGCAGGATAACATCCCAGACTCTGTGATTAAATTAATCCAGCCCTACATGGATAACGAAGACTTCCACCCAGACGCCATTGCCAGGGTGTCCGCGGCCACCACCTCCATTTGCAAGTGGGTTCGAGCCATGTATGTCTACCACTTTGTGGCCCGCGGTTTGGTGCCCAAACGGGTAAGAATATAAGTGCATATTTCAGCTGGTCATCGTTTGCTTCTGTGAAACATTATAATGTGTGTTCCCACTGATACCCCTGTGCCGTGTAGAAAGCTCTCAAAGAGGCCCAAGAGGACTTGGAAGCGACCCAGCGCATCCTGGACGAGGCCAAGGAGGAGCTAGCGGTGATGGAAGAGGGCATCGCCACTCTGCAGGCCAAGTTGGACGAGTGTCTGGCGAAGAGAGACGAACTGGCCAGAAAGTGCCAGCAGTGTGAGGATCGCCTGGTCCGAGCAGACGAGGTCAGAGAATGAGACAGATGGGAAGAACGAGATAGATTTGATAAGGACGTTGATATAGTAACTCATCATATGTGGTCTTAAGGCCACTTCATAGTCCAGACGTAAGCCTGCTGATAGTAACTCATCATATCTGGTCTTAATGCCACTTCATAGTCCAGACGTAGGCCTGCTGATAGTAACTCATCATATCTGGTCTTAATGCCACTTCATAGTCCAGACGTAGGCCTGCTGATAGTAACTCATCATATGTGGTCTTAATGCCACTTCATAGTTCAGATGTAGGCCTGCTGATAGTAACTCATCATATCTGGTCTTAAGGCCACTTCATAGTCCAGACGTAGCATGTGAACCGGAGTCCGCTAGGGTAGTGACAGTGGACCTCAATAGACTGCATAGGCTGTCTAGGCACCACCATGTCTTTGTCTGTGTGTATCTATTGTTTGCGTACTGGTGTCATACAGAATATGGCTCGGTATACAGTATGCACTGATCAAAGAGCTGATCCACCTGGACTGTGAAAGGCAGACTGTCCTCGTACTTGTGTGCAGGGATTGACATTAACTTCTTGGCTCACCACTGTGGCTAGTGGTTTTCCAAAGTCACTAGCCACTCAGCATTTTCACCAGCCAAAAATCTCACTCACACACACACACACACACACACACACACACACACACACACACACACACACACACACACACACACATACACACACTATCCAAATATCCAAGTTTGGCTACTTGAGACAGAGAGACTCTCATTACGCGCGACGCAAGTAAGCACGCACTGCATTCTGAGAGTTAGAGAGAGAGAGAGACTCTCATTACAAGCGACGCAAGTAAGCGGCAAGCGTGCACTGCGTTCCGAGAGAGAAAGAGAGAAAGAGACTCTCATTACGCTCAACGCAAGTAATCGTGCACTGCGTTCCGAGAGAGAGAAAGAGACTCATTACGTGCGATGCAAGTAAGCGCGCACTGCGTTCCGAGAGAGAGAGAGACTCATTACGGGCGACACAAGTAAGCGCGCACTGCATTCCGAGAGAGAGACTCATTACACGCAATGCAAGTAAGCGCGCACTGCGTTCTGAGAGAAAAAGAGACTCTCATTACACGCGGCGCAAGTAAGCGCACACTGTGTTCCGAGAGAGTTAGAGAGAAAGAGACTCATTATGCGCAACGCAAGTAAGCACGCACTGCGTTCCGGGAGAGAAAGAGAGAAAGAGACTCTCATTATGCTCGATGCAAGTAAGCGCATATATATATAAGTTCTATATATATTCAACAATTCTCTCAGAAGATCTCATTGTGCATCTTGAAACGGTACTGAACAGTACTGAACAGATAGACTAAACAACACATCAGAACTCGTTGCATTTGGTTTTTGGAACAGAGCTGGATACATCAACTGTTAACAACAGAATGGATATCCGCATTTCTTCAAACAAGATGCCTAGCCTATCGTTTAGCCGTGCAAAGGTGAGCTAAGTTATTATTTTATTATTAGTGTGGGTTCAGTGGGGGACACTGTACACTGTACATTGGAATACTGACAAAGCCATACTTGGTCATTTACTGTACAACTGGGTTAGGACATTTGTGGGGGCCAGTTTCGAATTGCAGTCTCCCGTAGGTGTTCTTTGAGAGTGTTTTTGAAAGTGATAGTGATAGTGATTCACATTCCTTTACAGCTTTGGGTAGGGCGTTCCACATTGATGTGGCATAATTGCGAAACGTGTTTAGTCCCTTGTTTGAGCCAAATCTGGGTTTAACATGATTTGTGGAGCTCCCTCTGGTGTTGTGATCGTGGTATTCACTGACCTTTGGGAAGTATTTTGACATGTACATGGGTACCTTGGTTGTGTAGTGTATCTTGTAGACCAGGCCTGTTGTACTCTGTCGTCTACTCTAAGCCATCCTAGGTTGTCAAAGTGGGCAGGGGTGAGGTCAAGCAGTAGTCTGACTAGTTTGTTTTGAGATGTTTGTAATTTGGTTTTTAGTGCCTTTGAGGTGCTTTGGTACCATGAGGTGCAAGCATAGTCGTAGTACCCTTGAATGAGTGCTCCTGACAGAGTCTTCAGGGTATTCTTGTTTACCAGAGAGGAGATCCGGTACAAGAATCTAGTTCGTTGGTTGACTTTTTTTATTACATTGGATGCCATTTTATCACAGGAAAGATTAGCCTCTAGGATGGAACCCAGGTAGGTAATTTCATCTTTCCTTGTGACAATATTGTCACCCACTGTAACTGAGAAGCCGTCGGTCTTGCTGAGTTTGTTATTTGAACCGAAGAGAATGGACTCTGTTTTGCCCATGTGTAATGATAGTTTGTTATCGGCGAGCCATATGCAGATTTTGCCTAGTTCCGAGCTGAGGGTTTTTTCAACCTGTAACTTGTTCTTGTCAGAGACCAGCAGGGCTGAGTCGTCCGCAAACAGGAACAAGTTGCAGTCACAAGCTGACGACATCTCATTTGCATAAATTACGTCACAGCATACAAGTATACAATGAAATGCGGGTGGTCTTGCCCGCAACGATGTGCATAATACAATAGTAATAACATATAATAGAATCCAATAGAACAACATTGTGCAATAAAACAAGTAAACAGAGTAGGGCATATCGGTATATGTACATAAGTTATTTACAGAGCATGGTAGGGAAAGGGGGGGGGGGCAGGCAGTCTCCCTTTGTGTGTGTGTGTGTACATGTGCGTTTGGGAAGACCAGATGAAGTATAGTATATTTATGTATAGTATATTTATAGTAAATGTACTGAGGATGGACAGATAATGTTGATATTTAAACATAAAAAATACAATACATAATAAATGTATTCATGATCATCAACAATTGCAGGAACGGTTTGGGACAGAAAGGGGTTTTAGGTTGCATGTTGTGACACTTTACAGTGAACAGGAGGTCTATTTGTATTAAAAACAATAGATTGTTTTTAGGGATGTCCGATATTATCGGCCTACCGATATCGGCATTAAAATGTGATATCGGAAAATATCTGTATCGGTTTTCACACAATTTTTTATTTTATTTTTTTTTACATTTCTATAACCTTTATTTATCCAGGCAAGCAAGTAAGAACAAATTCTGATTTTATTTATTGTCAAAAGTATGCATAATGTTGTGTTAATTCCACAACAAGAGATATGTATAATGTTAATTACCTGAAATTATTAAATTTTTTGGGGGGGGAAACCCTGCATATATCGGTATCGGTTGATATCGGTTGATATCGGTATCGGAAATTAAGAGTTGGACAATATCGGTATATCGGTACCGATAAAAAAGCCAATATCGAGCATCCCTAATTGTTTTCCATTTAAATGTCTGGAAGAGCTCAAAAATAAAAATGTCATATGATATTTCTGTTGCCTTTTTATTTATTTTTATCCACTTTTTCTCCCATTTTCTATTTTTCTCCCATCCCAATTTCGTATCGTCCAATTCAACCCTCCCCTATCTCGAACGCTGTTTCATGCCTCCCACAAGCCGGCTGTAATGTGGACGTGTAAGCCATACATTGCACAAGGCCCCTCCGGTACTCAAGGTAGCAGCCGTAGCATCTTTTCACAGCGTCAGGGGTCTGCGCTTTGGAGGGACGCCGCCCCCGTCGCTTCCTGATTCTACTGCGCAGGCGCACCAACCGACCTGTAGGAGTCGCTGTCCACAACGTCCGATCCCCACCCATCAGTTTCCCACCCCCTAATACTGCCAAATGTATTAGTACGGACGACCAGCCAAACTGAAAGCAATGTGGAGCGCTGGGCTCGAACCCAGCGTCTCCAGCATTGGTGGTGAGCGCCTTGCCCACTACACCACCTAGCCGCCCTTCCATTGCCTTTTTTGAGTTGATCTAACTTTTACTGATTGTGTTAAATGGGCATATAATATCGTCTCATATCGATCACAGGCACCTGAATCTAATCTAATCGTATCGTATCGTGGCAGACTTTGTGATATCGGCAAATATCGTATCGTTGTCCAAATAATCTGTATCGTATCGTGTTGAAACTGGTGATTCCCACCCCTAGTATCCCGGATATCGTATTCTAATAAATCCTCTTTATTAAAACGTGTAGTCTGACCTACAGTTTGTTCATGTTCCTCAAGGTGTGTTTCTGCGTCGACAGATAGACACGGTGGTTGCGGAGGAGACTCGTACGGCGGTGCAGGCAGAGAAAGCCAAGGCTTCAGAGAAGGCCATTGTTGCCTGGGCCATCGCTGAAGACTTCCAGAAAGACCTGGACAAGGCTCTGCCAGCCTTGGACGCTTATATCTCCAGCCTCAAGTCACTCCAGAATATGCTTAGACGTTTTTACTAAGACTGTATATGTTGGGAATATGACCTCTTTGTCTAGGAGTACAATATTAGCTCTCTGTCAGGATGTGCTTAGAATATGACGTTTTTACTAATATTGTCTATGCTGAGAATATGACCTCTGTCACTAAATAAAAATACTATTATTTTGCATGGATGTCGTTGTCTTGGCCTGTGATGTTTGTGTAGGTGCGAGCCATGCAGCACCCGCCTCCTGGGGTGAAGCTGGTCATGGAGGCAGTGTGCATCATGAGGGGCGTCGTACCCAAGAAGATCCCTGGAGAAAAGCCTGTCACCAAGGTCGACCACCCTCTAATACTGCCAATTGTATTAGTGTAAACGGCCAGCCAAGCTGGTGACAACCCCGGAGCTGTGAGCTGGATTCGAACAGGCAAATCCTAGCGTCTCCGGGGTTGGTGACGAACGCAATCTCCGCTACGCCACCTGACCACCCCCTCCTCTACTATTCCTACCCATTGTGCTATTGTTGGTGGATCTTCCTTGTACCACAGTCTCGTTATTGCTTTTCTGGACGATATCAGCATTATCTTTATTAAATATGTGTCCCTCCTTGTATACCCTTGTGCGTCAAGTATAGCACCAGGCCCGTCTGGGGTAACCCGTATCCTATTATTCTGGTTATTGCCTCCCCTATCTCCTCCCAATACCCCTTCAGCTTCTGACATCCCCAGAATACATGTGTGTGATTTGCCCCCTCCTTCCCACACATCCTCCAGCATGCCTTTTGTGCTGGTGCATACTTTCCCTTCAACTCCGGGGTTATAAAGAACCTGATTATGTTCTTCCATCCAAATTCCTTCCATACCCTTGATCCTGTTGTTGAGTGCTGCACCTTGCATATGTTATCCCATTCCTTCTCTGTGATTCCCATCTCTAGTTCTCTCTCCCATTTCTCCCTTATATAGTCGGTTGTGTGTCCCTTGCTGGCCATTATAGCCCGGTACAGTGCTGATATTACCCTTCCTTTCCCCCCTTCGTACGCCCTTACTATCATCCTGATTATTCCATTCTGTTCTTCGTCTTTGTCCCCTCTTATTTCTTTGTTATAGTAATCTCTAATCTGTAGATATCTGAAGTGGTCCCTGTTTTCTAATCCAAATTTCTCCTTCAGCTTTTGTAGGGTCTGCATTTCCCCCTTCTCATTTTGCATATCGCTGTTGCCCCACCTCTTTCCCACCTCTTTCCCACCTTCTGAATCCATGGTCCACCCTCCCTGGTTCGAACCTCTTGTCATGTGCTACCCATCTCAGAACCCCTGACTGCTTCCCCAACTTGTGTGTTTTTACTACTCTGTTCCATATAATCAAGGTGCACTTGGTGATTGGATCTAACAGTTCCTCTTTTTCCTTGAATAGTTCCCTATCTCCTACCAGAACCTGTACTTTGTACCCCCCCCCCCTTCTTTTTCAATGTCTTTCCATCTAGCCTCATAATTGTCGTTGCACCAGCACATCACTGCTCTCAGCTGTGCTGCATAATAATAGTCTTGTAGGCTGGGTACTGCCATTCCCCCCTTTTCCTTTGGTAGTTGTAGCGTTTTATATCTAACCCGTGGTCTTCTCCCTGCCCATATGAACCTTGATATCAGTCTGTCCCACTCCCTGAATTCGTTCTGTGGTATCTGTATGGGTAGTGACTGAAACAGGTATAGTAACCTTGATAGTATATTCATCTTAATAACCTCTATCCTTGAGTTGAAGTCCAGTGGCATTACTGTCCATCTCTCTAAGTCTCTCTTGATGTTCTGATTGATCTGTGTATAATTCGCCTCAAACAACTTCCCCACCCCTCTCGTAATGTTCACCCCACACACACACACACACACACACACACACACAATCAAAGCCATGGACAAGGCCTATAACAACACATCAAAGCCATGAACACTCCCCCCCCCCTTTGAACTTCCCAGCACATGGTGAGGCCTATATGCATATCCAATAATGTAGCTTAGCCTGTATGTATCGATTTGAACCTGCATGAATAAAATAATGGAAATATAACATCCAAATAAAATAAGCAGATAATTGTGCATCAATGCCTGCATCACACACACACACACACACAATCAAAGCCATGGACAAGGCCTATAACATCAAAGCCATGAACACTCCCCCCCCCTTTGAACTTCCCAGCACATGGTGAGGCCTATATGCATATCCAATAATGTAGCTTAGCCTGTATGTATCGATTTGAACCTGCATGAATAAAATAATGGAAATATAACATCCAAATAAAATAAGCAGATAATTGTGCATCAATGCCTGCATCACACACACCACACACACACACACACACACACACACACACACACACACATGTACATGCTTTGATGTACAATGGCCGCTGATTTATTTTGTGTTCATTACAGGATCCGACACCGAGTCCGGCGGTGGTACACCAACATACTTGGGTATGTACTAACTACATTCATGTATGTAAATGTATTACTATTGTGTTTTATGAGACTTACTTACTGAATGAATTTAATCCAATTCAGATTCTGGTGCAGACTCCGCAGAGAGTGACACAGAGACTGGCAACGACATAGCATCACAGTCTACTCCTGCAGGTAATTGTACATAAAATATAACACATAATGCTATATATATATATATCATGTAAATAAAATGACAATACGTTGCCCTAGTGTAATGTATTACATCATGTGATTCTAGAACTGGATGCTAGTCGGGACATGCCGGAACCCGTTGCAGGGCGGAAACGCACATCTAAGCGCGGTAAGTTGGCCTCACTCTGCACACCACTTCCAGCTCTGACCTCTGACCCCCACACCACGTCCAGCTCTGACATCTGAACCCCACACACACTCACTCATTCACTCACACACAGTTTGTAACTACGTGGCATATGAATGTTTGTCTACAGTAGGGGTGTTATAGTATATTTGTATAATTGACAGGTCGTGGCGTGCGACACGGAGGAGCGAAGAGCAGGTCTGTGATCCGTCAGGAACAGGAGAATGCCTGGTCTCGTGAGGGCTGGGTGCCTCACAGGATCCCATTCACAGCCCAACCGGGGTTGCTCCAGGACGCCGCGGCACTGAATTCCTACCGGCCTGCAAAATGGCTAGATCTGTTCCTGACAGATGATTTTCTCAATGCCATTGTTGCCCAGACCAACCTCTACGCTGATCAGTCCATTGCCCGGCTGTACCCCACGCTAACCAGTAGCAGGGCACTGAATTGGACGGCCCTCACATTGAAGGAGCTGAAGAAGTTCCTTGGACTCAATTTCCTGAGCAGTATCCTTTGGAAGCCTCGCGTGGACATGATGTGGACCACCGATGATATGATGTTCACACCATACTACTCAGCCACCATGCCACGCAACCGGTATGAGTTGATCTGGCGATTCCTCCACTTTGCGGACAATACGTCCCTAGATGTTAGAGACAAATTGTGTAAGGTATGCCCTGTAGTCGACCATGTCAACATGAGGAGCAAGGAACTGTACCAGCCCGAACGTGAGCTCGCCATTGACGAGGGGATGATGGCATGGCGAGGCCGCCTGACTTTCCGGGTCTACAACCCCAACAAGCCAACCCGGTATGGCATCAAGTCGTACTTCCTGTGCGAATCACGCACAGGATATTGCTTAGCATTCAAGCCATATTGCCGGGAGGGCGCGAACCTGGGGGACACGGTCGTCGGTCTGCTTGGACATTTGTCTGGGGCCGGTTATACGCTGTTTATGGATAATTTTTACAACAGTGTACACATGTCCGCCAGGCTCCGACAGTTGAGGACCGACGTCTGTGGTACCCTCAGGAAGCACCGGGGGGAGCCAGCGATCATAAAGAACCTGACCAAAGCTGACATCGGTGTGGGGGAGCGCATTGCTGTCAACAATAAGCAGGTCATGATCGTGGCATGGCGCGATAAAAGGATTGTGAAGACCATCACCAGCTTCCACGAGGACACCATGGAAATGGCAAAAGTGTGGCAGGGGCTGAGCAGGTGGGGCGTGACGGGCAGTGCGACCCTAGGGCCCCACCGGGGGACCCGCAGAGCAGATTAGTGGGTGGCTTTGGGAAGCATGTAATGGTTGCATACAAAGCCACCCCAAGCAAAAGCTACCATGTAGGAAATGTCGGGTCTGCAGTAGGCGTGGCATCAGGAGTGAGACCAGATATTTTTGCACATCGTGCAAAGTCCCCCTGCATCGTGACAAATGCTTCACTCTGTACCACACAAAGAGGGATTTCTCTAAATAGTTTCTTTATTAGTTGTCATACAGAAGTACAGACTACTTCTAAATAATCCGGCACACAGAAGTACAGATTACTTCTAAATAATCCATCATTGTGTGATACAGACAGAACCATGTGTACCGGTACATAGTATAGCTAGCTGAGAGTAGTATAGTGTAGTATAGTATAGTATAGTGTATGGGTAGTTGCACTGTTTTCTGTACAAGACAAATGCGTTGAACACATGTATTTGGGCCACGGTTGTCGATATTGCATAGGCATGTTTGGACCACTTGCAGATGAGACGGTATGTTAGCGATCTAGCTGTGTCGACTCCATTCATCATTTGCATTGTGTGTGTATATAGTTTATTTTATTTATCTTTTTCCCCCCTCATTTTTACCGTTTGCACAGAACCAATGGTTGCTGACAGTCACCCAGTTTATAAAAGTATATACTGTAGGTCAGGGGTTCCCAACCTTTTTCCCCCAGGGACCCCCAAACATCTCTGATGAAATTCCTGGACCCCCCTCCTAATAAAATACCATAAAATACTTTTTTTTTGTCATTTTAATAACAAACTGCTTATACACAGGCATATAATTAGACCCACTATGCTTCTTTGACTTGTGCCTTCAATCAACAAATCTCATCTTGCACCATATGTATTTCAAAATGTTGGCCAATATTCAAATCCTGTATTCATCCTCTCAAATCAGGCCCTAATGGTGAACGGTTTGCATTTATGTTGAATGAAGTAAGAATCCACTGCAGTAAAAATATCCTCAACTCGAGTGGTGGTAGTAAGGTTGACTGACATGAGAATGTCCTGCTTCAGATCCTCATTTTCGATATACTGCACATAAACGATGAGCACAGCCTCGTCTGCGACAGTTGTAGTTTCATCAAGTTGTATGGCAAATGGACCCTTTCTAAGCTTTTCTGACAGCTGCTGCTCGCAATCACTTGACATCTTATCAATTCGGTCTTTCACTACATTGTTCGAGAGTGGTACTGATTTTAGTTTATCCGCCACCTGTGGGCCGCACAGTTTCTAAACCATTTTGATGCAGGCTGGTTTGATGAGCTGCTCGCCAATATTGTGCGGTTTCTTTGCTTTTGCAATTAAAAGCGAACACTCAAAGGAGGCTTCGGTAGCCTTTTGTAAATCACTGCCACCCCTGCTCCACGCTACTCTAACATCAACGGGCTTGTTCGCCTTGAGAGACTGTTCTTTCCTCCGAAAAAAGTCCGGATCCTTCCCAACGGTTTCTGGGTGCTTAGACGCCTGATGTCTCTTCAGCTTGCTGGGCTTCAGGCTCGAGTTTGCCAACTTTTCTCCACAAATCACACACTCAGGTCGTTTGTCTGGTCCCTCAGTGAAGCCCATGGTGATGTAATTTCCGCGATTGCTGTAGGTCCTAACTTTTTTTGCAGATGAGCTGCCGTCATCTCCTTTTCGTTTGTCAAAAATGTTCGCCTCTGGCGGCTGACTGCAGACGAGCCGAGAAAGTTAACTAGCGTGCTAGGCTAGCTACGGAAAGTGATACAGTCAATTGATTCGCGTTTTAGCGGCTACCCGGTAGCCTACTGTTAACGTTCAAAAATCATGTCTAGATGTTTATTTATTTATCTTTATTTTTTATTGTAGTGGAGAGACTATTCATGCTTCTGATGATAAAAATGTGCTAATTAAATATTTCTCTGAAAGAAAAAGAAATAAAAAAAAGAAAAAAGAAAAAAGGCCTCAAATCATCTGTGGTCTGGCGGACCCCCTGCGCCCCCTGGTGGACCCCCAGGGGGTCCGCGGACCCCAGGTTGGGAATCACTGCTGTAGGTAACATACCACACTTTTCTAATGCAGTCCATTGGCCTCTTATTTATATACTTTGGAAGCATGTATTGGATATTTTTTGGTCCACAGATCATCTGGCGCTTCATCCATTTATCAATGGACAATGCAGTCATCGATGCGAGAGACTAAGTAAGATATGCCCTGTAGTTGATCATGTGACATGCCTGTACTGTGAATGTTACCAGCAAACTTCTAAATGCACTGAAACAATGGTTGGTTATCCTCCAGTGTTCACTTTTTATAAGGTATTGTCTTGGTAAATTACCATAATCCTATACTGTGAATGTTACCAGCAAACTTCTAAATGCACTGAAACAATGGTTGATTATCCTCCAGTGTTCACTTTTTATAAGGTATTGTCTTGGTAAATTACCATAATCCTATACTGTGAATGTTACCAGCAAACTCCTAAATGCACTGAAACAATGGTTGGTTATCATCAGCCAGTGTTCACTTTTTATAAGGTATTGTCTTGGTAAATTACCATAATCCTATACTGTGAATGTTACCAGCAAACTTCTAAATGCACTGAAACAATGGTTGGTTATCATCAGCCAGTGTTCACTTTTTATAAGGTATTGTCTTGGTAAATTACCATAATCCTATACTGTGAATGTTACCAGCAAACTTCTAAATGCACTGAAACAATGGTTGGTTATCATCTAGTGTTCACTTTTTATAAGGTATTGTCTTGGTAAATTACCATAATCCTATACTGTGAATGTTACCAGCAAACTTCTAAATGCACTGAAACAATGGTTGGTTATCATCAGCCAGTGTTCACTTTTTATAAGGTATTGTCTTGGTAAATTACCATAATCCTATACTGTGAATGTTACCAGCAAACTTCTAAATGCACTGAAACAATGGTTGGTTATCATCTAGTGTTCACTTTTTATAAGGTATTGTCTTGGTAAATTACCATAATCCTATACTGTGAATGTTACCAGCAAACTTCTAAATGCACTGAAACAATGGTTGGTTATCATCAGCCAGTGTTCACTTTTTATAAGGTATTGTCTTGGTAAATTACCATAATTTTATACTGTGAATGTTACCAGCATATGTGTCTAATGCACAGCAACAATCGTTGGTACTCATGACTGTCACCCAGTTTATTGAACATATTTTGAAATAAAAATGTCTTCATTTCATCAAAGTTTCAAGTTTTCTGCATTGTAAAGTATTCTGTATTTTATAATAATGTTTTCTGGACCTACACCAGTAGTTATAACTTACTTGTTCATTAGCGCCAGGCATGGTGGTTGATAAGGTAGTAGTATTTCCAAGTGAAACTAATTGATATATTATCAATACAAGATATTATTACTTTATGAATGTGTTTATCATGTATGGACGAATAAATTGGAAAACAGGTAGGTACAGAGCAACACAGTGTCTACAACACGGGAGCAGATTATGCACAGTACATGAATGAGAAACAGTCAAAATGTTTTTTTTTTTAGTTTATTGCATGCACATGATCTATAATACCTGATCGGTACAATATCTACTAACCTGATCAATACAATATATTCCCACCTGATCGATATAATAGTATTACTGCATTTCAAGTTTGTCAGTCAGTCAGTCAGACTGTTAGTCGGACTGTCAGTCGGACTGTCAGTCAGTCGGACTGTCAATCAAACAATCAAACAATAAATCAATCAAACAATAAAACAATCAATCAAACAAACCATCAAACATTCAATCAATCAAACAAACCATCAAACATTCAATCAATCAAACAATAAAACAATATCAAACAAACAAACCATCAAACATTCAATCAATCAAACAATAAAACAATCTATCAAACAAACCATCAAACATTCAATGAAACAAACCATCAAACATTCAATCAAACAAACCATCAAACATTCAATCAATCAAACAATAAAACAATCTATCAAACAAACCATCAAACATTCAATCAAACAAACCATCAAACATTCAATCAATCAAACAATAAAACAAACCATCAAACATTCAATCAAACAAACATTCAATCAATCAAACAATAAAACAAACAAACCATCAAACATTCAATCAATCAAACAAACCATCAAACAATCAATCAAACAATAAAACAATCTATCAAACAAACCATCAAACAATCAATCAAACAAACCACCAAACATTCAATCAATCAAACAATAAAACAATCTATCAAACAAACCATCAAACATTCAATCAATCAAACAAACATTCAATCAATCAAACAATAAAACAATCTATCAAACAAACCATCAAACATTCAATCAATCAACAAACATTCAATCAATCAAACAATAAAACAATCTATCAAACAAACCATCAAACATTCAATCAATCAAACAAACCATCAAACATTCAATCAATCAAACAAACCATCAAACATTCAATCAATCAAACAATAAAACAATCTATCAAACAAACCATCACACATTCAATCAATCAAACAAACATTCAATCAATCAAACAATAAAACAATCTATCAAACAAACCATCAAACATTCAATCAATCAAACAAACCATCAAACATTCAATCAATCAAACAATAAAACAATCTATCAAACAAACCATCAAACATTCAATCAATCAAACAAACCATCAAACATTCAGTCAATCAAACAATAAAACAATCTATCAAACAAACCATCAAACATTCAATCAATCAAACAAACATTCAATCAATCAAACAATAAAACAATCTATCAAACAAACCATCAAACATTCAATCAATCAAACAAACCATCAAACATTCAATCAATCAAACAATAAAACAATCTATCAAACAAACCATCAAACATTCAATCAATCAAACAAACATTAAATCAATAAAACAATATCAAACAAACCATCAAACATTCAATCAATCAAACAAACCATCAAACATCCAATCAATCAAACAATAAAACTATCAAACAAACCATCAAACATTCAATCAAACAAACATTCAATCAATCAAACAATAAAACAATCTATCAAACAAACCATCAAACATTCAATCAATCAAACAAACATTCAATCAATCAAACAATAAAACAATCTATCAAACAAACCATCAAACATTCAATCAATCAAACAAACCATCAAACATTCAATCAATCAAACAATAAAACAATATCAAACAAACCATCAAACATTCAATCAATCAAACAAACATTCAATCAATCAAACAATAAAACAATCTATCAAACAAACCATCAAACATTCAATCAATCAAACAAACCATCAAACATTCAATCAATCAAACAAACCATCAAACATTCAATCAATCAAACAATAAAACAATCTATCAAACAAACCATCAAACATTCAATCAATCAAACAAACATTCAATCAATCAAACAATAAAACAATCTATCAAACAAACCATCAAACATTCAATCAATCAAACAAACCATCAAACATTCAATTAATCAAACAATAAAACAATCTATCAAACAAACCATCAAACATTCAATCAATCAAACAAACCATCAAACATTCAGTCAATCAAACAATAAAACAATCTATCAAACAAACCATCAAACATTCAATCAATCAAACAAACATTCAATCAATCAAACAATAAAACAATCTATCAAACAAACCATCAAACATTCAATCAATCAAACAAACCATCAAACATTCAATCAATCAAACAATAAAACAATCTATCAAACAAACCATCAAACATTCAATCAATCAAACAAACATTAAATCAATAAAACAATATCAAACAAACCATCAAACATTCAATCAATCAAACAAACCATCAAACATCCAATCAATCAAACAATAAAACTATCAAACAAACCATCAAACATTCAATCAAACAAACATTCAATCAATCAAACAATAAAACAATCTATCAAACAAACCATCAAACATTCAATCAATCAAACAAACATTCAATCAATCAAACAATAAAACAATCTATCAAACAAACCATCAAACATTCAATCAATCAAACAAACCATCAAACATTCAATCAATCAAACAATAAAACAATATCAAACAAACCATCAAACATTCAATCAATCAAACAAACATTCAATCAATCAAACAATAAAACAATCTATCAAACAAACCATCAAACATTCAATCAATCAAACAAACCATCAAACATTCAATCAATCAAACAATAAAACTATCAAACAAACCATCAAACATTCAATCAATCAAACAAACATTCAATCAAACAATAAAACAATCTATCAAACAAACCATCAAACATTCAATCAATCAAACAAACATTCAATCAATCAAACAATCTATCAAACAAACCATCAAACATTCAATCAATCAAACAAACCATCAAACATTCAATCAATCAAACAATAAAACAATATCAAACAAACCATCAAACATTCAATCAAACAATAAAACAATCTATCAAACAAACCATCAAACATTCAATCAATCAAACAAACCATCAAACATTCAATCAATCAAACAATAAAACTATCAAACAAACCATCAAACATTCAATCAATCAAACAATAAAACAATCTATCAAACAAACCATCCATCCATCCATCCCAGTCTAAATTGCTTTATAACACGTTCAGTAACTATTATCCCCCCCCCCATGTTCTCGTCTGTTTCAAGCAGAAGCAAGCAGCAACGGGGAATTGCGCACCTCGCATAAAAAGGCTTGTAACTCCCTTTCTAAAGAATCCACCTGGATTTTTACCTTTATTTACCTTTTTTAAACTTGTAATTGTGAACGAACGAAGACATGCAGAAACAAACGGTTTTTTTCATAGTGTACATCAACTCGTCGTCGTCAAATGAGCCAAACCATTTACCCATAGTTATAATATAAAATATAGAAATAGCTCCGCTAAGATCATGAGATATGCTAAAATCGCCCAGGAATCCTGGCCAGGGACATTCATTTCCGGATTTCTGGCCGGCGACCAAAGTGTTAAGTTCTAACACACTATTTTGTTTAACTTGGTTTTCCCGCTAGTAATAGTTTTAAATATTAGTTCTAAATTAACTAGAATCTTATTTCTTTAACAATGATATGGTTCTCCTATTTTATTAATGTTTTTAGTGGGTATGCCAGCGTTTGATCCAATATTCAGCCTTTCTCTTTGTCTCCCAAAAATGGAGGGAAAATCTACATGTGGCTTTTAGCGGTGAGTCTGTTTTAGATTCTCGTTTGAGGCTGGTCATAAACCTCTACATTCTCTGTAACCATGCTCTTCCCAGTACGTTCCCATGGCAACCGAACTTATCCATCACACTTTATCGAGGTCAAGCTGACAGAACCTAACTTAAAGGAACTGACAGAACCTAACTTCCCCCCCCCCCCCCCCCCCCCCCTTCTCTCTGAGTGCCCGTCTCCTGGCGCTGACTAAGGTGATGGATGCCTCGGGGTCTTGGCCAAGATTGTAGTGACTGCTCTACATGCACCTCCGAGGCCTTGGATCAGTTATTCACCGCCGTCTGTCCGTGGTCCTGTCAACTGATTAACAGTATTAACAGACTGTTAACAGATTAACAGTCAATGCGGTTTCATTGCTGGGTTAAGTACTTCCATTTCTATTCACATAATACGCCTACTTCATATATCTACTCCATTCACATATATGCCTACCACTTGTATCTATTGCTATGTCCGCCTACTACAATCTCATGAGCTGTCTAACGCCTGTCCCGTCTCCCCGTCTCCCTACGACTTGCTGTCCTGGAGTGTTGACCGGAGTGTTGGACGTCCCGTGACGAAGGCCGGGAGGTTGCGACCCCCTCTGCCTGCCCCCCTGTCTCCGGAGGTCTCGTAGTGGTGACCGGAGTGCCGGATGTCCCGCGATGATGTCGGGGAGTTCGTGACCCTCTCTGTGTCGCCCCCTATCTCCCTGTCTCCGGCTGTCCCTGAGCAACGACCGGAGTGTTAAATGTCCCTTGACTAAGACGGGGAGGACGTGACCCTCTTTGCGCCGCCCCTGTGCCTCAAATAGATTGCTATCAGCTCTATCTTTAATCTTTCAAAATGTTCAGTTGCTATCGCTATTAGCTCGATCTTTAATTTTTCAAAATGTACAGTTGCTATTGCACGCACTCATCTGTGTTCCACTACACACATGAGTGCATGCTTACCAACTGTCCGTCTGCAACACTACTATCACCAACATCTAAGAAGGGAGATCCCCCCTTGAATGGCCCTTCTAAGGTTTCTCTCCTCCACACTGCCTGTGGAGCTTTTTTCCCTATTGTTAGGTTTTAGTGAGTTTTTCCTTACCTTCGCGTGGGGTATGTCTGGGAGTGCTTGCATTCTTTCATTTATTTGCATCCATCTAAAAATGTTTGCACCTTATGGTGTTCTTGTTCTGTTCTTGACTTATTGTTATGTTTTCTTCTTGACTTGTTTAAAGAAGATCTGTACGGCCCATGGGGACATTAACGTGTGTTGTCGGGCCCTATAAATAAATTTGATTTGATTTGATTTGATTTAAAGTGGTTTCATAATCCTTTTTAGTATCTGCTCTAAGTTACCTTATCAGCTAAAGTGACCAGTGTTCCTGTCTAACTCAACTACAGTTTTGCTCCATTGGTCTCTTGTGCCCACTTCAGTATCCTCCAATATTATATTTTATTCTATTTGATATTATCTAGCATATCCATTTGTAATGATTAGTTACTTTTCCTAAGATAATCTGTTGAATATTTAGCATGCTTTTAACCTTTTTCAATATGTTTTTTGGGGAGATATAAAAATACAACTGAAGACTTCCTTTTTACCACTTACAGCAAACATCGTCCAGTAGTGTAGAATAGGGAAAAACCATGTTTTATTTTAGATAATATACCACACTAACTAAACAGGTACCTTGCTTAGCTGATTCTATGATAACCTGTGTTCTTAATTTAGAAATAAAGTGTACAAATTATTTGAGGACTATTTGCACAAAATATACCCATAGCACTTTAAAGTCCAGTGTGAGTTGCTTTTTAAAGCTAACTTAAGAGTGGTAGTAAACTTAAAGTGGGTTTAGCATTGGCCTATATTCTATGATTACAGAATGCCAATGAGAGAAAGAAATCGGAAGAATATTAAAAAGCAGCTGAAAAAACATATCTTTAAAAAATTGGGTCCAAAGTAACAATAGTAAGGGAGGAGATAAGGATACAGGTATGTATTTGTAAGTCCTCACGACTAGCTACGTGTACAAGCTTGTCGCCCAGAGCCATAGTTTGGATTATAACTGAGAATCTGGTGCTAACATGGTCAATAATGCTTATTTTGAACAGAAAAATGTGTCTTAAACATTTAAATTGACCAACCATAGATCCGTTTTATTCCAATCAAGGCAAGAGGGCTAGTGGTGGTAGTGCTATATGACATATTATTTTATAATACAATTATAACATTGTAGGCTACAGTACAAATATTATATACAGTACAGTTATATTACTATTATAAAACAAATATTATTTGCTCCACCTTAGATAAAGACAGTACAGACAATGAAGATGGAGATATTCAAGAGGGACATGATGATATCAGGAAGAGAGATGGTGAAGAAGTGGAGGAAAGAGAGAATGCAGATGATGCTATGGAGAGAAATGATGATGAAGATGGTCATGGAGATGCTAAAGAAAGCGAGGATGAAAATGATGATATGGAGAGAAATTATTCAAACAACACAACAACAAATAACTTGAATGCTCTCCTGTTGCCATTCAAATATCCCACTGATCCAGCCAGTATCCAGGTACAATATATTAAGTTTAATGGAGAGAATGGGGAAGATAGAGAGGGGGAGGGAGAGAGAGAGAGGGAGAGATAGAGGAGAGAAGGAGAGGACAGGATGAGAGAAGGAGAGGAGAGGACATGAGGAGAGAAGGAGAGGACAGGAGGAGAGAAGGGGAGTACAGGAGGAGAGAAGGAGAGTACAGGAGGAGAGAAGGAGAGGACAGGAGGAGAGAAGGAGAGGACAGGAGGAGAGAAGGGGAGTACAGGAGGAGAGAAGGAGAGTACAGGAGGAGAGAAGGGGAGTACAGGAGGACAGAAGGAGAGGGCAGGAGGAGAGGACATGAGGAGAGAAGGGGAGGAGAGAAGGAGAGTTAGGACTCTGAGAGAGAAAGGAAGGAGCTCAACGGCACTCGAATTAACTTAATTTAATTTAACTGTTAAACTGTTTTATATCCTGTAAAATATATGTTGTAAATAGCTTTTGAAGAATAGGTTCACTATTTTTCAACCCAGACCATATTAAAATGCATTTTCCCGGGGAGCTCCAGTAGCTCACCACGTACCGCGAGTGCTATTTCAGCGCCGTGGACAACCGCGCTCGCGCGGATCTGGGGCTGAGCGCGTTCGAATCCCGGACGGCAGCCGTGCCTTTCCCAGAGTGTCTTTCCCCCCCATCTGAACCCTTTCAGCCTGCATCTGTCGGTCGAACTTGACCAAGTATGAATGCGAAGAAAAAGCGATAAACGCTAAAAGAACCAGGTGACTGGTCAAAGTTTAAAAAAAAAAAATGCATTTTCCCAAATATTTATATTCCTCACTGACATCTTTAGCATTGATAAATGTACCACTACAGCAATGGTTTAGGGCGGCCTTCAAGCACCATGATAATCTACTTTTCAAACGCCATGATAAATCTAAGTTTCAAACACTATGATAAATCCACTTTTCAAACACCATGATAATTTACTTTTCAAACACCATGACAATGAGGTGAAATAAACATTTGAAAGGTGTATTGTTCCCTGTGTGTTTTTATCATATATAGATGTGGTTATACTATTAATCTGGATTGTCTATCTATTTTATTCTAATGTTAATCTTAATCAAGGATGAAGACTATTTCACCATACATGACGCATCATAACTTTTTGCTCACTGATGGGGTCCCATGTTGTGCAGTAGGTGCCCTTTTTTTTCTTTTCGCCCCTGCCCTTCAAACAGCCTGAGTCCGGCACTGCCCTACCCACAGCCGTAAAAAAATTTGAATCCCTACCCACCTTCAAAACCGCTCTCAAAGAGTATATGAGGCTGCAATTCGAAACTGGCGACCGTAAATTTCCAACCCCCCCCCCCCCCCCCACCCCCTCCTATTAGACAGTCTCCTCCCCACCGTATCCGTATGTATATATTTTCTCCCACCCACCCCACCCCCTCCTAATGTACAATTGAAAATGGGGGACCCTGATGTAAACAAGACGAAAGTCTTTCTCTGGTCTGCATCCCCTTAACAATTGTGTGTATTGAGCTGTACTGTATTTGTACCATTCTGCAATCTGTTAATAAAGTTTTCAATCAATCAATCCTCCGAGTCCCCATCATATGTATATATTTACTGTTAGGATCTCTGGGTAACAGTACTGTATATTTGCATATCGTATATGTGACAAATGTAACATACCTGTATGTCATGTATGTGTCCCTATGTCATAAATGTCATGATGTCATGTATGTTGTGTATGTCATAAATGTCACTATGAATTGAAAATTGGGGACCCTGATGTAAACAAGACAAACGTCTTTCTCTGGTCTGCATCCCCTCAACAATTGTGTGTATTGAGCCGTACTGTATTGTACCCATTCTGCAATCTGTTAAATAAAGTTGTCATTCATTCATTCATTCATTCATTCATCAAATGGTAGGGATATGAACCACTCCTTTACCGGACCTTATTTCCTCGGTGTTTGGCGCCATCGAGTGGTCAAACGTGTGTACTGCGTTTCTCGCTAAATGCGACAGCCACCGCATTCCTACAATATTTATCGGGACGTCTTTATTTCCCCTACACATGGCAACATGAATAAATGATTCACATACGTTTTTCCTCAACTCTACAATATTTCCAAAATGGCATTTCAGTGTTTGTGCCGTATACAGTATACTATACTCAAAGTTTCACTGCCCCCCCCCCCCCCCGTACCCCCCCCCTGTGTTTTGAAAAGGAGTTGACCTCACCTCCATAGCAACCTGTAGTTTAGATGTAATTACAGAGCTCCGCGTGTGTTGTGTAGCAGAGTGCTTTCCAAGCTCGATTTCCTCCTGAACCCACCAGTCACTCACATGTGAAGTCTGGACTTACTGTCTACTGGCGTGTTAGCCTTGAAGGGACTCGATTTACTACGGTCTCAGTTGGAGAATGTGTGGGGAAACTGCAGCAGGTAAATTACTAGGAGATTTTTTTTGTATTATTTGTTGATTGATTGATTGATTGATTGAAAACTTTATTAACAGATTGCAGAATGGGTCAAATATAGTACAGCTCAATACACACAATTGTTAAGGGGATGCAGACCAGAGAAAGACTTTCGTCTTGTTTACATCAGGGTCCCCCATTTTCAATTCATCATAACATAATAATATGACATACAGATAGACAGTACTGCTACATCTATACATTTATGACATACCAGATTTACAAATACAGTACTGTTTGTGATACAAAAATGGTCTAAAAAAGAGTTCATTGTTTATTCTGTGAAAGAAGTTTCAGTTGTTGTTGTTTTTTGTTGTTGTTGTTGTTTTTAGAGTGCCCTCGTGTTACCGTTGACAACTTTGTGAGTACAGATCCACAGTTCAACTTTTAATTGTCTTCTATTTTGAAATAGTGTTTTTTAGTTGTTGCATAGCTACACCGCTTTTCTTTCCCCAGTTCTTGTCAAACTAATTGGTTTTCGCTGTTCACATGGTTACAGGAATACTATCTGACCTCTGACCAGACGCTGGTGCAGTTCTTCAATCACTTCTTGAGTTTGCCGGTAAAGTTGAGATATTCCCTCCCGCTTTTAAACTGTATAAAGTTCTACAATATTTACATTTGACATTTAGTCATTTAGCTGACGCTTTTATCCAAAGCGACTTACAAGTTCTGTACGACGAGTCATCAGGAAGGGCACAACTCTTATCAGCTGAGTAACATCAATGTTCATCAAAGTGCTGAGTGCTACAGTGTAGGTTAGTTTATTAGGACAAGTGCATGACATTTTATTTATTTATTTTATTATTTCCCCTCTAAACGACTTGAAATGATATTTCACTTTATTAGAACATGTCAAATGTCAGCAGTCTTACCTCTATATAACTATAGTATACTAGCGGTCACTGCTGTCTCTAGTCTGCTGTCAACACCACCATTCCTCCCAGGTGCCAGGCTCCTCATTTACTTTCATTCATTTTGGGGACCAAGTCGAAATATCATACTTCTGAAGTATAAACAAACTACTGCTCTGCAGATTTTTAATAATGCAGACAATTCTGAGTCAAAGGCATGTGTGTTTGTTTTGGCATATTTGGTGTGTCTTCACAGATTTATTTCCTGGTCGGTTTGTCGTCTGAGTGCTGCTGTCTATCTTTGCACTGCGCTGAGTGTTTGAGGACTGGTTACCATGGTTACCTGCTGCCTTGCTGGAGGGGAGATTCTGAACATTCTGTGAAAAGTTGACAGTTGGTCAAACTACAAATGGCAACATTAGCTCAAGAAAGGAAGAAAATATATATTGTGTGGAATAATATCGCTGTATTCGTTTGTTTGTACTGTTTGTAATTTTTTTTTCTTCTTTTTTTAGCATTTTTACAGCTTTTCTTGGTCACGCAGGACCGACAGAGGAGAGGGCGAGCGGGAGGAGAGGTGGGGAGGACATGCGACAAATAACGTCGGGTGCTGGGATCGAACCCGGGTCGGCCGCGTAGGTGCGCGAGGCACTATGGTATGCGCCACGAGGGCGCCCCGGAAGTATGATATTTAGACATGGTCCTCAAAATTAATGGAAGTCAATGAGGAGCCTGACACCGGGGGAGGAATGGTGGTGTTGACAGCAGTGGTCACTAGTAGATGACGTTAGATAGAGGTATAAGACTGCTGATTTGTTTTACAAGTTCTACTAAAGTGAAAATGTCCCTTTAAAATTCTATGTTCCCTTTCAAGTTCTATGTTCCTTGGGGGCGGCTAAGTGGCGCAGTGGGCAAGGCGCTCGCCACTAATGCAGGAGATGCTGGGTTCGAACTCAGCTCTCGGCGTTGCTACCAGCTTGGCTGGCTGTTCATACTAACGCAATTGGCAGAGTTAAGAGGGTGGGAAGCTGGTGGAGTTCTATGTTCCTTCTTTTTAAACTGTTTAAAGTTCTATGTTCCCTCTTTTTGAACTGTTTAATGTTCTACGTTCCTTCTTTTTTTTTATCCACTTTTTCTCCCATTTTCTATATTTTCTCCCATCCCAATTTCGTATCATCCAATTCAACCCTCCCCTGTCACGAACGCTGTTTCTTGCCTCCCACAAGCCGGCTGCAATGTGGACTAAGTCATACATAGCACAAGTCCCCTCCGGTACTTGAGGTAACAGCAGTCGCATCTTTTCACCTGCGCAGCTCGATCTCTCAGTGGCGAGGAGTAACGCGTGGGAGGCTCACGCTGCCCCCGACACTTCCTGATTCTACTGCGCAGGCGCACCAACCGACCTGTAGGAGTCGCTGTCCACAACGCCCGATCCCCACCCATCAGTTTCCCACCCCCTAATACGGCCAATGTGTATTAGTACGGACGACCAGCTAAACTGAAAGCAAATGTGGAGCGCTGGGCTCGAACAGGCAAGCCCAGCGTCTCCAGATTTCGTGGCGAGCGCCTTGCCCACTACGCCACGTAGCCGCCCATCTACGTTCCTTCTTTTTAAACAGTTTAAAGTTCTACGTTGCCTCTTTTTAAGCTGTTTAAAGGTCTACGTTCCCTCCCCTGTCTTGTTGTTCTCAAGCCACCAAACAAGACCCAGTGTTCTGAATGATTCATCTGCCAAACCCATATTGGTTTCAGGGATGGGATCTAAGGGTTCAGGGCAGCGGGCCCACTGGGGTCAGTTCTGTGACGTCTGCGTTGCGTCTCCAACGAGCCACACTCCGCTCTGCGAGGACACGTCTAGCAGTCGCTGAAAACAATAGAGGCTTTGCGTCGATAAAGTTATATTTCTTCCAACATGGCTGCCTGTAACCATTTGGTTGGTAACCACTTTTTAAATAAAACGCCCTAACCTCGTGCGCATGATATTACTCTTCCACTTATTTATGAGAGTACTAAAACACAATTTTTTTTTTATATATATCTCAGAAACACATAGCAACCGTTGTGTTGCACAACCATTGTCTCTTCCCAACATGGGGGAGGGGGGGGGGGGGGGGGGGGGATGGGCATTCCAATCATTCTGTGCAAAAGCCTCCAGAGCCACATAATCACCCTTGTTTTGTTTGTTGGAATTGATTGATTTCCCCCGTCCCTCTCCGACGCAGTCCTTCCCAGAGCCGCTGATGTACAACCGGGACACGGGCTGGTTTGAGGTGGTGACGGACGCGGCGGAGAGCGCCTCCCGGAGGATCAGATCCGTCCTGCGCCGCAGTAAATCACAGCTCTCCGCTGACGACTCCGCCGCGCTGTGCAGAGGCCCTCAGCTCGACCCCAGCTACACTGTCTGTGTGAGTTAGTGGTACACATTGTTCATTTGTTTGTTGTCGTGGTCGTTCAAATACTCAACTTCATCTTTGATTTCGGGGGGGGGGGGGGGGGATTTAAAAAAGCAGGATTGTAGACAATCAGCCGGATAACTGAAATAGCTTTCAAGTATGTTTCATGATGGAAAAACAAAAACAAAAATACTCCGTTTCAATTCAAGAGTCCGTTTCGATCTCACTTACAGTGCCTGGACAAAGAGCAAGGAATGCAGTGGGTGATGAGAGAACGAGCCCCCTTGTTCATACGAAGTGATTGCTACTTTGAATACAGGTACAGTAAGCAGCTTCACACAGGCGTCTTTGTGTATTTCCAGGCAGGCTATATGCTCCAATGACATCTGTAGTGTGATAGTGGGGCATCTGACCCCTCCTTATTTGATACACCAGAGCTGCTCACCATATCTCTATAACACTATAACACCAGAGCTGCTCACCATATCTCTATAACACCAGAGCTGCTCACCATATCTCTATAACACCAGAGCTATATCTCTATAACACCAGAGCTGCTCACCATATCTCTATAACACTATAACACCAGAGCTGCTCACCATATCTCTATAACACCAGAGCTGGTCACCATATCTCTATAACACTATAACACCAGAGCTGCTCACCATATCTCTATAACACTATAACACCAGTGCTGCTCACCATATCTCTATAACACCAGAGCTGCTCACCATATCTCTATAACACCAGAGCTGCTCACCATATCTCTATAACACCAGAGCTGCTCACCATATCTCTATAACACCAGAGCTGCTCACCATATCTCTATAACACCAGAGCTGCTCACCATATCTCTATAACACCAGAGCTGCTCACCATATCTCTATAACACTATAACACCAGAGCTGCTCACCATATCTCTATAACACCAGAGCTGCTCACCATATCTCTATAACACAAGAGCTATATCTCTATAACACAAGAGCTGTTCACCATATCTCTATAACACCAGAGCTGCTCACCATATCTCTATAACACCAGAGCTGCTCACCATATCTCTATGACACCAGAGCTGCTCACCATATCTCTATAACACCAGAGCTGCTCACCATATCTCTATGACACCAGAGCTGCTCACCATATCTCTATAACACAAGAGCTATATCTCTATAACACAAGAGCTGTTCACCATATCTCTATGACACTATAACACCAGAGCTGCTCACCATATCTCTATGACACCAGAGCTGCTCACCATATCTCTATAACACAAGAGCTATATCTCTATAACACAAGAGCTGTTCACCATATCTCTATAACACAAGAGCTATATCTCTATAACACCAGAGCTGCTCACCATTATCTCTATGACACTATAACACCAGAGCTGCTCACCATATCTCTATAACACCAGAGCTGCTCACCATATCTCTATAACACCAGAGCTGCTAACCATATCTCTATAACACCAGAGCTGCTCACCATATCTCTATAACACCAGAGCTGCTCACCATATCTATATAACACCAGAGCTGCTCACCATATCTCTATAACACCAGAGCTGCTCACCATATTATCTCTATAACACCAGAGCTGCTCACCATATCTCTATAACACTATAACACCAGAGCTGCTCACCATATCTCTATGACACTATAACACCAGAGCTGCTCACCATATCTCTATAACACCAGAGCTGCTCACCATATCTCTATAACACCAGAGCTGCTCACCATATCTATATAACACCAGAGCTGCTCACCATATCTCTATAACACCAGAGCTGCTCACTATATCTCTATAACACCAGAGCTGCTCACCATATCTATATAACACCAGAGCTGCTCACCATATCTCTATAACACCAGAGCTGCTCACCATATCTCTATAACACCAGAGCTGCTCACCATATCTCTATAACACCAGAGCTGCTCACCATATCTCTATAACACCAGAGCTGCTCACCATATCTATATAACACCAGAGCTGGTCACCATATCTCTATAACACCAGAGCTGCTCACCATATCTCTATAACACCAGAGCTGCTCACCATATCTCTATATCACCAGAGCTGCTCACCATATCTCTATAACACCAGAGCTGCTCACCATATCTCTATAACACCAGAGCTGCTCACCATATCTCTATAACACCAGAGCTGCTCACCATATCTATATAACACCAGAGCTGCTCACCATATCTCTATAACACCAGAGCTGCTCACCATATCTCTATAACACCAGAGCTGCTCACCATATCTCTATAACACCAGCGCTGCTCACCATATCTATATAACACCAGAGCTGCTCACCATATCTATATAACACCAGAGCTGCTCACCATATCTCTATAACACCAGAGCTGCTCACCATATCTCTATAACACCAGAGCTGCTCACCATATCTCTATAACACCAGAGCTGCTCACCATATCTATATAACACCAGAGCTGCTCACCATATCTATATAACACCAGAGCTGGTCACCATATCTCTATAACACCAGAGCTGCTCACCATATCTCTATAACACCAGAGCTGCTCACCATATCTCTATAACACCAGAGCTGCTCACCATATCTCTATAACACCAGAGCTGCTCACCATATCTCTATAACACCAGAGCTGCTCACCATATCTATATAACACCAGAGCTGCTCACCATATCTCTATAACACCAGAGCTGGTCACCATATCTCTATAACACCAGAGCTGGTCACCATATCTCTATATCACCAGAGCTGCTCACCATATCTCTATAACACCAGAGCTGCTCACCATATCTCTATAACACCAGAGCTGCTCACCATATCTATATAACACCAGAGCTGCTCACCATATCTCTATAACACCAGAGCTGCTCACCATATCTCTATAACACCAGAGCTGCTCACCATATCTCTATAACACCAGAGCTGCTCACCATATCTCTATAACACCAGAGCCGCTCACCATATCTCTATAACACCAGAGCTGCTCACCATATCTCTATAACACCAGAGCTGCTCACCATATCTCTATAACACCAGAGCTGCTCACCATATCTCTATAACACCAGAGCTGCTCACCATATCTCTATAACACCAGAGCTGCTCACCATATCTCTATAACACCAGAGCTGCTCACCATATCTCTATAACACCAGAGCTGCTCACCATATCTCTATAACACCAGAGCTGCTCACCATATCTCTATAACACCAGAGCTGCTCACCATATCTCTATAACACCAGAGCTGCTCACCATATCTCTATAACACCAGAGCTGCTCACCATATCTCTATAACACCAGAGCTGCTCACCATATCTCTATAACAGCCAGGTCCCTTTGTCCTCTCACCAGGTCCCTTTGTCCTTTCACCAGGTCCCTTTGTCCTCTCACCAGGTCCCTTTGTCCTCTCACAAGGTCCTTTTGTCCTCTCACCAGGTCCTTTTGTCCTCTCACCTGGTCCTTTTGTTCTCTCACCAGGTCCTTTTGTCCTCTCACCTGGTCCTTTTGTCCTCTCACCAGGTCCCTTTGTCCTCTCACCTGGTCCTTTTGTTCTCTCACCAGGTCCCTTTGTTCTCTCACCAGGTCCTTTTGTCCTCTCACCAGGTCCTTTTATTATCTCACCAGGTCCTTTTGTCCTCTCACCAGGTCCCTTTGTTCTCTCACCAGGTCCTTTTGTCCTCTCACCAGGTCCCTTTGTTCTCTCACCAGGTCCCTTTGTTCTCTCACCAGGTCCTCTTGTTCTCTCACCAGGTCCTTTTATTATCTCACCAGGTCCCTTTGTTCTCTCACCAGGTCCTTTTGTCCTCTCACCAGGTCCCTTTGTCCTCTCACCAGGTCCTTTTATTATCTCACCAGGTCCCTTTGTCCTCTCACCAGGTCCTTTTGTCCTCTCACCAGGTCCTTTTGTTCTCTCACCAGGTCCCTTTGTTCTCTCACCAGGTCCTTTTGTCCTCTCACCAGGTCCCTTTGTCCTCTCACCAGGTCCCTTTGTTCTCTCACCAGGTCCCTTTGTTCTCTCACCAGGTCCTTTATTTGTCCTCTCACCAGGTCCCTTTGTTCTCTCACCAGGTCCTTTTGTCCTCTCACCAGGTCCCTTTGTTCTCTCACCAGGTCCCTTTGTTCTCTCACCAGGTCCCTTTGTTCTCTCACCAGGTCCTTTTGTTCTCTCACCAGGTCCTTTTGTTCTCTCACCAGGTCCCTTTGTTCTCTCACCAGGTCCCTTTGTTCTCTCACCAGGTCCTTTTGTCCTCTCACCAGGTCCCTTTGTCCTCTCACCAGGTCCAGATAGAGCAGATAGAGCGGTGCAAGCCCATTAAAAATGTTGTAGGTGAGGAGTATCACTTTAAAGTCAGATCGGGCTTGAATAGGAAGCCAGTGTAGGGCGGACAAAACTGCTGTGATGTGATCAAATTTTCTAGTGCAGTGATCATAAACTTGTTACCTAACTTGATGATTTATAGTAGCTTCTCCACATCACATAGTTAAAATGATCTTTCTCTCTCTCTCTCGTTATCCAATCCTTATCAGCTTCAGTATCCCACAGCTTGTGTCGATATCGCAGACTTTTCCCTGTTGCGTGTCCAGACTTGAGTTGTTTCTGTGTACTGTTTCTCTTTTTAAAAGCTCCTACAAATCAAATAATGTTTGTTTCATAACGTTCATTGACAGAATAGCAGATTTGCCCACTGGCAATTTTCCATCTAGTTACTATCACTCACTTACTAACACGGTAAGTGCATTTCCCATAATGTTGGCGTGTTATTTTGAAACTGGCAAATCAAGATCACATCATTGGTAACAAAACGTTGAAAAGAACCACAGGAATCTTGATTCAAGGGGAATTTCAATTCATAAATAAATAAAGCCTAATAAGAACATTCTTAAAGAACCCCCCCCCCCAACAATTTACAAATCTGTGGTCAATCCAGATAATTTAGACTGTGAACAACTCCAGATGAGTAAAAGCCCTGTTTGACCTCACAGTGTGGAAACCAGGCTAATACCCTGCTGTTTTTCCCAGGCTGGCCAAGCTGCTGTCTCTGTGGGACCCATGGACCCAGAGGACAGCCAGCAGTTCCCTTCAAAACACTCCTAAAAGAGGCACCAGAAGGTCTCTGCCTCCACCGCAGGTGAACAGTGACGGTGTACCGGCGTCTCCTGTAGGGCTACAAGGGAAAGGTACATCAGTTATGGGGTCAATTTACTACAGGCATGCAGTCGTGCACACGCGCGGTTACACGCCGCGTCAGTAGGTCACTGAGGCAGGAGTGCGCGTCGCGCCGTGTGATGAAGTACCCGGCCGTTGGAGAAAGCAATTGAGCTACCCGGCCCGCACTTATCACCTAGACTTTGCATAATAATAGGATACCATAGCATAACAACGAGAAGTGCCAAACCAAAAACAAGCCCTGTAGCAATTGGTGGGGGGTTGCCTTGATCTGTGGTCAAGCAACCCGACTGGAAGGATGAGACATTAAGTTGTGCTTCAGTCTGAAGGAAACTGTCCTTCTGTACAGACTAGTAAACTAACTCTAAGTTACATTGTTAATTTAGTTTGTATTTACTTTTCTAGTTTAAGTTAATTCAATTAAAGAAATTGTAACTACAATTACATTTAAAACATTGTTATGCATAATAATCATCTGTTTTGTGCGCAACCGAGGGAACATGTATGCGCGTGCGCGGGAGCGAGCGTGCACGTGGCGTGTGGGCAGTTCCCATATTACGACTGCATCACTGATTTACTATCAAGTCAATTTAAGATGTTCTTTAAAGTTTAAATATTGCTTGGTGAAGACAGTTTACGATTGTTTACCAGGGTCTTCAAGGACAGATATCTCAAAACTATGGCCCTCTTCACCCCGGACAGGACAGGGGATGGAACTAGGGCCCTCTTCACCCCGGACAGGACAGGGGATGGAACTAGGGCCCTCTTCACCCCGGACAGGACAGGGGACGGAACCAAGCACCCTCACCTCCTGCTCCCCCGATAAGGAGGCACCAAGCACCCTCACCTCCTGCTCCCCCGATAAGGAGGCACCAAGCACCCTCACCTCCTGCTCTCCTGACACAGAGGCACCAAGCACCCTCACCTCCTGCTCCCCCGATAAGGAGGCACCAAGCACCCTCACCTCCTGCTCCCCCGATAAGGAGGCACCAAGCACCCTCACCTCCTGCTCTCCTGACACAGAGGCACCAAGCACCCTCACCTCCTGCTCCCCCGATAAGGAGGCACCAAGCACCCTCACCTCCTGCTCTCCTGACACAGAGGCACCAAGCACCCTCACCTCCTGCTCCCCCGATAAGGAGGCACCAAGCACCCTCACCTCCTGCTCCCCCGATAAGGAGGCACCAAGCACCCTCACCTCCCGCTCCTCCTCCTCCTCCCCTCTCACCTCTTGGAACTCTACGAACGCTCTGGAACCCCAGAGCCCACAGAGGGAGTCGACCCTGCGCCTCACCGAACCCGCGGCCGACATAAAGACCCGGAACGCTGATTCCCCCGGTGTCCCGTTAGAACACCTGGCCACCGCAGTGGTGGACCCGGTGAACAGAGAGGCGGTGGAAGGAGTGAAGAAGGGGGAGGAAGAAGAGACAGACGAGGAGGGGAGCGAGGAGGAGGGTAACGGAGGCGAAGACGAGGGGAATGACCTTGACATTTGTTACCATGGCGCCTGTTTCCATGACACCAGACGAGTCCTGGAGGAATTCAAGGAGTTTCTACAGGGAACGCTGGGAGAGAAGCTTGTTCCTCTCTGGATGGACATAGAGAGGCTGAAGATTACGCACGACTGGAAGAGGAAAAGCAGGTATACATATATATATGTATATATATATATATAGCAACAAAATCCCTTCTGGGAATGTCAAATATTTCTTTAATTTCATTTCAAACCTTTATTTAAACCTGAAAGGCAACTGAGGTTTCCCTCATTTACAGTCATGTCGAGTTTACATACAGTCTACAGAGATAAGCAAGGCATATAAAATCACACAGCATATAAAACCATAACAATATAAGACGACAAGGCGAGACAAAAGTAAGGATAACAAAGCAATTAAAACACGTACAACTTGACTGACAAAGGTTGGAGATCAAGGTCTTAATCTCTGCAACAGAGGGGTGAATCTTTAAGCTTTAAGGACTGTTGGAGTTCATTCCATGAGCTAGGGGCTTCCTGATTTAAGTGCTGTCAGTACACTTGAAAGAGTAGCCCATTTAGGAAAAAAGAGATGAAGAAGATGATTATTGTCAATGTACACAAGGCAATTTAAATTCATCTTTTCTCGTATCCCTCCTAGTTACACACACAGTCCTCATATCCCTCCTAGTTACACATACACAGTCCTCATATCCCTCCTAGTTACACACACAGTCCTCATCTCCCTCCTAGTTACACACACAGTCCTCATATCCCTCCTAGTTACACACACAGTCCTCATCTCCCTCCTAGTTACACACACAGTCCTCATATCCCTCCTAGTTACACACACACACAGTCCTCATATCCCTCCTAGTTACACATACACACAGTCCTCATATCCCTCCTAGTTACACACACACACAGTCCTCATATCCCTCCTAGTTACACACACACACAGTCCTCATATCCCTCCTAGTTACACACACAGTCCTCATATCCCTCCTAGTTACACACACAGTCCTCATATCCCTCCTAGTTACACACACACACAGTCCTCATATCCCTCCTAGTTACACACACAGTCCTCATATCCCTCCTAGTTACACACACACAGTCCTCATATCCCTCCTAGTTACACACACACACAGTCCTCATATCCCTCCTAGTTACACACACACACAGTCCTCATATCCCTCCTAGTTACACACACACAGTCCTCATATCCCTCCTAGTTACACATACACACAGTCCTCATATCCCTCCTAGTTACACATACACACAGTCCTCATATCCCTCCTAGTTACACACACAGTCCTCATATCCCTCCTAGTTACACACACAGTCCTCATATCCCTCCTAGTTACACACACACACAGTCCTCATATCCCTCCTAGTTACACATACACACAGTCCTCATTTCCCTCCTAGTTACACATACACACAGTCCTCATCTCCCTCCTAGTTACACACACAGTCCTCATCTCCCTCCTAGTTACACACACACACAGTCCTCATATCCCTCCTAGTTACACACACACAGTCCTCATATCCCTCCTAGTTTGGAGCAGGGGTCCAGTGCCTTGCTCAAGGGCACTTAGGCAGAGATGGTGGGCACTGTAGTTGTAATATTGACCACTTTTCAGTCACCAGATCGCAATTGGAATACACCTTCCCGAATACACAGTTTCTGGTCAAACAAACATGGTGTCTTCTCTGCCTCTGGTCAGAAGCCTGGTCGGCCTCTTCCTCCGCACGGCGGCCACCCTCCCTCTCCAGCGTTCTAGTAAAACACTCGGTTCACCAGGTCACGGCAGGTGGTGTGATCGACGTGTTCTGCGTGTTCCCAGGCATCTGGTCCAGATGAGAGGCCACTACATGCTGAGCAGCAGTCGCAACAGGCTGAGTGAGGCGCTGCTGGCCAGACTGGGACTGACCACTCCCCCCTGCTGGACACAGGAGAAACTACGCCTGGTTCAGCCCTCCCTCGCAGAGGCTTTGCTCTGCTACTGGTGAGAGTTAAATTACATCACGTTCCAGCTTCATAATGTCACTGAGAGACACTGGCATGATTTCAGCAGTGTTTCCTGAGTCTGTGTGTGTCAATCTGAGAGTTTGTTCAAGTTTTTTCTAGCTTTTGGTTGGTTGGTCCAGTGACAAAACAACACTGGCTTCAGGGGTGTAAAAAGTACCCAGAAATTATACTTAAGTGAAAGTATGGGTACTGTCTCAAAATCATACTCAAGTAAAAGTCAGAGTATCTGGCTAAAAACACATTTACATTTAGTCATTTAGCTGAACGCTTTTATCCAAAGCGACGTACAAGTTCTGTACGACAAGTCATCAGGAAGGGCACAACTCTATCAGCTGAGTAACAATGTTCATCAAAGTGTTGAGTGCTACAGTGTACTTTTAAATGTACTTAAGTACTAAACAGTAAAAGTTAAAACTTTTTTTCTGACAGTCTATTCTTCTGACAGCAGGTGTTTAATCAAAGATCCCCGCTTTCTAGTCTTGCACAAGGACCAATCAGCATGGGTATGGGCGGGTTCATTTTAGGATTAATAATGTTAACGTTAGTTCGGCCAGAGAAACAAATATACGAATTAAAATGGTTGGACCTGCGAGATTTGTACTTTGCAGGTCTGCATTTTAAATGTAAGGAGTAAAAAGTAATTTTTTTTCCCTCTGAAATGTAATGGAGTAAAAGTAAAAGTATACAAACCTAATAATACTCGAGTAGAGTACAAATTCCCCAAAACAGTACTTAAGTATTGTAACGAAGTACAATTACTCAAGTACTTTACACCCCTGACTGGCTTTCTAACAAAGAAGAGTCCATGAGCTGGTTCCCAACATGTGGATTCCTGTAGTGTGGTCTGCAATGTCCCACTTCCTCTGGAAGCTCCAGCTGAACCAGGCGATCACTTCCTCCTCCCAGTGTACGCAGGCGCACTCATTCCCACACATTTATCAACACCCATATTTCTCAATGAAAACCAGCCCATACAAAACCATGAAGGAGAGGCAGGAACAGGACATCCTAACAGTGTGTGTAATCAGTCACCATGTGAGACGCTACAGGTACAGGAACCCCCGCTCCACCGCCCCACCACCTCCTAATAGACAGTCTCCTCCCCACCGCATGTATATATTCCCTCCCCGCCGTATGTATATTTCTCTCCCACCCACCCACCCCCTCCTAATGTACAGTCTCCACCCCACCGTATGTATATTTCTCTCCCACCCACCCCCTCCTAATGCACAGTCTCTGTCAGGATCTAGGGGTAACAGTACTGTATATTTGAATACCGTTTATGTCACAAATGTATCAGTACTAAATACCTATATGTCCCTATGCCATAAATGTCATGTATGTTGTGTATGTCATAAATGTCTATATGAATTGAAAATGGGGG
>NC_140183.1:6356853-6379353 GCF_963971535.1 Notolepis coatsorum | reverse complement strand
ACGCCCAGGTACAGAGTGCAGAGACACGCCCAGGTACAGAGACACGCCCAGGTACAGAGACACGCCCAGGTACAGAGACACGCCCAGGTACAGAGTGCAGAGACACGCCCAGGTACAGAGACACGCCCAGGTACAGAGACACGCCCAGGTACAGAGACACGCCCAGGTACAGAGACACGCCCAGGTACAGAGACACGCCCAGGTACAGAGACACGCCCAGGTACAGAGTGTAGGGACACGCCCAGGTACACACACACACACACACACACACACACACACACACACACACACACACACACACACACACACACACACAGGTCTATAGATGCACTCATATAGATACACACACACACACAGGTCTATAGATGCATCCATATAGACACACACACACACACACACACACACACACAGGTCTATAGATGCACTCATATAGATACACACACACACAGGTATATAGATGTACACATATAGATACACACACACACACAGGTCTATAGATGCACACATATAGATACACACACACACACACACACACACACACACACACACACACACACACACACACACACACACACACACTCACTCTCCTCTCCTCACCTCTCCTCACCTCTCCCCTCATCTCCTCTCCTCTCCTCACCTCACCTCTCCTCACCTCACCTCACCTCTCCTCTCCTCTCCTCTCCTCTCCTCTCCTCTCCTCTCCTCTCCTCTCCTCTCCTCTCCTCTCCTCTCCTCACCTCTCCTCTCCTCACCTCACCTCTTCTCTCCCCTCCTCTCCTCACCTCTCCTCTCCTCACCTCACCTCTCCTCTCCCCTCCTCTCCTCTCCTCTCCCCTCCTCTCCTCTCCTCTCCTCACCTCACCTCACCTCTCCTCACCTCTCCTCTCCTCTCCTCACCTCACCTCACCTCTCCTCTCCCCTCCTCTCCTCTCCTCACCTCTCCTCTCCTCACCTCTCCTCTCCTCACCTCACCTCTTCTCTCCTCACCTCTTCTCTCCTCTCCTCACCTCTCCTCACCTCACCTCACCTCTCCCCTCCTCCCCCCTCCTCTCCTCTCCTCTCCCCCCTCTCCCTTCCTCTCCTCTTCCCCCCCCCTCCTCTCCTCTCCTCTCCTCTCCACAGCTCCTTTACGCCTCCTACCTGTGCAGTTCTGCCAAGACGAGTGTAGGTGTGGATGAGGAGAGCAGGAGGGAGGTGTACGGTGGTCTGAAGCCAGCCTTCGAGGAGCTGTTTGACGAGGTGGAGGAGCACGTGCTGACCCTCCTCCTGGAGCCCTGGACCCTCCTGACCACCAGGGACAGAGAGTCCTATCTGAAGGTAGAGATACCATAGTATCTAATATAGTGAGTTAGGTTATACTTCTTTCAATCAATCAATCAATCAATCAATCAATCAATCAATCAATCAATCAATCAATCAGATTTATTTATATAGCACATTTAACATGACACGTGTCAACCAAAGTGCTGTACAGAGGGTAGATACATATAGACAACAATCACAGCTCCGTTTTACGGGAGGGCACACAGGCACACAGGGCATGAGTCAGTGAACGGGAAAGGCTAGTAGGTAGAAGTGGGTTTTTGAGCCTAGATTTGAAGGCATCTATCGACGGGGCAAGGAGCCTAATGGAGGTGGGGATACCATAGTATCTAATATAATGAGTTAGGTTATACTTCTTTAGTCCTATCTGAAGGTAGAGATACCATAGTATCTAATATAATGAGTTAGGTTATACTTCTTTAGTCCTATCTGAAGGTAGAGATACCATAGTATCTAATATAATGAGTTAGGTTATACTTCTTTAGTCCTATCTGAAGGTAGAGATACCATAGTATCTAATATAATGAGTTAGGTTATACTTCTTTAGTCCTATCTGAAGGTAGAGATACCTCATATAGTATCTAATATATTAAGTTAGGTTATACTTCTTTAGGTAGAGATACCTCATATAGTATCTAATATATTAAGTTAAGTTATACTTCTTTAGGTAGAGATTCCTCATATAGTATCTAATAGTAAGTTAAGTTATACTTCATTAGGTAGAGATACCTCATATAGTATCTAATAGTAAGTTAAGTTATACTTCATTAGCGCGGCTATGTGGTGCAGTGGGCAAGGCGCTCACCACCAATGCAGGAGACGCTGGGTTCGAGCCCAGCTCTCCGCATTGCTATCAGCTTGGCTGGTCGTTCATACTAATACAATTGGCAGTATTAGGGGGTGGGAAGCTGATGGGTGGGGATCGGACGTTGTGGACAGCGACTCCTACAGGTTGGTAGGTGCGCCTGCGCAGCAGAATCAGGAAGCGACGGGGGCGGCGTGTCCCTCCAAACGCAGACCCCCCGACGCTGAGAGATCGCACTGTGCAGGTGAAAAGATGCGACTGCTGCTTCCTTGAGTACCCGAGGGGACACGTGATGTAAGGCTTAGTCCACATTGCAGCCGGCTTGTGGGAGGCATGGCCTAACAGCGTTCGAGACAGGGGAGGGTAGAATTGGACGATGCGAAATTGGGATGGGAGAAAAATAGAAAATGGGAGAAAAAGTAGATAAAAAAAAATTATACTTCATTAGGTAGAGATTCCTCATATGTGACTATAAGGATGGACTTGTTGAGGCAACGTCAATTTCTTTTTTACATATTATGAAAGTACAGATTCATACCTTCAAAATAAGCCATCACTTGAACATTTTGGTGGGATACTTTTCAAGCTACTTCCTATGAATCATGGTGATATCACAAAACACATTCAGAGATTAATGGCCTTCAAACTTTGTGGAGAGTTTCACACTTGTGTGTTAAACAACTACAACCCTACCCAGAATGCATTGTATTCCATGGCCCCCCTCTCTCAAGGGACATTAACACCTTGCGTCAGGCTCTTTTGTTATGTCAATTTGTTGGAAGCCTCACATAAGCCATGTAATGTGGAGGTCAAGGTATTGGCTGAACCAACAATCTTCTTTTATCTTATATAATGCTTTGGTCCTTATCTGAATTATTGTGTTGAGGTGTGGGGAAATACCTATGAAACCAACCTACTTCCTTTGGTTATGCTCCAAAAAAGAGCAATCAGGATTGTAACCAATGAGAGCTATAAAGCACATACAAATTCTTTGTTTTAAAAAGTTTCAGTCCTGAAATTAAAGGACCTGGTGATCTGGAGGAGGAGATCAAATCCAGTCAATCTATAAATATATTAAAGAGGAAGTTCAAAAAGATGATGTTCACAAATTATACCAGGGAGGAAGCCCAACGTATTGTATGAGAATGATTTGAAGGGTGACATGAGAGTATAGTCTAGCGTGTGTGTGTGTGTGTGTGTGTGTGTGTGTGTGTGTGTGCATATGTGATTGTGTTGTGTGTAGTTGAAGTATTTGCTAATTGTATTGTATCATGTATGTATTGGAAATCGTGTCGTATTGTACTTGCTGAAGTATATATAATATTGCAATTAGTTATTGATGGGGGATGGAAACAGATACGTTTTGCTTCTTCCATCTCCTTTTCAAACAGTGTATCGTTTTCTGGCTGTTGTTTTATTTTTAAAAAAATTGGGGGGGGGGGGGGTTCCTCTTTTCCCATTTCTAATTATAGTAAGTTAAGTTATACTTCATTAGTCCTATCTGAGTGTAGCTTATCATACCTCGGTGCCATATTCATAGTATTCTCGTGGCGTGTTTTCTCATACAATATGACCCAATAACACAGCTCATTGGCCATGATTGTGCGCGCGCGTGTGTGTGTGTGCGCGCGCGCGCGCGCGCGTGTGTGTGTGCGCGCGTGTGCGTGTGTGTGTGCGTGTGTGTGTAGCCAGTGTGATCTTACTGCGTTGTGTTTATTTCGATTCGACCCCTGTTAAGTGGGAGTTGAACCCCGGTCTCCCGCACCGCGGGCGACATCGCAGACCACTGTACCAAGAGGTGAATTCACTTCTTGCTACTGGGTCTGGATGCCTCTGGGGAGTGAGTTTACTTGCAGTACCGCTTAACGTCCACAGCCACTTCACTTACTGTACCTCGTGACTGTGGATAGACTGCGGTACCTCCGTTACATGTGTGTGTGTGCGTGTCCCCGTCTCCCCAGGTGTGTGTGCAGCAGCAGGTACGCAGGGTGGACAGTGAGGAGTACACGGAGCTGCAGAGTCTTTATGAGGAGTCAGAACACAGAAGGCAGCAGGTCAGAACAGCCTTCAGTCAAATGTAAAAAAGTTTAATATTTTTAACTTACTTTCTTACGTACTTGTTTTACTGTATGAAGCACACTCTCAGGGGCTCATACAGAACCAAGCATTTCACTGTAAAGTACCTGTATTTTATTGTGATAAACAAACTTGAACTTGAACTTGAAACTTGAAAACTAGAGTTGTTGTTGTTGTTATTGTTGTTGATGCTGCTGCTGCTGTTACTTGTTACTTCTCATGAGATCCGATAACAGGCCCCTCTCTCTCTTCCCTCTCTCTCCTCTCTCTACACTTCTCTACTCCCCTCACTCTCTACACCTCTCTCCCCCTTCCCTCTCTCTCGTGTCTCTCTCTACACCTCTCTCCCCCCTTCCCTCTCTCTCGTGTCTCTCTCTCTACACCTCTCTCCCCCTTCCCTCTCTCTCTTGTCTCTCTCTACACCTCTCTCCCCCTTTCCTCTCTCTCTCGTGTCTCTCTCTACACCTCTCTCCCCCTCTCTCTCTTGTCTCTATCTTTGTCTTTTCCTTTATCCCTTGCTTTCTCTTTTCTCTTTTCTTTTCCCTCTTCTTTCTGTCTATCTCTCCCTGTTTCCTCTCCACCTCCTCTTCTCCTCCTCCTCCTATCCTCCTCCTCCTCTCCGCCTCCTTCTCCTCTTCCCCTCATCTTCTCCCCCTCCTCTCCACCTCCTCTTCTCCACCTCCTCCTCTCCTCCTCTTCTCCGCCTCCTCTTCTCCGCATCCTCTTCTCCTCCTCCTCCTCTCCATCTCCTCCTCTCTGCCTCCTCTTCTCCTCTCCTCCTCTCCTCCGCCTCCTCTCCTCCTCCTCCTCCTCTCCTCCTCTCCTCCTCTCCGCCTCCTCTCCTCCTCCTCCTCTCCTCCTCTCCACCTCCTCCTCTCTGCCTCCTCTTCTCCTCTCCTCCTCTCCATCTCCTCCTCCTCTCCATCTCCTCCTCTCTGCCTCCTCTTCTCCTCTCCTCCTCTCCTCCTCCTCTCCTCCTCTCCTCCTCCTCCTCCTCTCCTCCTCTCCACCTCCTCTCCTCCTCCTCCTCTTCTCCTCTCCTCCTCCTCCTCCTCTCCATCTCCTCCTCTCCATCTCCTCCTCTCTGCCTCCTCTTCTCCTCTCCTCCTCCTCCTCTCCTCACTTCCCTCCTCCTCTCCTCCTCCTCTCCTCCTCTCCTCCTCTCCTCCTCCTCCTCTCCTCCTCTCCACCTCCTCTCCTCCGCCTCCTCTTCTCCCCCTGTAGGAGCAACAGGCTGCTCCCTCCCCTCCTCCTCCTCCCCCCCCCCTCCCGCCCCAGCCCCAGCCCCTGGTCCAGTGTCCCTCAGTGTTACCGGGGTTACGGTCTGGGTTCCCTGCTCTGCCACCAGCAGGAGATGCAGCACTTCAAGAGGTTTCTCCAGAAGCACGGCGCCAGGTGAGCTCTGACCTCTGACCTTCCAGAGAACCTCATTACAGGACCCATCTCTTGCATTAACAGTATTTCTTGGACCAGGCCCATTCTAGTCTGGGTCCTAGGGCAACGCTAACTAGCCTACAATGAGTTACGAGCTGAGCATGTTTTAAGAACCCCTGGTCTAGAAAGTGTCCTATCGAATTTCTCATTTTACACAGTTTCAGATTATGATATGCAATTTTTGCATTTGTGGATAATTAAGCTCTTATCTTACTGTAAATAAGATCTGATATTATCTTAAGGGCTTTACTTGTACATCAAAACCGGAGCCAAAGAAGGATTTAACTTCCAGAGAAGCTAATTTGCCACTTTATTATGAACGATCAAATACCTGTATATTTCCATTTGATCTCCACTTTTCTTATACATATTTTAGCATATTTCAGTGATGGCTAGATGGCGCTACGCAGTGGGTCCATGGTTCTGTGTGCTGCCTGTGCTTCAGAATCCACCTGGCGTGCTGGCTGGACCTGGAGCGCTACAGCAGGACCCCCCAGAGGGAGGAGCGGCAGGAGAGGTCCGCTCACCTGAAGGCCAAGTACATCAACACCAAGTACTTCTTCGCTCCCGCAAGCCCCGCCTCCGCAAGCCCAGCCTTCACAAGCCCCGCCTCCGCAAGCCCCGCCTCCGCAGAGCAACAGGACAACGTACGTCACCTGATACTTTCTAACAAAGCTTTTCATTTCAAATTGTCATGACATCCGTCAGCGTGGCTACATGGTAGGCCTCCAGAGTCACGAGCAGAAGGCCGGGCGTGGCTACATGGTAGCGCTCCAGAGTCACGAGCAGAAGGCCGGACGTGGCTACATGGTAGCGCTCCAGAGGCACGAGCAGAAGGCCGGGCGTGGCTACATGGTAGCGCTCCAGAGTCACGAGCAGAAGGCCGGGCGTGGCTACATGGTAGCGCTCCAGAGTCACGAGCAGAAGGCCGGGCGTGGCTACATGGTAGCGCTCCAGAGTCACGAGCAGAAGGCCGGGCGTGGCTACATGGTAGCGCTCCAGAGTCACGAGCAGAAGGCCGGGCGTGGCTACATGGTAGCGCTCCAGAGTCACGAGCAGAAGGCCGGGCGTGGTGGTCAGAAAGTGGGGTTGTTGTCCAGTAGGGGGAGCACTCTGTCCTCTGGACCTCAAGTTTCAAGTTTTCACAGTTTTCTTTTATTTGTCACATATAAGGTTGGTTCTGTATGACCCTCCTAAGATTGTGCTTCAAGTCAAAAGAATAAAGACCAAACACTATACAAAATATACAATATACAAAACTAAAGTACAAAATGCAACAAAATGCAAAAACAAGGTAGAGATGTAGTGCAAATCCTTTAGTAATAAATAGATCAAATATGGTGTAGTGTTAGAAAGTGTCTAGGTGAATGTTAAGGTGAGTGTTTAAAGTGAGTGTGTGCATGTGGATGTGTGTGCATGTGGATGTGTGTGCATGTGGATGTGTGTGCATGTGGATGTGTGTGCATGTGGATGTAGAATGGATGGGTTAGTGCTACATAGAGTCACTGAGCATCCTGATGGCCTGGGGGGAAATGTTCTCTCTCAGCTGAGTAACAATGTTCATCAAACAGTGTTGAAACCTGGCTGCTGCAGTGTTGAGTGCATAGTAGTAGAGACAGATATTACTACACTAGGTAGTAATATAGACAAGGTAGATTATTTAGTGGAAAAGTGCACGATAGTAGAAGACAGTAAGAAGGTTAGTCGTTTTTCTTCTTAGTTTTTTCCCCTTCATTTCAGATATTGATTGAAGAAGTGTTTTTATTCGACAGTGAAAGATTGGTTGTGTTTCAGCTGTGCTGACTGTGGCTGTCTCTGACAGTGGAGGGAAGTTTATTCCACCATTGTGGAGCAAGAACCGAGAATAGCCGGCTTCTCTTTGATGACCGTCCCGGGTATTAGTGTTCGTCAAACAGTGTTGAACTTGTCTTGAGTGTATAGTAGTAAAGAAGACATATTAGTGTAGTAGGTACTAGGTAGTAATATAGACAGGAAGATCCACCTGTTTCTCTACAGTCCAGGAAAAACATGGCTTCATATGGTTCCTCCCTCTTGGCTCAGCAGGGAGTGTTTTAGAACCAGAGCCTCGACGCCAAAATAAAGTCTGTGTTTACATTCACGCTCGATAAAAATTCTCATTTCAATCCGCGAGTCGTTCGACTGAAACGTGGTAACAAACACGTCCAAGTCCGAGGGACCGCTGTCCAAACGCGAAGAGAGAAAGAAACACATTAGTTCTCCCTCTGTCCTCCGCTCTCACCACACGTCACCCCTCCGTGGCGTCCTGCGGGATGTCCCGCCGACAGCCCTGACAGCCGCCGCGCCGGGGGAGCGAGGAGCACACGGGATGGTTGGCGTTAAGAGGAGATGAAGGAGATGACTGTGGTTTGGATCCAGAGGACCGAGAGCAGCAGCAGCAGCTCCAGTGACACAGTGACAGTGAGATGAAATCTCTCCTGACGTTTATAGTTTGGGGATTAGGTTTCTGGATTTGAGGATTACGACGGGAGGGCGTTGGGTATATAGAGTTAGAAGGGGAAGAATAGACAGATCCTGGTTGGGGGGACGATGGGTTTTTAAAGTCAATCAAATCAACCCCCGCGCAGCCGCGCCCCCCAAAGGTGTGTTGCGTTCTGAAATACATCAAATTGCGGGACTCTTGCGATTTGATGTATTTCATGGATCTTTATTTTCATTTTTTTTTTTTTATCCACTTTTTCTCCCATTTTTCTATATTTTCTCCCATCCCAATTTCGTATCATCCAATTCAACCCTCCCCTGTCACGAACGCTGTTTCTTGCCTCCCACAAGCCGGCTGCAATGTGGACTAAGTCATACATAGCACAAGTCCCCTCCGGTACTTGAGGTAACAGCAGTCGCATCTTTTCACCTGCGCAGCTCGATCTCTCAGTGGCGAGGAGTAACGTGTGGGAGGCTCACGCTGCCCCCGACACTTCCTGATTCTACTGCGCAGGCGCACCAACCGACCTGTAGGAGTCGCTTGTTCACAACGTTCGATCCCCACCCTTCAGTTTTCCCTCCCCGTAATACGGCCAATGTGTATTACTGCGGACGACCAGCTAAACTGAAAACAATGTGGAGAGCTGGATTCGAACACGCGAATCCTAGCGTCTCCACACTGGTGGCGAGTGCCTTGCCCACTACACCACCTAGCCGCCCTGGATCTTTATTTTCATTTTATTTTATTTAACCTTTATTTAACCAGGCAGGTCAATTAAGAATAACATGTAATTCCACACATAATATATTTATTATTCTGCCCATGTAAAAAATACTATATCGGACAGACATCCCGCAAATAAAAAATCTGATTGAACGAACACAGAAGCAATATAAAGCGGGCCGACATTAATTCCCCTGTGGCACGACATTTTAACTAAATGGATCATAAAATCAATGACCAAGTGCATAGGTCTAGAGATGGTTTTTCTTAATAGAAGGGGTGGTAACCATGAACAACTTCTTTTACAACGGGAATGTGTATGGATTCATCGGCTCAAATCTATGTATCCATCTGGGATGAATGAAGAGTTCAATTTGGCTCCATTCCTTTAGGTGAAAGCTATCCTAAGTTGTCTACTGTATAAACAAAAACTAGTACACTGATTAACACATTGGGGACGAAGCACGTATTTATACGTGTTTCGAATCCATGCGTTGTGGACAGAATCACGTATAAATACGTGGCAAGTTGTTATTGCTTTTATTCCATTTTAATAACCTGTTCAAGGTCGCCGACCGGCACTGCAGATCTACCCTAGGCTGTGAATTCGAGAAGGTGCAATACCGCCCAGATCCTCTTAGGGGCGCTATCGCGATAATAGAGTGTTCCCTGTGGCAGAAGTTGTCTTTTTTTTTGTGGATCTCTAATGTAGTTTTCTATTCATCTGAAGCGATAGCTATTGTTTGTTGCACGGGATACGTTTCGGATCGCAGATTTCACCATGCAATAAGGGGATTTATCATCAGCCAATGGACATATCGATCTACCAGATGGCGATCGATAACGGGGAAATGCTCGGGGGGATCAGCCCCGACCACGGTAAGATCCCCTTCACGTAAATTACAGCCCGATCGGACACCGTTCTGATAGCCATCCAGGCGAACGGCCTATGTGGCTAGTTAGACGAACACTGTTATTGGTAATCAATAATAATAAACAACGTCCCCCGCCCCCCCCCCCCCCTTTCATGCATACATGCTTTGGGACAGTCCCGATCATATGCAGTTTGAGTTATTTCTTTAGCATCTGTAAAACGGAAATGTTATTGGATATAACGTTAGCAGCTATTAGCCATTTATCTAGCTTTCCAGAAAATATACTAGACCAAATCCGCTATAAAGCTTATATTCACGGCGCTATAAAATGAGAACCTATTGATGCATTTTTTTTTTCTTTAAGCCATTTTGAAGGGACGGTTTATGAACTCAATTGACAATGAGAATGGACAGATAGCAATACTATAAAGTATAGATTTAGCTGTACAATAAGACACACGTTTGTTTACATTCCCCGGTCATCTTGCCATTAATTAGACTCAGCCCAGTGGTCGCGAAAGTGTTAATGAACGGTCTAACAACCTGATACCCCCAATGTACTGGTTTTTTGTTTACATACAGATTTGTAAATATTATATTGTAATATGTATTAATATGTGTTGTTTCATACATAGCCATTATACGCATTCATGTGATACTGTGATGATATCTACCTGTCAATTTAGCCCTGCTAATTACTGATCATGACGTCAACCTAGCCTGTTGGCTGATTGCTGATTGTTCCCACCTGCATGTTGTCAAGTACAGCCTAGTTAAGGTTTGTTTGTCACAACTATCATTGCACACTGATGAAGGCCGGATGGCTGAAAACGTTTTGTGCGTTATACAACTTGTGCATATTAAAATAAAAACAACGACTTTCCTCGAGTGCGGTCCCTACTCCATTTTTTGTAGGTCAATTAAGAACAAATTCTTATTTTCAATGACGGCCTGGCGAGAGGACAAAAGGTCCCCTGGAAGGGTAACAGGGAAAGGGGACACATTAATTACAGTAAAACACACATCAAACAACCAAATAAAATGACAAGGTATGTAATACATGAAGCAGAACAGATTAAACAGTTGAAAGGCTGGGTGACAGTTGCAGGTGTAAACAACTCTGAGAGTCTTTATAAGTAGTGAGGGGATCAATTTGTCCATTTTCAAAGTCTTTTGCATCTCGTTCCAACTGCTGGGAGCAGCAAACTGGAAGGAGGACTGACCGAAGGAAGTGTTAACAGGGAACATCTAGAGAGATATGGTGAGCAGCTCTGGTGTTATATAGATATGGTGAGCAGCTCTGGTGTTATATAGATATGGTGAGCAGCTCTGGTGTTATAGAGATATGGTGAGCAGCTCTGGTGTTATAGAGATATGGTGAGCAGCTCTGGTGTTATAGAGATATGGTGAGCAGCTCTGGTGTTATAGAGATATGGTGAGCAGCTCTGGTGTTATAGAGATATGGTGAGCAGCTCTGGTGTTATATAGATATGGTGAGCAGCTCTGGTGTTATATAGATATGGTGAGCAGCTCTGGTGTTATAGAGATATGGTGAGCAGCTCTGGTGTTATAGAGATATGGTGAGCAGCTCTGGTGTTATATAGATATGGTGAGCAGCTCTGGTGTTATATAGATATGGTGAGCAGCTCTGGTGTTATAGAGATACAGTATGGTGAGCAGCTCTGGTGTTATATAGATATGGTGAGCAGCTCTGGTGTTATATAGATATGGTGAGCAGCTCTGGTGTTATAGAGATATGGTGAGCAGCTCTGGTGTTATAGAGATATGGTGAGCAGCTCTGGTGTTATAGAGATATGGTGAGCAGCTCTGGTGTTATAGAGATATGGTGAGCAGCTCTGGTGTTATAGAGATATGGTGAGCAGCTCTGGTGTTATATAGATATGGTGAGCAGCTCTGGTGTTATATAGATATGGTGAGCAGCTCTGGTGTTATAGAGATATGGTGAGCAGCTCTGGTGTTATAGAGATATGGTGAGCAGCTCTGGTGTTATATAGATATGGTGAGCAGCTCTGGTGTTATATAGATATGGTGAGCAGCTCTGGTGTTATAGAGATATGGTGAGCAGCTCTGGTGTTGTAGAGATATGGTGAGCAGCTCTGGTGTTATAGAGATATGGTGAGCAGCTCTGGTGTTATATAGATATGGTGAGCAGCTCTGGTGTTATAGAGATATGGTGAGCAGCTCTGGTGTTATAGAGATATGGTGAGCAGCTCTGGTGTTGTAGAGATATGGTGAGCAGCTCTGGTGTTATAGAGATATGGTGAGCAACTCTGGTGTTATAGAGATATGGTGAGCAGCTCTGGTGTTATAGAGATATGGTGAGCAGCTCTGGTGTTATAGAGATATGGTGAGCAGCTCTGGTGTTGTAGAGATATGGTGAGCAGCTCTGGTGTTATAGAGATATGGTGAGCAGCTCTGGTGTTATAGAGATATGGTGAGCAGCTCTGGTGTTATAGAGATATGGTGAGCAGCTCTGGTGTTAAAGAGATATGGTGACCAGCTCTGGTGTTATAGAGATATGGTGACCAGCTCTGGTGTTATAGAGATATGGTGAGCAGCTCTGGTGTTATAGAGATATGGTGAGCAGCTCTGGTGTTATAGAGATATGGTGACCAGCTCTGGTGTTATAGGGAATAAGGAGGTGTAGTGGTTACGTCATTGCTGTTTCCCGCGCGGTCCACCCCTCTTGAAATCGCATTGTATTTCCAATGGACACATTTCTAAATCGTCTCGTTTAAAACAAATAAAGCATGAACATTGGCATGGTGTACCATTCTGTGTGTATTCATCCACAATCTATAGCTCAACATGAAAAAATTCGCAATTAATCGTAAAGGTAGCAAAATAACAACATTTATGTTTTCGTTCACTGAGGAACTACACTCACTTTGGTGCTGCTGACTGACGTCACCACAGCGTAGACTCCTGGCTGTATTAGGCGACAGTAAGTGGTAAGTGTAGTTATTTTTTTAACGACAAATTAAAAACCGAACTAACCTTATTATTATTTTTTTTAATCCTCTTTTTCTCCGCCTGATTTTCTATGTTTTTCCTCCCATCCCAATTTAGTCGTTTTGCCAATTCCCCCCCTCCCCTACCTGGTCGTTGTGCGCATGTGCCCCCTACTGGTCGGTACAAGGGAACCCTGAAGTCTACCACATGCTTCCTCCGACACATGCGGAGACAGCCAGCGGCTCTCTTTTCACCTGGCAGCGAGGACTCTCATTGGTGAAGTGTAACGTGTGGGAGGTCACGCTGCCTTCACCACTTCCTGCCTTTCGCTGAGCAGGCGCCCAGACCTGACCTGTAGGCGTCGCTGTCCACAACGCCAGATTACCACCCACGACTTCCCTCCCGCTAACTCAGCCAAACGAGTTAGTATGACGATCGGCCCAAGCCGCAGGCAATGCTGACTCCGGGAGTTGAGACCGCAGCCTCTTGCATTGGTGACGAGCGCAATCTCCGCTACGCCACCCGACCGCGCCGCTAACTAACTTTATTTTAACCAAAAATGCTTAAACAATAATGTTAGTGATAGAAGGGAACTCATTTTGTGCAAAAATGGAAAGCTTGCCAATGTTCATGAGGCAGAATTATTACAATAGCTGACCAAGGTGATGGATGCCTCGGGGTCTTGGCCAAGCTTGTAGTGACTGCTCTACATGCACCTCCGAGGCCTTGGATCAGTTATTCTCCGCCGTCTGTCCGTGGTCCTGTCAACTGATTAACAGACTGTTAACAGATTAACAGTCAACGCGGTTTCATTGCTGGGTTAAGTACTTCTATTCTATTCACATAATACGCTTACTTCATATATCTACTCCATTCACATATATGCCTACCACTTGTATCTATTGCTATGTCCGCCTACTACAATCTCATGAGCTGTCTAACGCCTGTCCCGTCTCCCTGTCTTCCTATGACTTGCTGTCCTGGAGTGTTGTCCGGAGTGTTGGACGTCCCGTGACGAAGGCCGGGAGATTGCGACCCCCTCTGCGTGCCCCCCTGTCTCCGGAGGTCTCGTAGTGGTGACCGGAGTGCCGGATGTCCCGCGATGATGTCGGGGAGTTCGCGACCCTCTCTGCGCCACCCCCTATCTCCCTGTCTCCGGCTGTCCCTGAGCAACGACCGGAGTGTTGAATGTCCCGTGACTAAGACGGGGAGGACGTGACCCTCTCTGCGCCGCCCCTGTGCCTCAAATAGATCCGCTATCAACTCTATCTTTAATCTTTCAAAATGTTCAGTTGCTATCGCTATTAGCTCTATCTTTAATTTTTCAAAATGTACAGTTGCTATTGCATGCACTCATCTGTGTTTCACTACACACATGAGTGCATGCTTACCAACTGTCCGTCTGCAACACTACTATCACCAACATCTAAGAAGGGAGATCCCCCCTTGAACGGCCCTTCTAAGGTTTCTCTCCTCCACACTGCCTGTGGAGCTTTTTTCCCTATTGTTAGGTTTTAGTGAGTTTTTCCTTACCTTCGCGTGGGGTATGTCTGGGAGTGCTTGCATTCTTTCATTTATTTGCATTCATCTAAAAAATGTTTGGACCCTATGGTGTTCTTGTTCTGTTCTTGACTTATTGTTATGTTGTCTTCTTGACCTGTTTAAAGAAGACCTGTACGGCCCATGGGGACATTAACGTGTGTTGTCGGGCCCTATAAATAAATTTGATTTGATTTGATTTGATTTGATTAATACATTTTCCCAATGATAAATCCCTATACGGGTGGATCGCGCGGGAAACTAAAGTGACGTCAGACTACACCTCCCTATAGATGACAATTTTACCAGGTGTATCAAATAAGGAGGGGTCAGACCAAGGAAGGTTTTGTAAATGACTGTAAGCCAATGGATTTCTCGTCAAGAGTGTAACAATGGCCAATTTACAGCTGTGTACAAGTCACAGTGATGTGTTGAAAAGGGTGCATTTGTAGCAAACCTACCTTTAAGGGTAGGGAGAGGGTTAACTCGCCACTCAGAAGCGTCGTAGTTTGGGTACGGCATACACTGCATCGTCACAAAAGATGCCACTTATTGACACGGCACTTGTTGATTTACATTACATTTGAGGTGTTTATCCAGAGCAACTTACACGTTCTGGAGGGAACACTAATGTTTTAGTCCGAGGTGAGTCTGTACCTGCCCAACCTTTATGACCTGCGTAACCAGGTGAGTCTGTCTACCTGCCCAGCCTTTATGACCTGCGTAACCAGGTGAGTCTGTCTACCTGCCCAGCCTTTATGACCTGCGTAACCAGGTGAGTCTGTCTACCTGCCCAGCCTTTATGACCTGCGTAACCAGGTGAGTCTGTCTACCTGCCCAGCCTTTATGACCTGCGTAACCAGGTGAGTCTGTCTACCTGCCCAGCCTTTATGACCTGCGTAACCAGGTGAGTCTGTCTACCTGCCCAGCCTTTATGACCTGCGTAACCAGGTGAGTCTGTCTACCTGCCCAGCCTTTATGATCTGCGTAACCAGGTGAGTCTGTCTACCTGCCCAGCCTTTATGACCTGCGTAACCAGGTGAGTCTGTCTACCTGCCCAACCTTTATGTCAGCTGAAGGTCTGAGTGACTGAGAGTAAAGATGACTTTTTACAGAAAGAAGGAAACACTACAAAGACCCTCCTGGCCCTAGTCTTCCTGTTACCGTTCGAAATACTAATTTGCAAAGCAGAAAAACACATAAAAAAACGAATCTTGAGAAAACTGAATGCCCTTTCTACTTCCTCTAACTCTGTGGGATGGGGTTTGGCTGTGGCTGAATTCCTGCCTGCGTGAGTGAGGGATGTGGAGAGATTGACATCTTTACGGCCTTGGCCCCTCCCTCTCTCCCTCCCTCCCTCCCTCCCTCCCTCCCTCCCTCTCTCTCTCTCCCCCTCTCTCTCTCTACCTCTCTCTCTCTCTCCCTCTCTCCCTCTCCCTCTCTCTCTCTCTCTCTCTCTCAATTCAATTCAATTCAATTCAAATGGGCTTTATTGAAATGGGAAACACACGTTTACATTGCCAAAGCCAAACAAAACAAAACAATCAAACAGAGAAATCAAAAGAAATCAGTACATTACAGAAGGAATTTCTTGTACAGTCTTGTATGGTGGTTGTATTCTGTTGGATGTCCTTTTCTTGTCACAGCAGCTCACAAATCTTGCTGCTGTGTTTGCACATTCTTGTAAGTTGTATTTCTCCCAGTAGGTATGGGAGTTTTGAGTTATTGTCCATGTTTTCAAAGTCTCTTTGGGTGTTTGCAATTTGTGGGAAGTATATGTCTCTGATGTCTTGGTATAGTGGGCAGGTTGTTAAGAAGTGGAGCTCGGTTTCCACCTCATCTTGTGTGCAGTGGGTGCACAGTCTGTCTTCTCTTGGGAGCCAGGTCTGCCTATGGCGCCCTTTCTCGATGGCTAGGCTGTGCTCGCTGAGTCTGTACCTAGTCAAGGATCTTCTTAGTTTTGGGTCAGTCACAGTGCTCAGGTATTCTGCCACTGTGTACTCGCTGTTTAAGGCCGAATAGCATTTCAATTTGCTCTGGTTTTTGGTTGATTCTTTCCAATGTGTCAGATAGTTATCTTTTTGTTTTCTTATAATTTGATTTAGTCCAGTGTGGTTTCTGTCTGGTGGCTCTGCTTGTGTTTGTGAGCAGAGTCCCAGAACCATCTGGCTGAGTGGGCATCTCTCAAGGGTCTCTCTGTAGGTGAGGGCTATGTTGTGGAGTGTGTCTGGGTCACTTTCTTTTAGGTGATTGTGGAATTTAAATGCTCTTTTTTGAATTTTGATAATTCTGCTCTGCATGCATTATTTGGTGTTTTCCGTTGGGTGTGGAGAATGGATTTGCAAAATTCTGCATGCAGAGTCTCAATTGGGTGTTTGTCCCATTTGGTGAAGTCTTGGTTTGCAAGTGGGCCCCAGACTTCACAACCATACAGGGAAATCGGTTATATCACGGAGTCTAATATTTTGAGCCAGATTTTGATTGGAATGTCTAACTTGATGTTCCTTTTTCTGGCATAGAAAGCCCTTCTTGCTTTGTCTCTCAGGTCGTTCACAGCTTGGTTGAAGTTCCCTGTAGCACTGATGTTTAGGCCGAGATAGGTGTAGTTTTTTGTGTGTTCTAGGGAAATTGTGTCTAGGAGGAATTTGTGTTTTTGTCTAATTTTCTAATTTTTATTGGACTTTTTTAGGGCTGTCTTAAATACTTCGAAGCTTCGTTCGATGGGCATGGGATTCGAATATGAAGAAAAAAAATCGATTATTAAAAAAAAATATATATATATATGATTTTTATTTTTCAAAATCAACTCTGCCTCTCTTTGTTAATTACAACAAGCAATGCTGTTTGTTATTTAAGATGAGGTCGGACTCTGCATTGGGGCAGCGGTGGCCTAAAGGTTAGAGAAGCGGGTTTGTGACCGGAAGGTTGCCGGTTCGATCCCCGGGACCGGCAGGAACACCAACCGCTGAAGTGCCCTTGAGCAAGGCACTTAACCCCCAACTGCTCCAGTGGAGTTGCTCAGTGGCCAATGGTGTCAACTGTGGTTGTACTGGGCAGCTCCCAGGTGTGAATGGAACTGTGTGAATGTGAAGCAGGGCGTTCATGAGAAAGAGCATCTGTGCTCAGCGAACCTACCCTGGGTAAATAAAGGTAATTATTTTTTAATTTACAGCACTGACAAAGTTGAACAAAGTGCTGTACAAGTCCCACGACATAAAAAAAAATTATAATAATTTATTAAAATTTTTTATTTTTATTTCGAAGCTTCGAATTAAAATCGAATCTCGGCCCCCGAAGCTTCGAATTCCAAAAAAATAATCGAAGGTCAGCCCTAGACTTTTTGTAGCTTGATAGCGGATTGGAATGCTTCCATACTACTTTCTTTCCATTTGTAGTGTTTTTTTAATAGTGTGTAGTTTGTTTGGTTTTGGTATTTCCTGGTTGGGTGTTGATCTATTCAGGTAGATAGTGGTTTTGCTGTGGTCTGACAGGGGTGTTTGCTGGCTGACTGTGAACGCTCTGAGAGACTCTAGGCTGATGTCAGTGATAAAGTAATCAACTGTACTGTTACCCAGAGATGAGCTATATGTGTACCTACCATAAGAGTTCCCTCGGAGCCTACCGTTAACTATGTACAGTCCCAGCGAGCGACAGAGCTGTATAAGTTGTGACCCATTTATTTGTTGTTTGGTCATAGTTCTTTCTGGGGGGTGCATATTTGGGAGGGGATGTTTCCACCTCCTGGTATGTGTTTGTCACCCTGTGTGCTGAGAGTGTCAGGTTCTCGTCCTGTCCTGGCATTGAGGTCCCCACAGACTACGATGTGACCGCAAGCCTGGAACTGGTTGATATCGTCTTGTAGGATTGGGAACATGTCCTCCTTGTAATATGGGGATTCGATTGGGGGGATGTAGGTGGCACACAGGCAGATATCTTTCTCGGTTGATGTAAGTTCCTTATTTATTTTTAACCAGATGAAAAAAGCTCTGGTTTTGATTAGCTTAATGGAGTGGGTTAGTTCTGATTTGTACCATATTAGCATGCCTCCAGAGTCTCTCCCCTGTTTGACCCCTGTTAGCTTGGTGGATGGTACCAACAGCTCCCTGTAGTTTGCAGGGCAGCCAGTAGGACTATTTCCTCTGTGCCATGTCTCTTGTAGGACCATGATGTCTGTGTTTGACATTTCTGTGATAAAATCTGGGTTTCTGCTCTTTGTTCCAAGGGCAGTTGACCTCAGACCTTGTATATTCCAGCTTGAAATGGTAAAAGATTTGTATTCCATTATTACAGTGTTATATTCCAGTGGTTTTGTCCTGGACCACAATTGAGTAAAGCTTGCTGAACATCTGATGCACGGTCAGCTCCCCGGGTGGAGATCTGTCGGTCATGGGGTTGACCTGTAGATCTGTGTGGTATGGGATTGGTGGTGGCATGTGCTGTGTGTATGTGTGTTGTGGGGTTGGCAGGGTGTGCATTGGCTGGTAGGGGGTCGGCAGGAGGGGAGCAGGTTGAAACTGGACAGCCTGTGCATATGTGTGATATGTTCTTTGCAGGTCGGGGCGTGGACCTGGCCTGGGGTGCAGGGTGGTCTCTGGTTGTAGCCTGTTGTTCTCTGGGTGCAGCAGGTCTTCTGGGTGTAGCTCTGGGTGGGGTGTTCATCCCTCTGTTGCTCCTGTAGGATGTGATGGGGCTGCGGTTTAGTGCGACGTCTTTCAGGGTCTTTGCGAAGTTAGGGACTGCTCTTTTGAGGATGTGAACATGGGTGGGGTGAGCTGCCATGTAGATGTTTTTCTTCATTGCACAGTTTCTGGAGATGTATGCATTGATTCTTTGTATGAACTCTAGGTGGTAATCCCATCTGGGTAGTATTGCAGAGATTACTACTTTTGCGTTGGGAAATGTTGACGTGGCTTTTTTCGATTACTTCCATGACAGATTTGGTCACCTCCTCCTCTGTCTGCGTTCTCAAGTTGTTTGTGCCTGTGTGTATTATGATGTGGCTGGGGGACCCCAGGTTGTCTTCTGTCAGTAGCTCTATAGCCCGTTTGGTATTCTGGCACTTTAGTTTCTTAACTCTGTGGTTTGGGAAGAGTTTTTCTTCCTCTACATATCTCCCGTTTGAGTCCATGAGGAGTACAATTTGTGGACTTTCTTGAGGTCTGGTGGGTGATGTTGGAGGTGGGGTGTCTTGAGTGTCTGTTGTGGTTGGTTGGTTGTCTTCATCTTCATCATGAATTACTGATGTCTCTGTTTTATGGGGCTGTTCGGTGGTCAGAGCTGGTTTGGCTGTTGACGTCTTTTTGAGGTTTTGCATTTCCTGCCTGATTAGATTGTTGTCTTTCGACACCTCTTCAACTTTACCCATGGATGTCCGCATTTCTGCTGCCTCCAATTTGGCTGTTTGCATCTCTTCTTTGAGTTTTTTCAGCTCCAGCCTGAGTTCATTGTTCTGTTTCGACACCTCTTCTACTCTGTCAATGTGTTTTCTCACCAAGGTCCAGAGAGCAGCCAGGGAGTCCTTTCACTCTATGTTGGGGGGGGGGGGGGGGGGGGGGGGGGGGGGGGTGTAATTTTTTGCTCCATTTCCACTTGTTTGCGTTCTATCTTTGTTATGGTTTGACACCGACCCCAAACGCTAACGACACAAGAGAGTAGGATTCAGAGTTGCCAAATACGAGGGCTTGTTTATTTGATATATGAATAAGTGAAACAGGGAAAGCAGGTCAACAAGAACAGGTACAATGAACAAGGGGCAAAGTTCTGCTGCTCTGCAGCTTCTCCCGGAAGGGTAGTCTTGGGAAGCAGGAGCAGACCTCTGTACCGCTCTGCAGACTCTCACGGCGGACCTCTCAGATGTTGTGCAAGACCGAGAGAGGGAGAGAGGGAACGGGTCAGTGACAGAGCAGACTTGAAACGAGCTGGCGGACAGGGTGTTATATTCTTCGTGTTAAACAACACAGTGATGGGCAATATTCCAAAAACAGCCCAAGTGAAATATCTTCATGTAATCACACAGTGAGCAAAATCCATACACCGTCCAAATGTGAAATACTATCTTCGTGTAAACACACAGTGAGCAAAAATCCAAACACAGTCCAAATGTGAAAACAATATCTTCGTGTAAATACACAGTGAGCAAAAATCCAAACACAGTCCAATTGTGAAATAATATCTTCGTGTAAATACACAGTGGGAGGTGGAAGATCCCAAAATATTATTCCATAAAGGATAGGGCAAAACGATAAAGGCTGGGTGAGTGACTGTCTGACAAAAAGGTGGTAGACTTCAGTGTAAGGGTTACACACGAAAATCGGAAATAGGTCAAGACAGTCAATCTAGAAAAACTCACCCAGACGAGCTGCGTAAAAGGAACGGGAACAACAGTGGAGGCGAGCGCGCGCCACGGAGCAGGTATCCAAGCGAAGGCTTCTAGGAATTTCCTGGAGATTAGCACAGTGAAACAGAAGCAACGGGGAAAAACATCCAGCGACAAATCAAGACGAACCAACAACTTAGGGTGGGGAAAACGGGGTATAAATAATGAGGGATCGATTGATTGAAAGGCAGTGACAGCTGGGGAATGTGATTGAAAAGCGTGGGGAAGTGAGGGAACCAATCAGCGACGTCTCAGATGACGTCAGCGGGGAGAAACGTGTGAACGAGGGAATTGAAATACTTGACAGAAAAAAATGAATGAAAACAAAGCGAGGGTGGTTAAAGGAACAGAACGAGTGAGAAGGCAAGGACAGAAACCTCACAGTACCCCCCCCTCAACGGGAGCCACCTGGCGACCAGGCCGACCCGGCCCGTCAGGATGGGCCCGATGGAAGTCAGTGATCATCCACCAACACGGGAGGCGCCGGATCAGGAGCTGGAGGCAAAAGGGGAACTGAGGGAGACGGGCTTAACCCGGGAGACAAGGAACACGGGCGGATGTGCATGGATGCAGGAAGCTTCAGGCGCAGGGCCGCCGGACTGAGTACCTTCAGGACCTCGAAAGGTCCGACGAAACGGGGTTTTGAGCCACCTGGCCGAGGACCGTAGCGGGAGGTCCCTTGCGGAGAGCCACACCCTCTGCCCAGTGGCGGTAAGTCGGCGCAGGAACCCGGCGCCGGTCGGCACCACGACAGGCGCGCTCAGACGTCTGGAGCAGCGGACCAATCATCACAGTACTTCAAGAAGCCCGTGGTGGGGAAAGAGCCTCAAACCTTACAGCACCCGGCGACCCACACGGCCCCGGCCTGCTCCGGACGGGACCCAAGGAAGCGGCTGCGATCAGGGGCACTGGAGAGAGGGGGACAAAGACAGAGACCCGGTGAGGGGGGACCGGAGACGTGGACAGAGGACCGGCGAGGGAGGCCGGAGACGGGGACTGGGACCCGACAGCGGAGGCCGGGCACAGGGACAGAGAACCGGCGAGGGAGGGCCGGAGACGAGGACTGGGACCCGGTGAGGGGGCTGGACGGCACCCGAAGACACCGGGCACGACAGGAGGGGCTCCACCCCTTGATGGCACCGGAGGACCAGGCGATGTGAGGGCTCGTGCAGCGCGAGCCAAGGCCTGCCCAGGACCACAGGGACAAGAGGAGAGCTGGTGACCGAAAAACTGGAGCCTCTCAACGTGTGTCACCAGCAACGGTGAGAAGGACTGGACAGGTGCGTTGAGTGACGTCAGCCAGGCGGCGATGATCCATTGCGGAGACCTCCAAGGGCCTCTCGAGGTCCTCAAGCGGAATGCCGGCCCGGGTGGCAAACCCAACGTCCATGAAACTCCCCTCAGCACCAGAGTCCATGAGTGCACCCACCGTCGCCCGCTGGTCCGCCAGGCTAGGGTGACGTCCGCCAGACGGTTGGGTGGTGCACGGGTGGGTATGGACGAGAGGTCCGGAGGCGACTCACCAGCGGGCCTCCGGGGCGGGGGACAGGAAAGACGGCGACCAGGATCTCCCGGGGTCTTGGTCGAGCCTGGTCCTCTTGGGCCGGGCACGGCAATTGGAGACACGGTGTCCATCCCGGCCACAGTAGAGGCAACGGCCGGAGAAGAGCCTGGACCTCCCGCTCGGCCGGGCTAAGTGCGGTTGCGTCCCAGCTGCATGGGTTCCTCCTTGGTCACGGCTCGGGAGGGAACAAACCCATCAGTCACGGAGGGGGCAGGACGGACAGCACTGTAGAGGCGGCCGCTGGGAAAGGGAGCCCCTGAGCGGCGGTCGACGGCACAGTCGTAAGGACCGGCGAGGCGGAAAGACCTGAGCCCTGGACTCCCTGAACACCCCCTCGGGGTCGTAGTACTC
>NC_140183.1:6355179-6356653 GCF_963971535.1 Notolepis coatsorum | reverse complement strand
CTCGCTCCCGAGCAGTTCTTTTGTTTAGTGGATTCTTTCGCCGCGATGCAATCCTACTTTATTTAGCTCCGCGGCAGCAGCTGCTGCTGTCTGGAAAGCATTGTAGTCTCCCCTCCCCCCCCCCCCCCCGTCCCGACCGACCCGCCATCAGGGCCCGGGGGTGAGCGCTGATTAGGCACCGCACGGTGTGTCTCGCGTGTCTGATCCTGATTGTTTGTGTCTCGCTCTCTCGCGTGTCTTATGCGTGTGCTCTTACTACACGTGTACTGCGAGTGTAGTGCACGTATGTACAGTGTGTTTTTCAGAACGCGTGTGATCAGCGGTGCCAGCGGGCAGGTTTGAGATTTCCAAGGCTAGGAAAGTGATGCCTGGCTGGGAGGCCTGCGAACACAGCTGGTGTACCGTACTGCTAGTGCTGTATATTATACTGTACCGTACTGCTAGTACTGTATATTATACTGTACCATACTGCTTGTTACGACCCTGGCTCAAAGGCACGCAACCTATGTGCAAACCGACACCAAAACCCGTGTTTAACCCAAAAGACTACTCTAACAATGAAATACTGGTACAAACTAAAGAACAAAAGAATGGGAGAACGTGACAAGTCTCGGTTTTCACACTCTCCTCTAGCCACCGTCCGAGTGCATGTGTGTCTCAGGGACTGGTTTTAACCTGCCAGCAGGTAACCAATCAGCAGCAATTAGCTAATTAGCAGCCCTCACCTGCATGCCCAGTGACACCGGAGTGATCAAGCTCATGGTACATAACACTGCTAGTACTGTATATTATCCTACTGTACCGTACTGCTAGTACTGTATATTATCCTGTACCATACTGCTAGTACTGTATATTATCCTACTGTACCATACTGCCAGTACTGTATATTATCCTACTGTACCATACTGCTAGTACTGTATATTATCCTACTGTACCATACTGCTAGTACTGTATATTATCATACTGTACCATACTGCTAGTACTGTCTATTATCCTACTGTACCATACTGCTAGTACTGTCTATTATCCTACTGTACCATACTGCCAGTACTGTCTATTATCCTACTGTACCATACTGCTAGTACTGTCTATTATCCTACTGTACCATACTGCTAGTACTGTCTATTATCCTACTGTACCATACTGCTAGTACTGTATATTATCCTACTGTACCATACTGCTAGTACTGTCTATTATCCTACTGTACCATACTGCTAGTACTGTCTATTATCCTACTGTACCATACTGCTAGTACTGTATATTATCCTACTGTACCATACTGCTAGTACTGTATATTATCCTACTGTACCATACTGCCAGTACTGTATATTATCCTACTGTACCATACTGCTAGTACTGTCTATTATCCTACTGTACCATACTGCTAGTACTGTATATTATCCTACTGTACCATACTGCTAGTACTGTATATTATCTTACTGTACCGTACTGCTAGTACTGTATATTATCATAC
>NC_140183.1:6345179-6350179 GCF_963971535.1 Notolepis coatsorum | reverse complement strand
GCGCTAATACTTTCCATATATACGGAGCAGAGAGAGGGAAGAGCGCGGGACAGTGTAGCGTTTCTCTCCCGCGCTGCACAGAAGAGAGCACTTGGCCGGCGCTGAGATCTCACATAAAGGACTCGGGGTTTTCCACTCATTTTATGGTTGAACAGTTTTAAGTGCGGCTCCATCCCTGTGGGCCGCGGCGCAGGTGCTGGCTGTGTCAACTGTTTACAGAAGGGGGGGGGGGGGGGGGGGGGCACGGTGAGGAGGGGGAGAGAGGGGGGGGGAGACACGGTGAGGAGGGAGAGAGGGGGGGGGGAGACACGGTGAGGAGGGAGAGAGGGGGGGGAGACACAGTGAGGGAGAGAGGGGGGGGGGGGGAGACACGGTGAGGAGGGAGAGAGGGGGGGAGACACAGTGAGGGAGAGAGGGGGGAGACACGGTGAGGAGGGAGAGAGGGGGAGAGAGGGGGGGAGACACAGTGAGGGAGAGAGGGGGGGGAGACACAGTGAGGGAGAGAGAGAGGGGAGACACAGTGAGACACGGTGAGGGTGAGAGGGGGTCCTGGACCGGGCCGTGAGATGGGGGGGGGGGGGGGGGGGGGGGGAGAGACTGGGGGGAGGCAGAGTGAGAAGGAGAGAGAGAGGGGGGAGAGGAGGGGGGAGAGAGGGAGGCAGAGTGAGAAAGGGCGAGAGAGGGGGGAAGGGAGAGAGAGAGGGGGGGGAGGGAGAGAGGAAAGGGAAGGGAGAGTGAGAGAGCGATAGAGGGGAAGGAGAGGGGAAGGAGAGGGGAAGGAGAGAGAGAGAGAGGGAGAGAGGGAGAGAGAGAAGGGCCTCAGCGTGGGTAAATTAGATCCAGAGAGGGGAACAGCAGGGGGCAAAGCGCTGGTTTTACTGCTCAGCCTGCAGGTGCCACACACACACACACACACACACACACACACACACACACACACACACACACACACACACACAAGGGCACACACTTGTGCATGCACCGAAAACAGGCACGTCACACAGACACGCACACATACAAGGAAGGCACGCAATGCACTGTCACACCAGCATGTCGCGTCGCCTGCGTGAGTGGAGTTTATGTCCCATGATCCTCTTCTCTGTTTAGACGGGTTCATATAATATGTTGCTACAGAACAGCAGCTAACCAACCGGTTCATATAATATGTTGCTACAGAACAGCAGCTAACCAACCGGTTCATATAATATGTTGCTACAGAACAGCAGCTAACCGGTTCATATAATATGTTGCTACAGAACAGCAGCTAACCAACCGGTTCATATAATATGTTGCTACAGAACAGCAGCTAACCGGTTCATATAATATGTTGCTACAGAACAGCAGCTAACCAACCGGTTCATATAATATGTTGCTACAGAACAGCAGCTAACCAACCGGTTCATATAATATGTTGCTACAGAACAGCAGCTAACCAACCGGTTCATATAATATGTTGCTACAGAACAGCAGCTAACCGGTTCATATAATATGTTGCTACAGAACAGCAGCTAACCAACCGGTTCATATAATATGTTGCTACAGAACAGCAGCTAACCGGTTCATATAATATGTTGCTACAGAACAGCAGCTAACCAACCGGTTCATATAATATGTTGCTACAGAACAGCAGCTAACCGGTTCATATAATATGTTGCTACAGAACAGCAGCTAACCAACCGGTTCATATAATATGTTGCTACAGAACAGCAGCTAACCGGTTCATATATGTTGCTACAGAACAGCAGCTAACCAACCGGTTCATATAATATGTTGCTACAGAACAACAGCTAACCAACCGGTTCATATAATATGTTGCTACAGAACAGCAGCTAACCAACCGGTTCATATAATATGTTGCTACAGAACAGCAGCTAACCAACCGGTTCATATAATATGTTGCTACAGAACAGCAGCTAACCAACCGGTTCATATAATATGTTGCTACAGAACAGCAGCTAACCAACCGGTTCATATAATATGTTGCTACAGAACAGCAGCTAACCAACCGGTTCATATAATATGTTGCTACAGAACAGCAGCTAACCAACCGGTTCATATAATATGTTGCTACAGAACAGCAGCTAACCAACCGGTTCATATAATATGTTGCTACAGAACAACAGCTAACCAACCGGTTCATATAATATGTTGCTACAGAAAAGCAGCTAACCAACCCGGTTCATATAATATGTTGCTACAGAACAGCAGCTAACCAAACCGGTTCATATAATATGTTTGCTACAGAACAACAGCTAACCAACCGGTTCATATAATATGTTGCTACAGAACAGCAGCTAACCAACCGGTTCATATAATATGTTGCTACAGAACAACAGTAAACCAACCGGTTCATATAATATGTTGCTACAGAACAACAGCTAACCAACCGGTTCATATAATATGTTGCCACCAGATCCAACCGGTTCTTATAATATGTTGCCACCAGAGCTAACCGGTTCATATAATATGTTGCCACCAGAGCTAACCGGTTCATATAATATGTTGCCACCAGATCTAACCGGTTCATATAATATGTTGCCACCAGATCTAACCGTTTCATATAATATGTTGCCACCAGAGCACCACAGCTAACCAGTTCATATTAATATTTTCATCAACGTCAGCATTTGGTCGCAGCCGGATTATGGGTTTTCTGCCGTGTCCAGAGCAGTGCGGAGGGAGGCAGGAAGACAAACATTTGGTTTGGAAAACGAGGGGAAAGCATTACAGGTTTATATGTTTTAACTCGGAGTGACTGTGTTTAAGAGTACATCGGAGGAATGAATAATGCCGTCGGTGCTGTGGTTAGGAGGATTTACGGCTGTATATTTTCATATTTTACGGCCGAAACTCCCCTGTCTGTAATATTTTAAGTCCTTTCTTACTTTGTTGAGTAATGACCTTGCCGTGTATGTTGTTCCTGAGAAGCTTCTGTTTCTGGGCGTCACTGTGGCCATTAGGAGGGCACCTCTCTCTCTCTCTCTCTCTCTCTCTCTCTCTCTCTCTCTCTCTCTCTCTCTCTCTCGCTCTCGCTCTCGCTCTCGCTCTCGCTCTCGCTCTCCGCTCTCTCTCTCCTCTCTCTCTCTCCTCTCTCTCCACTCTCTCTCTCTCCTCTCTCTCCTCTCTCCTCTCTCTCTCACTCTCTCTCTCTTGCTCTCTCTCTCACTCTCTCTCTCTCTCTCTCTCTCTCACACCACCCCTTCTCTTTCTATGTCTCTTCATTATAATACATACTTCTCTCTCTCTACTTTCTCTCCTTCAGTTTATCTCGTGTTCTTCTCATATGTTAATATTTCCGTTGTTCCTTCATACAGGTGCATCACATGGTTTTATGTATACTAATACTATGTCATCACGATAATCACTTGAATGTATCTTGGAATAATTCAAACAATTAGGGATATGCCCCGATCACGTTTTTTTGCCACCGATCTTCTATGAGCCATATCGGCCGATACACTGCCGATACTGGTCGGTTTTGGTTTAGTTATAGATAAAAAAAAAGAAATTTAATAATAATAATTCTAACCCTAACTAACCTTACTGTCATGCACTTGTCCTAATAAACTAACCTACACTGTAGCACTCAGCACTTTGATGAACATTGTTACTCAGCTGATAGAGTTGTGCCCTTCCTGATGACCTGTCGTACAGAACTTGTAAGTCGCTTTGGATAAAAGCGTTCAGCTAAATGACTAAATGTAATGTAAATACCCATTGTTCAATTAATAAACTGTATGCTTCACTGTGTGGAAGAGACTAAATGTAACAAATTAACACATAGATATAAATGTACTGAATTGTTATTTCTTATTTTTTTTTTTATTATTATTACGATACCCGATCCAGCTATTTTAGTGAATATCGGCCGATACCGGTCGCTGGCCGATCGATCGGGGCATCCCTAAAAACAATCGTTTGTCATTTGTTTTTTTGAGTGTTTGTGTGGGAGGTCTGTGTGGGTATACTGTGTGTGTATCTGTCAGTATCTACTGTATGTACTGTATGTATGCTGCAGGGCGCCCTCAGGTGTGTTTGAGGGGTTGTATCAGGTGTGTTTGGGGGGTTGTATCAGTATGTTTGGGGGGTTGTATCAGGTGTGTTAGGGGTTGTATCAGGTATGTTTGAGGGGTTGTATCAGTATGTGTTAGGGGTTGTATCAGTATGTTTGGGGGGTTGTATCAGGTATGTTTGGGGGGGTTGTATCAGGTATGTTTGGGGGGTTGTATCAGTATGTTTGGGGGGTTGTATCAGTATGTTTGGGGGGGTTGTATCAGGTATGTTTGGGGGGTTGTATCAGGTATGTTTGGGGGGTTGTATCAGTATGTTTGGGGGGTTGTATCAGGTATGTGTGGGGGGTTGTATCAGGTATGTGTGGGGGGTTGTATCAGGTATGTTTGGGGGGTTGTATCAGGTATGTTTGAGGGGTTGTATCAGTATGTTTGAGGGGTTGTATCAGGCATGTTTGGGGGGTTGTATCAGGTATGTTTGAGGGGTTGTATCAGTATGTTTGGGGGGTTGTATCAGGTATGTTTGAGGGGTTGTATCAGGTATGTTTGGGGGGTTGTATCAGTATGTTTGAGGGGTTGTATCAGGTATGTTTGGGGGGTTGTATCAGGTGTGTTTGGGGGGTTGTATCAGGTATGTTTGGGGGGTTGTATCAGGTATGTTTGGGGGGTTGTATCAGTATGTTTGAGGGGTTGTATCAGTATGTTTGGGGGGTTGTATCAGTATGTTTGAGGGGTTGTATCAGTATGTTTGGGGGGTTGTATCAGTATGTTTGGGGGGTTGTATCAGGTATGTTTGGGGGGTTGTATCAGGTATGTTTGGGGGGTTGTATCAGTATGTTTGGGGGGTTGTATCAGGTATGTGTGGGGGGTTGTATCAGTATGTTTGGGGGGTTGTATCAGGTATGTGTGGGGGGTTGTATCAGGTATGTGTGGGGGGTTGTATCAGGTATGTTTGGGGGGTTGTATCAGGTATGTGTGGGGGGTTGTATC
>NC_140183.1:6322679-6340179 GCF_963971535.1 Notolepis coatsorum | reverse complement strand
ACAGGCGGCGGCCATGTTGGAAGAAAAGATAACCACACAAACGTTCCGTGCAAGGCCTCAAGTCAGCGTCGCAGCAGACGGGCGCCGGGACCAGGGTTCTACTTTAAGCGAATGAAACACTGGTCCCAGTCAGCTCTCCAGTAGTAAACGCTCGTAATATAAGAACACACGCACACACACACACACACACACACACACACACACACACACACACACACACACACACACACACACACACACACACACACACACACACACACACACACACACACACACACAGAGAGAGAGACATGCAGAGACACCCTACACACCACTTAGTCAGACCTCTTGTGAACGCCACGCTGAATAAGAGCCGAGCGGCGTCTGCAGAGTGTCATCTCCTTCCTGACTTCCTATGTTTGAAGGAGACTGAGATAATGGGATTTACTGCCAGGGTCTGCTCTCCCCTGCACCTCACCTCCCACTGCTGGTGGGTGTGTGTGTGTGTGTGTGTGTGTGTGTGTCTGTGTGTTTCTGTGTGTGTCTGTGTGTGTGTGGGTGGGTGTGGGGGTGTGTGTGTCTGTGTGCGTGTGTGTGTGTGTGTCTGTGTCTGTGTGCGTGTGTGTGTGTGTGTCTGTGTGTGTGTGTGTGTGTGTGTGTTAACCCTGTGCCCCTGCCCTCCCCCCGCAGCCCCCGAGCTGGTGCTGAGGAAAGTGATCAACTTCGCCGACTGCACCGTGTGTCTGGACAAACGCAACGCCAGCGGCAAGATCGAGTTCTACCAGGACCCGCTGCTCTACAAGTGCTCCTTCCTGACGCGCCTGCACTTCACCTACGACAACATCAACTCCAAGATCCCCGCCGTCATCAAGGTGAGCGGCCTCCTCCACTTCCATCTAGGGCTGGGAGGGTACAGTACATAGAATGTGATGGTTTACCGTCGTGGATACATGCAAAAGGTAGGGATTTATACTTTACCATCAGCGGTGATATATACAAATTATAAAAGTATAGATTTATGTTCAAAGTTTATTTAGAAATTGGTAATATAGGGGCACCCCAGTGGCGAACCACATAGCGCGCTCAGCCGCGACACGGCCGACCCGGGTTCGACTCCCGAACCCGTCGTTATTTGCCGAATGTCTTCCCCCCACTCTGTCTCCCATTCCTCCTCTGTCTCTCTCTACTGGACTGCTGCCCAGTAGAAATAAAGCGATAAAACACCAAAAAGAAACTGTTGAATGCCCATTAGTAAACCGAGGTCTGATTGATTATCCCTTAACTCATTGGTCCGAATCCCAGCTTCAAGCATGGGCCCTGCGAAGCTTGGGGACGTCTAGGACTCAATTTGTGTCTATAAATTTCAGGGCTTAAACTCAGCCGACCTCGGCTCACACCTTGGCACTCCCCGTCCCCCCCAGTCATACAGATGATTGATTGGAGTTGCGGGTAGAGTTTACTTTTCTTTATTTTGCTTTAATCTACTTGGTTGGCCGTATTACCACTGTATAGCATTACTTGATAAAACCAGGTTTATCAGAATCTACCTTTAGTCCTTAATGCATAATCATAAGTCTCCTTTTACTCCGTAGGGATAAAGCCTATTATTCTATTTTACATCATTAATCAAAAAATGCATGGGGTGAAGTTACAATGCAAAACACATTTCATGCTTACCCGGTCGTCTGGTCAGAAGAAAGGATACGAATCATATTTATAAAGAGGTAATTTTAATTAGAAAAAGCTAGTTACAAAAAGATACTGAAGTGGAAAGCACCCAATCCAGTTTAAAATATGCACAGAACAAAACATCTCATCTCTGCACGGCTTGTGCCCCGTGTCTGGCAGCATTCTTCTCATCTCTCAAAAAAGTCTGTAGGCACCATTCTTCTTCTCTCTCCAGCTCCGTGTAAAATTCTGGCTCTTGAAAGGGCAACCGTCCCTTTTATATCCATCTTACAATATTTCCGATTGGTCTAAAACCAGTGAAGTCACAGGCTGTCACTTTTGTTTAGCAAACCAGAGTACAATACGTAATTCGTATGAGCTCCTCCTTCTTGGTACTAACGTTACTTCTCGTTACCTAGTGGTTTTTAAGTAACAAAAAGTCCCTTATTCCTTCAGAACAGACAACTGCTTTGTCTGTGGGGATCACGTGATTTCGTACCATGTACGAGGCCTCTCCAGTATCTCTTAAGGATCCCTCCAGACAAACAGTTTTTACACATTATTCTGTTAGTATTATTCTCTACTGATACTCAATTTATAAGCATGCCATTTTGAAAACTTTTACTGTACACATCAAACATTTAATTGTTATATAGTTTCTTTTTTAAGATCTCCCTCTATAGATTCAAGACTCTGTTTTTCAACCAGCAACCCTTCCGTCTGAAAGGGTTAACATTTCAGCTCCCTATCTCCTTTGCTGGGGCCCACATTCCGCAGGTTGCCTCCCTTCTGCATGTGGTCTGTGAAGAACAGACCCTTCTTATGGAGATTTTAAAGGCTCAGTTCCATTTGTTTTTAAGTAGAGCCAGCATAAAGCTATCCTCCAGAGTTCAGTTTAAAGATTATACTGGTCACATAGGAACGACTCAGGATGTCATTGTCCAAGAGTGTCACTTGTTCTGTGACACTTTACACCCCCTCTGTCATCCTGGTCGGTCATTTTCCATTGTCTTAATAGCGTCTGTACTGGGGGACGAGATGGCGATTGTGGGGTCACGTGGCTGTGACTCTCCACACCCCCTCTGCCATCTTGGTACCTTGTTACCCTGGTAGCCGGCGGGAAGACTTGCATCTGTTGTTCCCGGCCGATGCACCCAGGCTGTTGTCGTCTTCGTCATCTTGGTCATCTTGGTCATCTTGGTCATCTTGGGGTCACCCCCTCTGACCTCTTGGTTTTCCCCCATAGTTTGAGGTAGGTTGATTTGTCACTTCTCGGGCGACCCCCACGGGTTCCCGAGAATTGTAGCAGCAGTCCTCTATTGAAGTGTGGTTGGCCTGGTCGTGTGACCCTGTCCGTAGGCCTCGCAGGACATCACAGATACAGTCCACAGAGGACTAATTTCTCTTCTCTCTTTCAGGTCCATTCAGGGCTCTCGTCGCCCTGTAACCTGGGTCCAGGCCGATGTCTCTCTGTCCGGTCTGGGAGGTCTAGGAGGTCTAGATGAGGACCTTGAGGATGCTCTGGAGCTTGACCTATCGTGCGACCCTGTCCGTAGGCCTCGCAGGACATCACAGATACAGTCCACAGAGGACTCATTTCTTTTCTCTCTTTCAGGTCCATTCAGGGCTCTCGTCGCCCTGTAACCTGGGTCCAGGCCGATGTCTCTCTGTCCGGTCTGGGAGGTCTAGGAGGTCTGGGAGGTCTGGGAGGTCTGGGAGGTCTGGGAGGTCTGGGAGGTCTAGATGAGGACCCTGAGGATGCTCTGTAGCTTGACCTATCCCGGTCTTCCTCCATTTCCGATTTCTGACCTGAGTCAGTATATTCCTTCTTGCCATTCGCTGCGTCGTCCACTGACTTCGGGGGACAGCCCCCCCTGTCTAAGAATGCGGCACTGGTTCAGGTTTTGTCCCTTTACCAGCGCACCTTTACCAGCCCACATTGTTCACAGGCCTTTCGGACTGTTATCGTTCTTTGTTTGGCTTTATGTATGAGAATGTTGTTAGTTCTCAGGTATACCAACATCCTCCTACTTCCGGCATGTCCAGGGTTATCATATACCTGTCTGATCATGTGAGTAGCCTCGTCCTGTTAGCAATGGCTAGTTAGCCTGCTATTCGCTCCTATTCGCAATGGCTATTTCAGCCTGCTCGCAATGGCTATTTCAGCCTGCTATTCGCAATGGCTATTTCAGCCTGCTATTCGCAATGGCTATTTCAGCCTGCTATTCGCAATGGCTATTTCAGCCTGCTATTCGCAATGGCTATTTCAGCCTGCTATTCGCAATGGCTATTTCAGCCTGCTATTTGCAATGGCTATTTCAGCCTGCTATTCACAAAGTAGAGTTTTTTCTACTTAAGTTCTGACTTTAAGTAAGCATTTAGTTACTTCAAGTCATGAGTAAACCTTTTTACCGTATTTCACAAAAATATACTTTAATTGTGATTCTTTCTTTAAGTAGAACCTTCTACGTTTTTGACTGTAAGAAAACATTACGTAACTTTTTAGTCATGAGTAACCGCTACTTCAAGTCGTTACTTATCAACCCTCTCTTGTTCCTGATAGATTTTTTACCAATATACTTTTGGCTGTCTGCTGCGCTCTGCAGACCATCTACGTCACCAGTGTTCCAGATCTCGAACATTAGGAAGAGTCTTGGTTGGAGAGGTTCTGCCGATAAGACCAATCTTGAGTAAGGTTGACTCAAATCTGTAACTAATTCTACTCCAGAGACACCTGACAGCAGTTATTTCAGTTAATATTCTTTCGGCTGTTGATACCTATTTAATTAGTATACAGCCCAACTCACTTGAACTCATGTTCTAAGCCCCGGAACCTCCAATCCGTTTTGACAGACCTATAAACCAGTGACTTGGCCGCCTAAGCACCACAGCGTCCTGTATGCTGAGGCTTCCAAGTCTCCACAAATCTGATAGGCCCGTCGGATACAGAGACCCTGATGCTCGCTCTGTCCCCCCGCGTCAAGGTGCTAAGCTCGATGAGAGTTTGCAGAGTCTCAATTTGTTACCCATAGGCGCTGGTGAGTGTACATCTCATGCAGCTGATATGGTTGGTAGGGTGCTAACCTACCAAATGGTTGCTGTCAGGAAATCCCTTCTGAATGAAATAGATTACAAATTCACTTTACTTTACTCTGGGTTTAGAGCAAGGACGGACATCTTTACATATTATACTTAAAATATATACAAAATGCATGTAGTATTCTATGTCATGTTCCTTCCTAAATGACAATAACACTACATATTCTTCCTCTTGACAGATGAGCGGTATGTCAAGTGCAGTTTTCACTTGCTTGAGTGTCACGTGTCAGGGCCCCCGAAGGTAATTTCTCCCTTTGTTGCCCTCATCCCTGCTTGCTGTTCTGGGGTTAGTTTCTCCCCCATGTTTCTCCCGTCAAGTGCAGGTTGCACTAGCTTGAGTGTCATGTGTCAGGGCCCCAGAAGGTAATTTCTCCCTTTGTTGCCCCTATCTCTGCTTGCTGCTCGGGGGTTAGTGCGGCCTACTCGTCTGGAGGTAGGTATAGGTAATTCTTCTTCCGGGATTTGAATTCCTCCCTTGTTGCCTTCCTTTCTGCTTGCTGTTCTGGGGTTAATGCGGCCCACTCGTCTGGAGGTAGGTATATGTAATTCTTCTTCCGTGTTCTCTCCTTGGTTGTTTTCGGGGGAGGCTCCTGGGAGGCCCCCCTTTTGTCAGATAGCATTATGACTTGGTCATACAGCCTACACTCGATACGTAGCTGGTCTTGTGACCATGCTGCGCATCGGGCTGCCAGTAGGTTACCCCCTGGGACTCCTCCGAATAGCTTTTCAAGCAGAAAGCATGATCCCTGCATGGGTGTTCCATTCATGACTGATTCGGCTGCAACACTGAGAGACATGCTCCCGTCTCGCACCTGTGGGATCAGTCTTTCCACCATGTTATCCCCTGGATCTTGACCGGGGGTGCTTACTCCTCTTTCCATCCGTTGCGCCATTGAGGCCCTTTCGGGGATCTCCAGTCTTTTGAGATGTCTCAAGATGCGAACTAGCTTCTCTTGTGCTAGCTTTGGTTGTGCCAGCTCCTCCTGAGCTAGCATTGGTCGCTAGCTCTGGCTACTTCGCCTGCTGTTAGCTCCTGGCTTTGTTAGCCTGTGGTGAGCTAGTTAGCTTCCGTCTGGCTACGGCCAGCTCATGGGTGTTAGCACTGGCTTGTTAGCCGATGTCGTGCTAGTCAGCTTCCGTTTGGCCAGCTCATGGGTCTTCCGTCTGGCTAGGGCCAGCTCATGGGTGTTAGCACTGGCTTGTTAGCCGATGTAGTGCTAGTTAGCTTCCGTCTGGCCAGCTCATGGGTCTTCCGTCTGGCTAGGGCCAGCTCATGGGTGTTAGCACTGGCTTGTTAGCCGATGTAGTGCTAGTTAGCTTCCGTCTGGCCAGCTCATGGGTCTTCCGTCTGGCTAGGGCCAGCTCATGGGTGTTAGCACTGGCTTGTTAGCCGATGTAGTGCTAGTTAGCTTCCGTCTGGCCAGCTCATGGGTCTTCCGTCTGGCTAGGGCCAGCTCATGGGTGTTAGCACTGGCTTGTTAGCCGATGTAGTGCTAGTTAGCTTCCGTCTGGCCAGCTCATGGGTCTTCCGTCTGGCTAGGGCCAGCTCATGGGTGTTAGCACTGGCTTGTTAGCCGATGTAGTGCTAGTTAGCTTCCGTCTGGCCAGCTCATGGGTCTTCCGTCTTGCTAGGGCCAGCTCATGGGTGTTAGCACTGGCTTGTTAGCCGATGTAGTGCTAGTTAGCTTGCAGTTCTGTGAACGGTCTTTTTGACTGCGCTTCACATCCAGTCTCTCCTTACAAACAGTGTCTTTGGGCTAGGGAGCCCTCGCCTTTCTGTGAACGGTCGTTTTGACTTCGCTTCACATCCAGCTCCCCCTCCTTACAAACAGTGTCTTTGGGCTAGGGAGCCCTCGCCTTTCTGTGAACGGTCGTTTTGACTTCGCTTCACATCCAGCTCCCCCTCCTTACAAACAGTGTCTTTGGGCTAGGGAGCCCTCGCCTTTCTGTGAACGGTCGTTTTGACTTCGCTTCACATCCAGCTCCCCCTCCTTACAAACGGTGTCTTTGGGCTAGGGAGCCCTCGCCTTTCTGTGAACGGTCGTTTTGACTTCGCTTCACATCCAGCTCCCCCTCCTTACAAACGGTGTCTTTGGGCTAGGGAGCCCTCGCCTTTCTGTGAACGGTCGTTTTGACTTCGCTTCACATCCAGCTCCCCCTCCTTACAAACGGTGTCTTTGGGCTAGGGAGCCCTCGCCTTGGGTAGGGCCAGTTCGCTTCCTGTGGGCAAAGCACGAAATTATGTTGCACTTGTAACTCCCCCCAGAGCTCTATAAACATTATGTTACCCTTTAGTTGTGAGTAAACGTTGCTTTAATCACCAAGATAGAGCTTTCTATTCATTTGTGATATCCCCGAGTAGAGCCTTCCACTCGAGTCGCCAGTAGAGCTTTCTACTTTAATTTTAGCCAATCTGTGATTTAATTTTACTCCAGAGGCTTTTGACAGTAGTCCTGTCTTCTTCGGCCGTTTAGTACCTATTTTGGTTAGTATAAATGCACATCGCCAGGGACGCCATGTTGAATGCCCATTAGTAAACCGAGGTCTGATTGATTATCCCTTAACTCATTGGTCCGAATCCCAGCTTCAAGCATGGGCCCTGCGAAGCTTGGGGACGTCTAGGACTCAATTTGTGTCTATAAATTTCAGGGCTTAAACTCAGCCGACCTCGGCTCACACCTTGGCACTCCCCGTCCCCCCCAGTCATACAGATGATTGATTGGAGTTGCGGGTAGAGTTTACTTTTCTTTATTTTGCTTTAATCTACTTGGTTGGCCGTATTACCACTGTATAGCATTACTTGATAAAACCAGGTTTATCAGAATCTACCTTTAGTCCTTAATGCATAATCATAAGTCTCCTTTTACTCCGTAGGGATAAAGCCTATTATTCTATTTTACATCATTAATCAAAAAATGCATGGGGTGAAGTTACAATGCAAAACACATTTCATGCTTACCCGGTCGTCTGGTCAGAAGAAAGGATACGAATCATATTTATAAAGAGGTAATTTTAATTAGAAAAAGCTAGTTACAAAAAGATACTGAAGTGGAAAGCACCCAATCCAGTTTAAAATATGCACAGAACAAAACATCTCATCTCTGCACGGCTTGTGCCCCGTGTCTGGCAGCATTCTTCTCATCTCTCAAAAAAGTCTGTAGGCACCATTCTTCTTCTCTCTCCAGCTCCGTGTAAAATTCTGGCTCTTGAAAGGGCAACCGTCCCTTTTATATCCATCTTACAATATTTCCGATTGGTCTAAAACCAGTGAAGTCACAGGCTGTCACTTTTGTTTAGCAAACCAGAGTACAATACGTAATTCGTATGAGCTCCTCCTTCTTGGTACTAACGTTACTTCTCGTTACCTAGTGGTTTTTAAGTAACAAAAAGTCCCTTATTCCTTCAGAACAGACAACTGCTTTGTCTGTGGGGATCACGTGATTTCGTACCATGTACGAGGCCTCTCCAGTATCTCTTAAGGATCCCTCCAGACAAACAGTTTTTACACATTATTCTGTTAGTATTATTCTCTACTGATACTCAATTTATAAGCATGCCATTTTGAAAACTTTTACTGTACACATCAAACATTTAATTGTTATATAGTTTCTTTTTTAAGATCTCCCTCTATAGATTCAAGACTCTGTTTTTCAACCAGCAACCCTTCCGTCTGAAAGGGTTAACATTTCAGCTCCCTATCTCCTTTGCTGGGGCCCACATTCCGCAGGTTGCCTCCCTTCTGCATGTGGTCTGTGAAGAACAGACCCTTCTTATGGAGATTTTAAAGGCTCAGTTCCATTTGTTTTTAAGTAGAGCCAGCATAAAGCTATCCTCCAGAGTTCAGTTTAAAGATTATACTGGTCACATAGGAACGACTCAGGATGTCATTGTCCAAGAGTGTCACTTGTTCTGTGACACTTTACAGAAACACAAAAAAAAAAAAAATTGGTAATGTAAAAAAAAATACAGTTTTGTTTGCATCAGGATGATCAGGGTTGTCCTGGTAGTCCTTTCCTGTTTGTGATCTCAGCTGACCGCTGGCTCAAAATGTACGTAAATCGCTTATACTGACACCAATTACCATCAATAATACACAACATCATATTTCTTTATATGTGGATGATGCATTACTGTATGTTGATAATGCTATTCACTGCATTCCCCATTTGCTTTCGATATTCGACGACAAATGTCCGGTTTCAAAAGGAATTGGCAGAAGCCCGCGCTGCTAAACGAATCGAGAAAGAAGTCATCGGTCCCTCAGATCATTCCTGTAGTAAAGCATTTCACTTATTTAAGAGTCCACCAAACAGCAAAATGTTATTATGATAAAACATTAACCAAAATGACATCTAACCTAGACAGGTGGGCGTCGTTCTATGATCAAAAACATGACTAGCTGATGTTTCGAAGAGTTGTGAGAACTTGGGATAAAAAAAAGAGTACACACTCAGTCTTGGTGCGCTCTGGGTTTTGTTTACGGTTTGCGTTTTGAGCCTGTAATCTTGCCGTAGTCGATGATGTCACGCTCGAAAATGTAAACAGGAAGACACAGTGGAGACTGGATGCTGATATAAAATAAAACAAATAACCAATAAATATGAAGTTATATTTGAACCTCTGTTGTCAAGCCTTGTCAATATAACCCACCCCCTTTTCTCACGAATGGATGGTGTTGTAGAGTTCGCTTTTGAGCGTTTCCCAGGGCTAACGCTAAGCTAACGGCTAACGCTAGTTAGCTTAGCCTAGTACTAGTCTAGTATAGCCACTGTAGCACTTATTTTTCAGCAAAGAACGTGCAATAAACAAAACGGATACATTCACTGTGTGTTCTGCCTCTCATTTGTTGATGAAACAAAACTAACATCAACACAATTGAACACCAAAAGCGGAGTTTAGTCTCATAGGCGTTGATTTTGTTAGCTTACATGCTAACGTGAATGGAATATGCCAGTGTAATAGTATAGCATTGTGGCAAACGCTAAGCTAGCGGCTAACGCTAGTTAGCTTAGCCTGTTCAGCAGCTAACATCCCATCGCTTGTGGCAATTATATTGCATTGATCTACTGGTCGACCACGGCCGACTGGTTGGGCACCACTGGTCTAATAGAAATATAGTAGACAGCAAGTATAGTAGTATAGATAGAAAGTATAGTAGACAGCAATGGCTAACGCTAAGCTAACGGCTAACGCTAGTTAGCTTAGCCTGTTCGACCACGGCCGACTGGTTGGGCACCACTGGTCTAATAGAAATAAATGCATTTGAACATTGTCCAGTTGTTGCTGTGTGTTTTTATCTGCCCAAAATTCAAGCAAGCATGAAGCATGACAGTAACGATGCTGTGTGTGTCAGCACGTTGATACAGAAGCCTCCCGTGTTTTGGTACAAGCTTGTACACCACGCCCCCCGCTCCCAACGGCGCGCACTCGAAACCACCTATTTCAAGCGTCCCAGGTTCGCCGCCCCCGGGGACGAATCAGCGGGGGGCGGGGACGGGGGTGAGCGTTCCCACTCAGACAGACACACCCCTTTTGGGCGCGACCCGGCGCTGATTCGGCCCCGAGTAGTGAGTGAGAAAGGCCCCATAGAGGGCGATAGTGTTGTGTTCTGGTAAGATCCTCTTAGAGGGCGATAGTGTTGTGTTCTGGTAAGATCCTCTTAGAGGGAGATAGTGTTGTGTTCTGGTAAGATTCTCCTCTTAGAGGGCGATAGTGTTGTGTTCTGGTAAGATCCTCTTAGAGGGAGATAGTGTTGTGTTCTGGTAAGATCCTCTTAGAGGGCGATAGTGTTGTGTTCTGGTAAGATCCTCTTAGAGGGAGATAGTGTTGTGTTCTGGTAAGATTCTCCTCTTAGAGGGCGATAGTGTTGTGTTCTGGTAAGATCCTCTTAGAGGGAGATAGTGTTGTGTTCTGGTAAGATCCTCTTAGAGGGCGATAGTGTTGTGTTCTGGTAAGATCCTCTTAGAGGGAGATAGTGTTGTGTTCTGGTAAGATTCTCCTCTTAGAGGGAGATAGTGTTGTGTTCTGGTAAGATCCTCTTAGAGGGCGATAGTGTTGTGTTCTGGTAAGATCCTCTTAGAGGGAGATAGTGTTGTGTTCTGGTAAGATCCTCCTCTTAGAGGGCGATAGTGTTGTGTTCTGGTAAGATCCTCTTAGAGGGCGATAGTGTTGTGTTCTGGTAAGATTCTCCTCTTAGAGGGAGATAGTGTTGTGTTCTGGTAAGATCCTCTTAGAGGGCGATAGTGTTGTGTTCTGGTAAGATCCTCTTAGAGGGAGATAGTGTTGTGTTCTGGTAAGATTCTCCTCTTAGAGGGCGATAGTGTTGTGTTCTGGTAAGATCCTCTTAGAGGGAGATAGTGTTGTGTTCTGGTAAGATTCTCCTCTTAGAGGGAGATAGTGTTGTGTTCTGGTAAGATTCTCCTCTTAGAGGGAGATAGTGTTGTGTTCTGGTAAGATTCTCCTCTTAGAGGGAGATAGTGTTGTGTTCTGGTAAGATTCTCCTCTTAGAGGGCGATAGTGTTGTGTTCTGGTAAGATCCTCTTAGAGGGAGATAGTGTTGTGTTCTGGTAAGATTCTCCTCTTAGAGGGCGATAGTGTTGCCGATACTGTTGTGAGTCACTGCAATTCCATTGGGATTTGGCCCTTTGACTCATTGTTTCCTAAAGAGGATTCGACTGGCTCTCCAGTCACAATATCAGATCATTTAGTTTGAATGCCGTAAGATAAAAACAACTTGCTTTTTCACTTTGAATGGAAAACCCACCCTGAAATAGTTCACATATGTATGTGGTTCCTATCATCTTGGACAGTTTAATCAACGTCTTTACGAGCGTAAACAAGTCCTCTCCCGCGCTAGAATCCAGAGAGCCAGTGCTAATCCATTGCATCGTCAAGCGACACTACTTGGAACCACTCCACGGAAGATATATGGCAGTCTGGACTCTCAAGAATGTTTGTTTGACCCTCAATCCCAAATGGGATTTCTTTTAATGAGTTCCACTAAAAGAACCAGAACATGATTATCCAGCGAGTCAGTTTTATAAAAATTTATTCCGGGGTGCAGGTTTGAACCACATGGCGGCGCCGTGCCATCTGATCGCTTGCGTTATGGGGGCTGCACTAAAGAGGGCGCTTTCGGGGGGGGGCTTTGGAATGCACCCCGATACGATACGTACAGTAGACTCGGGACAGATTGACGACGGGAGACTCCTATGATGGCTAAAGCTGTAGTGCTGTCGCAGCTTGGAGATAAAACATGGAGCTTACAGAGTCTAGCTGGTTTTATGGTCTGTGGTTTGTGTCTACTGAAGGTCTATGTTCTCTATGCTGGTGTATCCAATCTCTCTCTCTCTCTCCCTCTCTCTCTCTCTCTCTCTCTCTCTCTCTTCTCTCTCTCTCTCTCTCTCCCTGTATCTCTCTCCCTCTCTCTCCCTGTATCTCTCTCCTGTATCTCTCTCTCTCCTTTCTCTCTCTCTCTCTCTCTCTCTCTCTCTCTCTCTCCCTGTATATCTCTCTCTCTCCATTCCCTCTCTCTCTCTCTCTCTCTCTCTCTCTCTCCCTTCTCTCTCTCTCTCTCTCTCTCTCTCTCTCTCTCTCTCTCTCTCTCTCTCTCTCTCTCTCTCTCTCTCTCTCTCTCTCTCTCTCTCTCTCTCTCTCTCGGCAGAAGTGAAAAGGAGTGAAGTCAGTCAGTCAGTCAGTCAGTCAGTCAATCAGTCTCTCGCTCCTGACTGGTCTACGGTGGAACATGGATTTCACAGCAGCTAAAAAGACTAACTTAGTGGTAATAGTAGTAGTAGTAGTAGTAGTAGTAGTAGTATTATTACTAGTAGTAATAGTATTATTAGTGGTAGTATTAGCAATAGTAGTAGCAGTAGTAGTATTAGCAGCTGAAGTAGTAGTATTATTAGCAGTAGTATTAGCAGTAGTAATAGTAGTATTAGTAGTAGCAGTAGAATTAGCAGTAATAGTAGTAGCAGTAGTATTAGCAGTAATAGTAGTAGCAGTAGTATTAGCAGTAATAGTAGTAGCAGTAGTATTAGCAGTAATAGTAGTAGCAGTAGTATTAGCAGTAATAGTAGTAGCAGTAGTATTAGCAGTAATAGTAGTAGCAGTAGTATTAGCAGTAATAGTAGTAGCAGTAGTATTAGCAGTAATAGTAGTAGCAGTAGTATTAGCAGTAATAGTAGTAGCAGTAGTATTAGCAGTAGTAATAGTAGTATTAGTAGTAGCAGTAGAATTAGGCAGTAATAGTAGTAGCAGTAGTATTAGCAGTAATAGTAGTAGCAGTAGTATTAGCAGTAATAGTAGTAGCAGTAGTATTAGCAGTAATAGTAGTAGCAGTAGTATTAGCAGTAATAGTAGTTAGCAGTAGTATTAGCAGTAATAGTAGTAGCAGTAGTATTAGCAGTAATAGTAGTAGCAGTAGTATTAGCAGTAATAGTAGTAGTAGCAGTAGTATTAGCAGTAATAGTAGATAGTAGTAGTATTAGCAGTAATAGTAGTAGCAGTAGTATTAGCAGTAATAGTAGTAGCAGTAGTATTAGCAGTAATAGTAGTAGCAGTAGTATTAGCAGTAATAGTAGTAGTAGCAGTAGTATTAGCAGTAATAGTAGTAGTAGTAGTAGTATTAGCAGTAATAGTAGTAAGAAGTAGTAGTAGCAGTAATAGTAGTAGCAGTAGTATTAGCAGTAATAGTAGTAGCAGTAATAGTAGTAGCAGTAGTATTAGCAGTATTAGTAGTAGCAGTAATAGTAGTAGCAGTAATAGTAGTAGCAGTAGTATTAGCAGTAATAGTAGTAGCAGTAGCCCGCAGGCTGTTTCCTTCGGTCATGGCGTGCTTTAGAGGACTGGCTGTTCGGGGGGGGGGGGGGTCATATGCTTTCGAGCAACACTGTACTTATTGTACTTATTGTATATATTCTTATGTCTGCACTTTATGCATTGCTTTTATTCTGTCAACTGTGCATATTGTTTGCCTATGTTCATTTTACACTATTTGCTGTGAAGCACTTTGAGCTGCAATCCAAGTATGAAAGGTGCTATATAAATAAAGTTATTATTATTAGTAGTAGTATTAGTAGTAATGGTACTATTAGCAGTAGTAATAGTAGTATTATCAGTAACAGTAGTATTAGTAGTAGTATTAGCAGTAGTAATAGTAGTAGTAGTAGTATTAGCAGTAGTAATAGTATTATTAGCACTAGTATTAGTAGTAGCAGTAGTGGTCGCAGTAGTAGTAGTAGTAGTAGTAGTAGCAGTATTAATAGTAGTAGTAGTAATGGTAGTATTAGCAGCAGTAGTAGTAATAGTAGTAGGGCTGTCACGATTCGGCAACGTCGTCGATGAGTACATTTCGTCGATTTGCATATTTTGTAAACACCTTTAAAAAGCAGCTAAAGACTGTGCTGTTCAAACAGGCGTTTGGCTAATTATGCTCTGTGTACATCTTCTATCTCTTTTTATCTGTTTTGGTTTTTCCTGATCTTTCAAGTTTTTTATTATTTTCTTCTATCATGCTGCTATCTTTGCACTTTATTGATGTTTTTACTATGTGAAGCACTTTGTGACCCTGGTCTGTGAAAGGTGCTATATAAATAAACTTTACTTACTTACTTACTTACTTACTTACTAGTAGTAATCGTAGTATTAGCAGTATTAGCAGTAGTAGTATTAGCAGTAGTAGTAATGGTAGTAGTAGTAGTAGTAGTATTATCAGTAGTATTAATAGTAGCAGTAGCAGTAGTAGTAATGGTAGTAGTAGCAGTAGTAGTAATAGTAGTATTAGCAGTAGTAGTAATAGTAGTATGATCAGTAGTAGTAATGGTAGTAGTAGCAGTAGTAGTAATAGTAGTAGTAGCAGTAGTAGTAATAGTAGTATTAGCAGTAGTAGTAATAGTAGTATGATCAGTAGTAGTAATAGTAGTATTAGCAGTAGTAGTAATAGTAGTAGTAGCAGTAGTAGTAATAGTAGTATTAGCAGTAGTAGTAATAGTAGTATTAGCAGTAGTAGTAATAGTAGTATGATCAGTAGTAGTAATGGTAGTAGTAGCAGTAGTAGTAATAGTAGTATTAGCAGTAGTAGTAATAGTAGTATGATCAGTAGTAGTAATAGCAGTAGTAGTAATAGTAGTAATAGCAGTAGTAGTAATAGTAGTATTAGCAGTAATAGTAGTATTATCAGTAGTAGTAATAGTAGTATTAGCAGTAGTAGTAATAGTAGTATTAGCAGTAGTAGTAATAAGCAGTAGTCACTAAATCAATTAAAACCATTCAGATCCGTGGAGCCCTGATCCCCACTAATGGAAGAAGCATTGTTTTTGATCATTGATTTCTACCACGTTCCCCCTCAGATCCAGACCATGGTGGAGAGCCTGAAGCTGTCCATCACGGACCAGCAGCTGCCCATGTTCATCCGCATCCTGGAGCTGGTCATCGCCCTCTACTACGGAGAGATAGGAGGGCACAAGGAGGGCGAGGGCGAGGAGGGAGGAGGGCACGCCCGGGAGGCCGCGGCCAGTCTGCAAGGTGAGCAGGGGGCGCGCGGCAACTGGTGAAGGTGTAGAATCAGTGTGTAGACAGTCTGCAAGGTGAGCAGGGGCGCGCGGCAACTGGTGAAGGTGTAGAATCAGTGTGTAGACAGTCTGCAAGGTGAGCAGGGGGGCGGGGCAACTGGTGAAGGTGTAGAATCAGTGTGTAGACAGTCTGCAAGGTGAGCAGGGGGGCGGGGCAACTGGTGAAGGTGTAGAATCAGTGTGTAGACAGTCTGCAAGGTGAGCAGGGGGGCGGGGCAACTGGTGAAGGTGTAGAATCAGTCTGTAGACTAGTTGGACTATTTCAACAACTTCTGGGTAAGTGCTTAACCAATAAGTGGCCTGGATTTTATGTTTAGGTAATATAAACATCCGGTCTGTGTGTTTTCTGGGGGCTGACATCTTGGAACGTAAACGTTGTTATTTTCTCTCCAAATCACATTCCGTTCATCATGGCAGCGCCCTAATAAGGATTTTATGTTTTAGGTAATATGTCATTCTTCTGAGTAAGTAAAATAAAAGGACAGGACATCCCGTCGCCCGGCAGATCTAAAAGTTAATATCAGTCTCTATTAATTTGCCCGGATGTGATGTGAAGAGAGCAAAGCGTAGCAGTACATTAACACATTCCCGGCCAATCACATATACGTGATTGGGAGCCGACGCTTGACGGCCAATCACGTATATATATGCTTTTAACTAGTTTTTTCTTTTATTCGATTTTAATATCCTATTCAATGTCACAGAGCTGTATTTTGGCTGGAAAAGGCATATTGGGACTCGGAAAGTGCAGTACCGGCCAGATCCTGGTATTGGCGCTGTCTCGAGAATGCAGTTTTCCCTGTTGCACACTTGGTGTCACCTTTTTTACGCTCCGGGCAGACTTTTTTGTTAGTCTGAAGCGAGGGCTTCACCCGATCTCCTGGAATACTTTTTGTGATGCCGAATTCATTATGCAGTAAAGGAATATGGCATCAGCCAATGGACATATGATCTAGCAGATGGCGATCAAATAACTGGAAAATTCTTTTTGGAATCCAACCGGCCACAGGTAAGGACAATTTGACGTCAATTTCAGCTTGATCGTGCAAGGATTTAATAGCCATCCCCCTGCTCATCCTATGTTGTGGTAATAACTAATGCCGTTATTGGTAATCAATAATCAGAAACGACTTCCCCAACCCCCCCCTTTCATGCATTCATGATGGAACATAATACCGATCATATGCATTTGGATTTTTAACTCTAGCTTGTGTAGGGACGATCGCCAATCGATTTAACGTTATTAGCTTAGCGCCTTATAAATAGCTTTGCAGGAATGATCCCAGATCATTCCGATATAACACTCATATTCATCACGGTATAAAACAGGAACGTATTGATGAAAAATTATTTCTTTATGGCATATTGAACGGAAGGTTCATACCGTCAATTGACAATGACATTGGATACATAGCTATAATATAAAATATAGATTTAGCTCTACAAACAACGCGATGCACAGTGAACGTTTGTTATGGGAACGCTGGCCTTCCTAGAATGGGGCCCATCTAATGGCTGGCCGTGAATGTGTTAAGCAGTAAGCGACCTTGGGTTTCATGAAAGGCGCTATATAAATTTGATTTATTATTATTATTATTAGTATACAGCAGGGAGACCATGGAAAGTGACCCATCTCAAAACCCCCCCCCCCGCCCTCTTTTCTTGATCCTCCAATCACGACTCTTGCTTCCGTTGCACAACTGTTACACAACTCTTGGTTTGTGATTGGAGGATCAAGAAAAGAGGGGGCGGGGTTTGAGATGGGTCATTTGGGTTGGATTTTAACTAAGTGATTATCCATATCCCAAACCGAGAGCACGCACACGGCAGCCCTGCCCGGAGGAGCTTATTACCAGGGGCTTAATTCCAAAAATACTCAGGTGATGTTAGCTAATTGGTTAATATTCAGTAATTCCAGTAACGGGGCACCGTGACGCAGCATTAGCTATTAAACACGGGGACTTTAGCACGGCGTCGGCAGCTCGTCAATAAGGACTTATGATGGACCTTTGTGATTCACCGTTTTGCACACTCGGCGAAAATGCTGTGTTTCAAGTTTCAAGTTTCTTTAATAGTTGTCATACAGAAGTACAGAATACTTTTATACAAAATGCGTGTGTATTTGTGTTTGTGTGTGTGTGTGTTTTTTTGTTTGTTTGTTTTTGTTTAACCTTTATTTACCC
>NC_140183.1:6302679-6310179 GCF_963971535.1 Notolepis coatsorum | reverse complement strand
ACCCCGAACCCTGACCTTAGCCATAACAACAACATGCCCAACTGTAACCCTTAACCTAGACCTAACTTTAACCCCTAATGATGCAATGGCTGCTTTACCTTGTGGGGTCCAGCTAATGAACCCACACTGACATGAAGACATCTTGTGGTGATGAAACGCACACACATGCACACACACACATGCACGCGCGCACACGCACACACACTTTTTGACAGAGCAGCCTTTGCCCAGGGGTCAGGTAAGCAGTCCACCTCCTCCTCTATAAACATGGGGGGACACCTACTGGCCTGAGAGGGCACTGCCTTCTCTCACTGTGTCTCTCCCACACACACACGCACACACACACACACACACACACACACACACGCATGCACACACGCGTGCACACGCGCACGCACACTCACACACACACACGTGTGCGCCCCAGGGATGTAGTGGCAGGTAAACACCATTTGTCCACCTTTTTATTTATAAATGTATATTTACGCACCTTCTTCATAGTGCAGGGCTGTACGTTAACTTTTTTTGCACATAGCACTGGTGCTACAGAGGTTGATAGTTTTGTAGCACAGGCCAAAATCTTGTAGCACAAGTATAAAACGTGTTATATTTGTAACAGTCACAAATGTGCCTATTGTATTTGTGTTATTTAGTTGCAGTGCCATGTTTGGCTGTCATTTAGTATATCGCCATGTGTTATTATTACTATAATAGTAATACTCTCATATGCTATTTTCAATTAATATCATAAACAACATAAGGAATATTAGCATCATTTTTTTGTGGACTGAAGGAATGAGTCAGCGTTAATAGTTTTAAATGCAAATAATTTATTGAAACATAGAAGTGGGGTCGGTTGGGACACACACACACAATGGGGGACCCTGATGTAAACAAGACAAACGTCTTTCTCTGGTCTGCATCCCCTTAACAATTGTGTGTATTGAGCCGTACTGTACTGTACCCATTCTGCAATCTGTTAAATAAAGTTTACATTCATTCATTCACACACACTGTTTCAACTCACCACCCCCGCATCATATTGTAGTCTAGTCTGTCTTCAAACTTCCACTCCTCTCGACATTTTTTATATTTGAATATCAGCATTATCTGTCCATCCTCAGTTTACTATAATATACTCCTGTCCTGAGTCCTGACTAGTGACTTCATCGTCTTTCCAAACGCACGCACGCACACACACACACAGGGAAGGGGAGAGAGTGCCCCCCCATTTCCCTTTCCACACTGTCTGCTGGCTCTGCCTGATCAGGATTAGCTTGTTAGCTTGCTAACGTTGTAGTGATTGTAATGGTACATAAACGTTAATTTCGGGCGATGTGCGCATAAAGGAATGGCGACGGTGCAAAGCATGTAGATGCATTTGACCCGTTGCGAGAAAAAAAAAACACCACGGACTTATTTCGGGACGTGTAGGCGCACTGCTGTGTTACGCAGCAGCAGTGCGCACCAACACGCTGCTCTGCTTGCAAGCACGGATAGGGCGGATATGACTCGTCGAGTTGTCACGGAGTTTTTTCAAAATAAGAGTATCATATGCACCTGAATGTTGCTAGCTGTCGAGCCTAGTTATTATAGCTGGAGCTGCGCGTGGGCAGAAATGAGACCCGCTACAGGATTTTCAAAATAAGAGTATCTATATGAACCGAATCCCTATCGCACCAGTGCTAGTGAAGTAAATCCATTCATCGCACAGACCGCTGTTGCTGTAGCACGTGCGAGATATATGTCGCACTGTACAGGCCTGTCATAGTGTCTGCATGTGCATTGCAGGGTGACTTAATATCGGATTACATTTTTAATTTTTTTTTATAAGAAATAACCATTCAGTACATTTATATCTATGTGTTAATTTGTTACATTTAGTTTCACTAAGTTAGGAAAGTAATGTTTTAAGTCGAGCCTGATGTTGCCTCTTGCACAAAAGAATGATCCCAGTCTCTTCCACACAGTGAGGCACACAGTTTATTAATTGAATGAATGAAGTTTATGTTCTGTCTTTGTTTACAACAAATCAAAAACACACTTGTGATCCTTTACAATTCTTAAAAACAAAATATATTTTAATAATTAAAAAATGAAAAAACGTGGATAAATATATATATTTTTGTAACTTTTTTGGAGAGAAAAAAATTGACAATGGGTATCGGATCGGTATCGGCCGATACCCAAACCCAGGTATCGGTATCGGGACTGAAAAAGTCAGATCGGTGCATCCCTAGTACAGAGCTTCACAGTCCGATACAGTCTAGTATCTTTTTTTTTTTATCCACTTTTTCTCCCATTTTCTATATTTTTCTCCCATCCCAATTTCGTATCATCCAATTCAACCCTCCCCTGTCACGGACGCTGTTTCTTGCCTCCCACAAGCCGGCTGCAATGTGGACTAAGTCATACATAGCACAAGTCCCCTCCGATACGAGGTAACAGCAGTCGCATCTTTTCACCTGCGCAGCTCGATCTCAGTGGCGAGGAGTAACGCGTGGGAGGCTCACGCTGCCCCCGACACTTCCTGATTCTACTGCGCAGGCGCACCAACCGACCTGTAGGAGTCGCTGTCCACAACGCCCGATCCCCACCCATCAGTTTCCCACCCCCTAATACGGCCAATGTGTATTAGTACGGACGACCAGCTAAACTGAAAGCAAATGTGGAGCGCTGGGCTCGAACAGGCGAGCCCAGCGTCTCCGCATTCATGGCGAGCGCCTTGCCCACTAAGCCACGTAGCCGCCCGATACAGTCTAGTATCTATATACACTAGGGGTGTAACGGTACACAAAAACCACGGTACGGTACGTACCTCGGTTTTGAAGTCACGGTTCGGTACAGGTTTTCGGTACGGTGGGGGGAAAGTTGGGCTTTCCATGTTCCACTCGGGGGTGATGTAGTCGTGTGCAGTAACTAATTGTACTTGTAGCGCTGTCAACGAATATTCTATATTGAAATTAATAATCGACTTGTTAATTTCAATGAACACCCGGCCCTTTTGCGCAAATTATATTTTTGGGAAGGGGTGAACTTTGGGAGTTTTGAATAAAATTCTGCATGCAAAAACAAGTTCTGCCCGTGCGTTCGTTAGTGGTTACCGTTCGGTACACACAGCCGTGCTGAACTGGAGGTCCAGTGCTGAAACGGTACCTTTACACCCCTAATATACACTATAGATGCAATATGAAATACAAATACAATATAAAAAGTACAAAATACAATAATAGTCCAGTGAGTGCACAACGTGGATGTGAGTCGTCTCTAGTTCTCACGTCCCGAGTTCTGACGACGATATAGTTCTCCTGGCAGCTTCTACATCAAAACGAGCGCTCCCTCCCTGCCGAGGCTCCGCCCCCGGCTCAGACGGGCAGCACTAGACACAAGTTTCAAAGGTGGTGGCCGCCGTGAGGTCGACGTGGCGTCGGATAACAGAGCCTGGTCGGTTGTAGGGAGGATAGAAGCCTTGCATCATCACGCGTCCCCTCCGGTACACGAGGGGGCAGCCTGTCGCATCGTTTCACCAGACAGCGCGCGGACTCTCAGTGGCGAGGAGTAACGCGTGGGAGGCTCACGCTGCCCCCCCTGCTACTTCCTGTCTCTGCTGTGCAGGCGTCCCCCAACCGACCTGTAGGAGTCGCTGTCCACAACGTCTCCAATCCCCACCCATCGACTTTCCCACCCACTGACTCCGTCAAAATGAGCCAGTACGACGGCCGGCCCAAGTCGAAGGCAACGCTGACACCGGGATTCGATACCGGAGTCTCTTGCATTGGTGACGAGCGCAACACTGGTGATGATGCAGCCTCTGGTGTGAGCAGCCGCCCCACAACACTGGTGATGATGCAGCAGCCTCTGGTGTGAGCAGCCGCCCCACAACACTGATGCAGCAGCAGCCTCTGGTGTGAGCAGCCGCCCCACAACACTGATGATGCAGCAGCCTCTGGTGTGAGCAGCCGCCCCACAACACTGGTGATGATGCAGCCTCTGGTGTGAGCAGCCGCCCCACAACACTGATGATGCAGCAGCCTCTGGTGTGAGCAGTCGCCCCACAACACTGATGATGCAGCAGCCTCTGGTGTGAGCAGCCGCACCACAACACTGGTGATGATGCAGCCTCTGGTGTGAGCAGCCGCCCCACAACACTGATGATGCAGCAGCCTCTGGTGTGAGCAGCCGCCCCACAACACTGGTGATGATGCAGCCTCTGGTGTGAGCAGCCGCCCCACAACACTGATGATGCAGCAGCCTCTGGTGTGAGCAGCCGCCCCACAACACTGATGATGCAGCAGCCTCTGGTGTGAGCAGCCGCCCCACAACACTGATGATGCAGCAGCCTCTGGTGTGAGCAGCCGCCCCACAACACTGATGATGCAGCAGCAGCCTCTGGTGTGAGCAGCCGCGCCACAACACTGATGATGCAGCAGCCTCTGGTGTGAGCAGCCGCACCACAACACTGATGATGCAGCAGCCTCTGGTGTGAGCAGCCGCACCACAACACTGGTGATGCAGCAGCAGCCTCTGGTGTGAGCAGCCGCACCACAACACTGGTGATGCAGCAGCAGCCTCTGGTGTGAGCAGCCGCACCACAACACTGATGATGCAGCAGCAGCCTCTGGTGTGAGCAGCCGCCCCACAACACTGATGATGCAGCAGCAGCCTCTGGTGTGAGCAGCCGCACCACAACACTGGTGATGCAGCAGCAGCCTCTGGTGTGAGCAGCCGCCCCACAACACTGGTGATGCAGCAGCAGCCTCTGGTGTGAGCAGCCGCACCACAACACTGGTGATGCAGCAGCAGCCTCTGGTGTGAGCAGCCGCCCCACAACACTGGTGATGCAGCAGCAGCCTCTGGTGTGAGCAGCCGCCCCACAACACTGGTGATGCAGCAGCCTCTGGTGTGAGCAGCCGCACCACAACACTGGCTTTCCATGTTCCACATTTTTTTTATTATCTTTTTCCCCCCTTCTTTTTCCGATTTTTCTCCCATCCCACTGTTAGTCGTTATGCCAATTCCCAATCCCCTTCCTGGTTGTTGCGCCCCCCCCCCCCCTACTGTTGGTCCGGGAGGCCGGAGACTGTCACATGCTTTCCTCCGACACATGTGCAGCCAGCCGGCAGCCAGCCTGGCCGCGCAGATTCTCACTGGGAGAGTGTAACGTGTGGAAGGTCACACTACCTCTCTCCAGATCCTACCCTCGCTGTGCAGGCGCCCCGACCGAACTGTAGGGGTCGCTGTCCACAACGCCCAGGACCCACCCACGGCTCCCCTCCCCCTAACTCAGCCAAACGAGTTAGTATAGCGATCAGCCCGAGCCAAGGCAATGCTGACTCTCCGGGAGTCGAGACCGCAGCCTCTTGCATTGGTGACGAGCACAATCTCCGCTACGCCACCTGACCGCCCTATGTTCCACATTTTAATAGCTTTCTTTGAATACAGTTTCTCTCCTGTGAAATACAAATGTTCAACAAAAACCATCAACATTGACTCAGCTAGACCTCTTTCTTATGTCCGCGGCGCTAAGATTGAAGATTTTTCACTCCATAGATTAATCTAGATTAATTTATTTTAATGCTTTAAATCCAAAGTTAAAGCATTAACTTTGACGGCCCCAGTTAATTCATTAACAACAAACTGGCTAGATGGCTGATATCAGATGTATTTTCGTGTCACGTCCGGCGACGACCCTTACGGGGATTATAAGACGCAAAAAAACAATAATTGAATAATAACGTTCACTTCCCAAGGTTTCTAAGCTACACCGTGCTTAGTCGCCATCAGAGGCCAAGATAAATACATCACGTTTATATGTTATCTTTGTGCGTTTATCCCAAGCTTTCTGTAAATATTCTGCAAGTGCAAAATACCCTGTGATCAAAGATCCACGTTAGTCTTTCTGCATCACTCAACCGCATTAACGTCCCGTCTCGAGGTGCAGGGGCGACACCCCAGAGCGGAGCTGGCCACATAATGACCTTTGTCTTTTAGATAATGGAGCACACACGTATTTACCATGTCTATAACAACCTTTTATCGTATTAAATGTTCTTAGTTTTGATTTATGTAGTATTTCCTGTGACCATTTAATCTGATGTATGTTAGACCAGGCTTCCTTAACCAAGGAGATGTTAACAGTGTTTACATTCTGGAAAAGGTCCGATGCTCCACTCCAACGAGTGTCTTCTATCTCACTTGCACCTTTTACAGTTACATCCCAGTTTAATATTTTCCTAGCAATTGGACTCTCTGGCATTTTTATCAATCTGTTCCATAAAGCTAACATGCTGCCTTTCCATCTTATTCCACACGGTTCCCATCCCATATCTCCCGTTACTTATTGCCAATACAGGGTGAATTTATGGACTCCTAGAAAGTACCGTATTGCCCTATTCTGTACCTTTTCTCCTTTTATATTTACTTTTGAACCCCGTACCCCTGGCATATAGTCCAGCTGCACCATGTTCGAAGTTCAGATGCCCCTCCAAAATGAAGCCTAAATATTTATCTTTCAGCATATTCAAATCTTAATTTAATTTTTTTTTAATTCCAGGCCGGCTACGTGGTGCAGTGGGCAAGGCGCTCACCACGAATACTGGAGACGCTGGGTTCGCCTGTTCGAGCCCAGCGCTCCACATTGCTTTCAGTTTGGCTGGTCGTCCGCACTAATACACATTGGCAGTATTAGGGGGTGGGAAACTGAAGGGTGGGGATCGGGCGTTGTGGACAGCGACTCCTACAGGTCGGTTGGTGCGCCTGCGCAGTAGAATCAGGAGCGATGGGGGCGGCGCCCCTCCAAAGCCCAGACCCCTGACGCTGAAAGATCGCGCCGCGCAGGTGGAAGGATGCAACTGCTGTTACCTCGAGTATCGGAGGGGACTCGTGCTATGTATGACTTAGTCCACATTGCAGCCGGCAAGAAACGGCGGTCGAGACAGGGGACGGTTGAATTGGACGATACGAAATTGGGATGGGAGAAAAATGGTAAATGGGAGAAAAAGTGGATACAAATTTTATGTTTTTGGAAGATTTTTATTGTTTTTTTCTCTCCGGGCAGTCCGGCAGAGAGAGAGAGGAAGTATGGGAGATAGACGGGGGAGACATTCGGCAAAGGTCGCCGGGTCCGGGAGTCGAACCTGTGACGGCCGCGTTGCACCGCAGCGCTCCCTGGCAGCCAGCATATTCAAACATGTTTTCCCCCAAAGTGAAACAGAAAATGTCTCCTTTTAATCTCAGTCAGTCTGCAACGCATGGTTTGAGTTTGACTGTGATTAACTGTAAATCTCTACTTTCGACACCAGCTTTCCGTGTTTTTGTGCAGATCATACATTTAATATACACCACACGTACGTGCACAGAAATACACACACACACACACACACACACACACACACACACACACACACACACACACAGTAACCCACGATACAGACATAATATAATCATATGAAGACGACACATTTGCGCACACAGACCCAAAGACACAGGCAGATACAGATG
>NC_140183.1:6238626-6301126 GCF_963971535.1 Notolepis coatsorum | reverse complement strand
CACCAGAACCTTGAAGACGACTTCAGATGTGTTTCTCCAAGACCTTATTGTTCTGCACATGTTTCTATGTCTCTTGTTCCTCGCTTCAGAAGTCACAAGGGGATTAATAAAGTATCTATCTATCTATCTATCTATCTATCTATCTATCTATCTATCTATCTATCTATCTATCTATCTATCTATCTATCTATCTATCTATCTATCTATCTATCTATCTATCTATCTATCTATCTATCTATCTATCTATCTATCTACATCTTTTTTTTGTTGTTTTTTTATCATGGTTTTCAAACAGAGGCAATAAGCCTGGCAGTATTCGGATAGCCTATACGTTACATTAACAAACTGAAATGATGATTGTATTGTATATCATATAGGTTATTCATGTGTAGACTGTTAACTGGGTTCTATATCTATTGAGATGTTTTAAATATTTCCAGTCTAAATATTCCAGTACACTTGTAGTCACATAATAACACGCACTGCCATGACTTCCAATTAATTCATATACATTTCCAACTGCATAAATTATAGTAGGATTTTAAAATATATATATAGTTAAATGCAAAACGTTTGTGTTTGCAGTCGTTGTTCTTTTATGATCTGTTTGGAAGCAGGGGCAGTGTGTTTGACTGAAGAAGCAGCCCTCCTTTACCGGTGGCGTGAGACGCGACGAAAACCACAGACGGACGTTTCTTTCACAAACGACACTCAAACGTGTTGCGTGGTGGTGCAACAACATGACAAATTAATTAACCTATGGTGTACATTAGCTTTTTAATGTAAACGTCCTTTCGTTTTAACAATAAATTACCGTTCATTAATAAAGTCACACAGTCAAAAAGAGCAGACGAATGAGATTTGTACTCGTTAGATAACTTTTAGTTGAATTCGCCGTGAAGTAGTAGCCTGACTAGGCCCGACTGGACTAGACTTGCTGGTCAGTTAGCAGCACAGGTTCTATTCTACTGTACCGTTTCCAAGACTGCGCATAACCTTCGTTTCATATATTCAGTGTATTATATGTGGCCTATTCACATTCGTAAATATCCATGATTGAACAAGCCGGTAGATTATATAAATGCATCAAATCAAACGCCCCCCCCCCCCTTTTTTTTTTAAGACATCCCATAGTAGGCTAAGTAACAATTAAAATGTAAAGTGATAGTCTATATAATTATGTCTAATAATGTCCTAAAACGGCGGCGGCGATCCTGGATCGGTTTAGTTGTCCCGCAGAGCGGCCAGAAGAACACAGTACCTCACTCATGTGTCGTGCCCCTCGTGGACCAATGGGCGGCGCTGCAGACCTGCATTCTGCACATCATCTCTGCAACTGCACGCCGCTGAGAGAAGCCACCCTGTCCTCTCTGGTTCAACCCCCGCCTTACACCATGTTACAGGTTGAACTGGCTCGCGCTGCAGTGTTACACCATGTTGATTGATTGATTGATTGATTGATTGAAAACTTTATTAACAGATTGCAGAATGGGTACAATACAGTACGGCTCAATACACACAATTGTTAAGGGGATGCAGACCAGAGAAAGCCTTTCGTCTCGTTTACATCAGGGTCCCCCATTTTCAATTCATCATAACATATGACATACAGATAGACAGTACTGCTACATCTATACATTTATTATGACATACCAGATTTACAAATACAGTACTGTTTGTGATACAAGAAGAGTCTAAAAAAAGAGAGTATATACATTTGACGTAGAAACTGTACATTGGAGGAGGTTTGGGTGGGTGGGGTGGGGGGGGGGGTTGGGTAGGTGGGGGGGGAGGGGGAACTGTACATTGGAATATCGACAAAACCTTACATGGTCCCAAGAAGAGGGTCTCGTGTATTATTGGGTTAGGACATTTACTGTACATTTACAGGGGCCAGTTTCGAATTGCAGTCTCTCGTATAGGTGCTCTTTGAGAATGTTACAGGTTGAACTGGCTCGCACTGTGTGTTACACCACCCTGTTACAGGTTGAACTGGCTCGCGCTGTGTGTTGTTACACCCTGTTACAGGTTGAACTGGCTCACGCTGTGTGTTGTTACACCCTGTTACAGGTTGAACTGGCTCACGCTGTGTGTTGTTACACCCTGTTACAGGTTGAACTGGCTCGCGCTGTGTGTTGTTACACCCTGTTACAGGTTGAACTGGCTCGCGCTGTGTGTTGTTACACCCTGTTACAGGTTGAACTGGCTCGCGCTGTGTGTTGTTACACCCTGTTACAGGTTGAACTGGCTCGCGCTGTGTGTTGTTACACCCTGTTACAGGTTGAACTGGCTCGCGCTGTGTGTTGTTACACCCTGTTACAGGTTGAACTGGCTCGCGCTGTGTGTTACACCACCCTGTTACAGGTTGAACTGGCTCGCGCTGTGTGTTGTTACACCCTGTTACAGGTTGAACTGGCGTTAGTTCTGTAGTTCTGTAACTAGTTCTGTAACTAGTTCTGTAACTGGGGTAACATGGTGTTACAGAACGGCGTTAGTGGAGAGACACAGCTCGAGGGTCTGTCCTGTTGGGGTTAGAGGACACAGCTCGAGGGTCTGTCGTGTTGGGGTTAGAGGACACAGCTCGAGGGTCTGTCCTGTTGGGGTTAGAGGACACAGCTCGAGGGTCTGTCCTGTTGGGGTTAGAGGACACAGCTCGAGGGTCTGTCCTGTTGGGGTGGTAGAGGACACAGCTCGAGGGTCTGTCCTGTTGGGGTTAGAGGACATGCAGCTCGAGGCCTTCGCGCTCCATCGCGCGTGTGTTTTGACATTGTCATTGTCACAGAAATAGCCTCTCACTATTTCCCTCGGCGCTATTTGAATACAGCCTATATAACGTCTCTCACGGTTCTATCGAAGTCAGTCAGCCTGGATTTGAAGTGTAATAAAATTGTACCACATCTTGCCTCTCCACTGGGATCTCATTAAAGTAGTAAATGATTTTGTCCTTTAATGCACTGATTTATTTATAGGCGCTTGTTGTTTTGTGCGGCACAGATATAGACAGGTTGGACCGAGGCCCGTTCAGCTGCGGGAGTCCTCCGATTATTCAGCTTGTATATATTATATTACACTTGAAGCCTGCGTCAAATAGAATAAAAAAATATACTATAATAAAAAAAAAACATTGATTAAATTATACATATAAGATTGAAAATAGGTACAGCTCTTTAATAAACTATTGATAACGAGATGATTTTCCTTTTCCATATTTGTATTTCTCAATTGTATTATTTATTTATTTACTTGTTTATTTATTTACTTATTTAAAATCCGTTTGATCTCAATTTATTTTTGCCATTGGTGCATATTTGATTTAACATAATATAAGTAAATAGCATGCAGATGTAATAGACAGTATTAAAGTATGTGTAGCTATATGTGAGTAAATTCCTTAATTTCCATAAGGGGATTACAAAATATCTATCTATCTATCTATCTATCTATCTATCTATCTATCTATCTATCTATCTATATCATAGCTGAATACAACCGTGTTCTGTCCAAATTGTTCGGGTGATGATTATACAATTAGACAATTTTATTGGTGTCCTATATAGGCTATAACGTCAATTTAGGTAATAGTGTCGCACTCGAATGAATAAATGGGAGGCCCGTCGTCTAAAGATTAAAAACAGCGTCAACTGTTTGCTTTGCATTTCTCCACCATGTTGGTGATTATGGGGGATGTTTTTCTCTGGCTCAGACCTCAGAATCTTTACTCTCACCGCAATGAAATAAAACGACCTAATGCGGTGGCTCCTACATGTGCCCTCCATTTACGCAATAGGGCTATGGTTTCCAAAAAAAATAAAAAAATCTTGTAAGCTACTCAAGTATCCAAAAGCACGTCTAACAAAAAAAAAATAAAAAAAAAGCATGGATCGAGAAGGAAGAGAGAGAAAAAAAAGGTCATGGTCTAAACTTCCCTCCGTTACATTTCCCCTGTACTTCCACGATAATGTCGCTCCGGGAGAAAAAAGAAAAGGTATAGCGGGACGTGAGGAGTGTCAGAGAGAGAGGCCGGTCCAGTTGCTATCCAAACACAAATAAACACAGAGGAGCGTTGGAGTTGATCACCGCGGGGGGGCGTGTCGGGGGGGGGGGGGGGGGGGCGGAGCGCAGCCCTGAAAAGTACAGGACTGGGCTCATTACGCACACTTTACTTCAGCCCAACTCCGAACACTGCCTCCCTCTCCCTCTCCCTCTCTCTCTCTCTCCCTCTCTCTCTCTCACCTCAGCTGGTCGAGCGCACTTCTTGATCTCTTTACTTCTTCACCCAAACTCTCTTTCCCTGCATCTCAAAGTCCAAGACGCCGCGCCGCGGGTTTGGCTGCACGGCGCGACCCGCTGAGAGAGTTTCATGGACGAACTTGGAACAACTTTTGCCGACGCTCTATTGGAGTTCGCCGCTTGTTCGAGGAGTCGTCGTTGTGGATTAACCGATACACACCGCGGAACCCTGTGACCCGGGTGACCTTTGGCAGATATTTATTGGGGGTAAGATTCAGTTTCGCAGGATATTATTATAGTCTGATCGTCGACTATACACACAAACAGCTCGCGTTGAAATATATAGGCAATGGCTTTCGCTGCACGCGTAAAGACTCGCGATTCCTCTATAGAAAGTTATTAAAACAAGTCCCGATCAAGAAGACATAACGTGATTCGAGGGAACATGACAGTAGCCATGCAAGGCATGATAGCCGTCAAAGTCAAATCCAGTCCAAAGGTTGTATAGAAAAGCTGCAGCAGAATAGGCTGTTCGAACAAAGTTGTGTGCAGGGGCGAGGAACACGAGCTGGTGACCTATGTTGCACCTGTCCAGAGTTCTGTCCACTCCACCACCAAGGACCACCGCATCGTCCACTTCTGAGAAAGGAGTCGAAAGATCTCGGTCTCTAATGCCATCAGCGAGCAGCAGACCCTCCACAACACGGTGCCTTCTCGGAGCTCTGAGAGACGGAACGGTGCTTAGCCGACACGGGAGGCGCGGAGGCAGCTTTTCACTTTCTCCAATCCGTCTTTAAGTATGAATAATAACTTGATCTCTTGATCGCTTCAGAACAAATGGGACTGTTCTCGTGTTAGGTGTAATCTAAAAAGTCTAAACGGGTCTTAATACAATCCAAATAACCACCTTAGTGTGCTCCAAACCTGCAGACACAAAAAAAGGGCTCATGTTTTGCACAAACATAGGAGTCGTGTTTTGCATTATTGACCAAATGTGAATGCCTTTATAGCCGATGTCGATGACCGTGCCGTCCTTAATGGTGGTTTATCCTTGTCCCCTGGTCCTTAATGGTGGTTTATCCTTGTCCCCTGGTCCTTAATGGTGGTTTATCCTTGTCCTCTGGTCCTTAATGGTGGTTTATCCTTGTCCCCTGGTCTTATCCTTGTCCCCTGGTCCTTAATGGTGGTTTATCCTTGTCCCCTGGTCTTATCCTTGTCCCCTGGTCCTTAATGGTGGTTTATCCTTGTCCCCATGGTCTTATCCTTGTCCCCTGGTCCTTAATGGTGGTTTATCCTTGTCCTCTGGTCCTTAATGGTGGTTTATCCTTGTCCCCTGGTCTTATCCCTGTCCCCTGGTTTTATCCCTGTCCCCTGGTTTTATCCTTGTCCCATGGTCTTATCCTTGTCCCCTGGTCTTATCCTTGTCCCCTGGGCCTGGTCTCGTCTCGGGTCCTGACGGCTAACGTTATGTGGGAAAACACAGAACTTGCCGGTATAACTTGTGGTGGAGCACCAATTGTAGGCTTGTGTGTAGTGTGAGTCCCCCCCAAATTATCTTATTATCTGTTCACCTCATCTACCATGTAATTTAACCATATGTGATTGGCCAGATGTGATTATGTAGTATTATTGTAGTAATAAGGATTATTGCGCTCTGAAACCATATGAGTTAAAAAAAATAAAATAAAAAAAACAGGGTTGCTGACCAAACAGAAACGGGCATTAGAAAAAAAAATACAAATTAAAAAGTATAATAAAGTATAGGCACATTTTGGTGAAATTGTCTATCCATACTCATAAAGTGATAGATAACCTTAAGAAAAACAAACCCGGCGTCTTTACAACAGTGATAAATGGAACCTTTATTGGGGGCAACATTTGCGGTTTGTTCTGTTCTGACTCATGACGTGTGAGAGAATAACAGATTGAAATCCACTCCTGGCAAGATTTCAAACTTTTCTTAAAAAAGCTCTGGCTTTTTAAAACACGTCGAATTCATATAGAGGGTGCAGATCGCATGCTGCAGGTTTAGCCGCTACAACGTCAAAAGCAACCGGTGTGAGTGTCTGTCTGTCTCGCCGGCCGGCCGGTCACCGAATGGACTCAACGCGCGTGAATGACATCAAATTGAAAAGTGCGTTTCAGTTCTTATTTAATTAAAACAGGGCATGTTTTAAAATAAAAAAAATTAAGCTGATTTATCCGTTTAATCAAATTCTCCAGAAAGCATCTGTTTTTTTTAGTGAAGATAGTTTATAATTAATGTATTTATTTGTTTTAAAAAAAATCTTTTTTTATGTATCGTTATTGATGCTCTTTTTATATACAACACGAATATATTTATTTAAGCAATATCAGCGCGGCGAGGCAAAATTCTGCTGCAGCATGCAAACGGCAATTTAATGACTAACCTATAGACTAGCCTATATAAAAACGGCCCACCCCTTCATTAGACCTATATATCGTTTATGCCCTCGCTATATATATGCAGTGTTACTGTTATGCCCGGACCGGACAGTCAGTCTGCACAGCACTCATCGCTTTGCACTTTCTTCCTCCCTCTCTTCCCCCAACAGCAGGGTCTCCACCGTGACTTCTGCAGAGGCCCGTGCCGTGAAGCCCGTCGCCGACATGGGGAGCAAAGCTCTGCCCGCGCCGATCCCCCTGCACCCGTCGCTGCAGCTGACCAACTACTCCTTCCTGCAGGCCGTCAACACGTTCCCCGCCGCCGAGCTGCAGGGCCTGTACGGCCTCAGCGCGGTGCAGACGATGCACATGAACCACTGGACACTGGGCTACCCGCACATGCAGGGACTGCGGTCAACGATCACCGAGATGGCGGCCGCCCAGGGCCTCATGGACCCGCGGTTCGCCTTCCCCGGCTTACCGTACCTCTTCCACCCCAAACAGGGCGCCCTCGGCCTCGGCCACGGCGCGCTGCCCGGCTCGCTGCTGCACGGCGGCAAGGACGGCAGGCCGCGCTTTGACTTCGCGAACCTCGCCGTGGCCGCCACGCAGGAGGACCCGCCGCAGGCCGCGGACCTGAGCAAGCTGACGGCCGCGGGGCTGGAGCTGAGCAAGCTGTCGCCGGACAGGAAGCCCACCCGCGGGAGGCTCCCGTCGAAGACGAAAAAGGAATTTATTTGCAAGTTCTGCGGGAGGCATTTCACCAAGTCCTACAACCTGCTCATCCACGAGCGGACGCACACGGACGAGCGGCCGTACACCTGCGACATCTGCCACAAGGCCTTCCGGAGACAGGACCACCTCCGAGACCACAGGTGAGGACCAGGCTGACGTGGTGTCTGTGGGCATATTGAACCAAACAGTGTTTATACTGAGTATAGCAAGCGTCATCGTCCTTCATTCTCATGAAATGCTATTACCATAAAGTGTTTATCGTAAGTCATTTTACTTACATTTGCTCTGTAAAATAGTGGGACTATTATTTGGCCTATACATTAATTTAAATCGTCTCCTATAATAATGTCTGCCGCGGACCTGTTCAGTAGATTTCTCCACGAGGGCGCTAAAGGATCACACTGGATCATATTATATACTTCATCATGTCCACACACACACACACACACACACACACACACACACACACACACACACACACGCACACACACACACACACACACACACACACACACACACACACACACACACACACACTGTTTCAGCACTGTGTGGTGGGTTTGAACTGCTACAGACATCTGATCATATCGTGTCTCTTGTTTAATTTTTAATTTTATTTGTATTTACAGATACATCCACTCGAAGGAAAAGCCATTCAAATGTCAGGAGTGCGGGAAGGGATTCTGTCAGTCGCGAACTCTAGCCGTCCATAAAACCTTACACATGCAGGTAAGCTGTCTATAATAATATCATGTCATTTTTAATTAATATAAAAATGCTTGTGAGTTTGTGAACATGTAATTATATCAAGCTATTACCCACGGGCCACGGTCTATTGCATGCAGGGGGGTCATTAATAACACTATACCATTTTCATAAAAAAAAAAGATCCTTATGATTGCGTTGGATAAGGCCCAGTTGGCCAATGACCAACAAGTGATTCACGTGAAAGCTATTGCCTATATAGAGCCATGTGGCTTATAGTATAAGAATCAAATCTATCTGACACGTAATGCATCTCAGTATATATATATATAAAGTGGCACCGCGAGTGACATTTCAAAGAAGTGGTTGCAGAATTATTATAAGATATATAAAAAAAATTAAATAATAATAATAATACTATACAATTAAAGGGAATAATAATCCTTTTGCTTGCTTTAAATCTAAACAGGAGTCTCCCCACAAATGCCCCACATGCGGAAGAACCTTTAATCAGAGAAGTAACCTGAAAACTCACCTTCTCACCCATACAGACATCAAGCCCTACAGCTGTGACCGCTGCGGAAAGGTGTTTCGGCGCAACTGTGACTTGCGACGGCACAGCTTGACGCACACCCCCCGTCGGGACTACTAGCCGCCGCCCGCGGGCCGCACGTTGGACCGCTAAACAAACAAACAAACAAATAACAATGGACACAAAACGGGAGGAAGAAAATCAACACGTTTTTTTTGTTGTTGTCGTTGTTGTTGTTTTTTGTTGTTTTTGTTCCAAAAAGACAATCTTGAGACAAATGAGGACACTTTACAGACTCTGTACTTACTTTTACAATGGATTGGGTGACGTGACGTCGCGCCTGACAGTGAAACACCAACGGAGCCAAGGGCGGCCCCGCCCGCCTGCCACCGTGATGCAACTTTCATACCACCTGTACATAACAAGACCATGTAAATAATGTTTTTATTTTCTATTTTTCTTGACCTTGAAATGAAAAAAGTTGTTGAGAAAAAAAAACAGCCATAAGTTTAAAGTATGTTAAATTGTATTTTAGAAAATAAAGCAAGTTAAATATGCCCCGTTGTTGGTGAGACTGCATTTGTTTTGTTTTTTCATTTGCCTGTTTTGGAGACACACAACATTATACCTACAATGAATATTTGAAAGCGTTTACCGTGGAAACTGGTATTGGAAAATGATCATGCACTTATTAGGCTATAGTTGTATAAAACTATAAGACAACAGGCCTGGACATAATCGTTAGTTTACAGACAGCGCATGCATTCTTTTTACAGGAGGTCTACAGCAGCCAATGGGAGTGAAGTAGCAGTAACTATTTTATATATATATACATATATTTATAGCCTATAGAATAATTTTAGGCAAGATGTCATAACAAAATAATTATCTATTTAAAATCTTATTTCCAGCCTATACACTATATCATTACTACATCTGTGTGATTATATTGTTTTTACAACACTGTTGTTATTATTAGGCTCCGCCATTATCATCACGTATATCTAACACGGACAGAAGCTGATTGGTATTATATTAGCAGCATTAGCGGCCATATCAGGTGTCTTTATCTCCATCCTCTGATAGTTGACCTACAAAGAAAGTAGAGCAGCAACTCTCCACAGAGACGAGGCGTCGTGGCGCTATTAGCAGCAAACAGAGAGGGAGAGAGAGAGAGAGAGAGAGAGAGAGAGAGAGAGAGAGAGAGAGAGAGAGAGAGAGAGAGAGAGAGAGAGAGAGAGAGAGAGAGAGAGAGGGAGAGGAGAGAGAGAGAGAGAGAGAGAGAGAGAGAGAGAGAGAGAGAGAGAGAGAGAGGGAGAGAGAGAGATGAAATGGGCTCATAGTTTTAGATTTTAAACAATAGTGGCAGACAGTATTGCTGTTGTTATAATCATCGTTATTGTTGTTGTTATTATAATTGTTGTAATTATAATTATTGTAATTGTTATTATAATTATTGTAATTGTTATTATAATTATTATTATCATTATCATCCGTATTCATCAGACACTATATCCTACACTGTCATTCCAGTCATTATCATATTTGTACATTCTGCAGGCTTGTTGAGATTATATGGGGTTCACTCCTTCTTCGATATTTTTCCCACAAATATTAATTAGCAGTATGGTTACAGTAGTTGGCTGTCATCCAACAAACACGAGACTTTTATACCTTTGAACTCACATCACGCTATAGTGTGATTTGCGCGTGCATCGAATAATTCGGTAGCAACATGTGGCGCGAGCTCGAGCATATCTGTGGCGAGCATGGCCTACAGTGCGCGCGCGAGAGTGGTATCTATAATAATAATAATAATAATAATAATAATAATAATAATAATAATAATAATAATAATAATAATAAATAATACATTTAATTTATAAAGCGCTTTCAAAACCCAAAGACGCTGAGATAATGTATACCCTCCAATACACTGCCACCGAGGAATCCACACTGGATCTAACAGATAAGAGTCTCTCTCTCTCTCTTCTCTCTCTCTCTCTCTCTCTCTCTCTCTCTCTCTCTCTCTCTCTCTCTCTCTCTCTCTCTCTCTCTCTCTCTCTCTCTGTCTCTCTCTCTCTCTCGATCTCTCTTCTCTCTCTCTCTCTCTTTCTTCTCTCTTTCTCTCTCTCCCTAAAAAGACTTATCACAGATATCATATAGATTTAGCAGATATATAAAGTATTATTGAAAGCCATATTTTATATGTAAAAAATAATCTAATATTTATTTGACACTGGGATTTAATTGTCTGAATAACATACGGCTTTCACGTGGGGGGGGGGGGGGGCGAACAGCTGGCCACAGCAAATCAAAATAAAACATGGAAATGGCACTTAATATATATCTCTGAAAAGATTATATGCTGTGAGGCCTAGTTATATTATATCATACAAATGGAGTAATTATATCATACAAATGTAGTAATAGCTACAACAAATAAATGACAACATGCCGAAAGCCTAACAAATTATGTAATGATGAAAAGCTTGATAGTGTAGGCTTTTAACGATAATACGACGACAATAATAAAACAGCAACAATAATAATAATAATAATAATAATAATAATAATAATAATAATAATAATAATAATAATAATAATAATAATAATAATAATAATAATAATAATAATAATAATAATAATAATAATAATAATAATAATAAAGTAAGACGGGCCTATTTTAATTTGGCAGGAGACTAGAAAATAGCTTTTGTGAAACAACATTGATCAGAGATGAATCAATCCGATTCAATCAATAAAAGTAAATTCGTCTAAATAATTAAACGCTTATGATAACATTTCCATGCACGATGTGGACGGAAGCCGCACGGGAAGCTGCGTGATAGCGAGTTTGATCTGGTGGCGTCATTTCTCGCCACGTTACAGTAAATAGGCTGCCCTAAACTTTTCACACCATTACAATAGTAAATAAACTTGAACAAAGTATCCTGCGAGTTGTTAATGTCTCTCTTTGGCGGTGAAACTTTACAAAAAATGCATCTTAAACATGGGGCCAATTATATAAACCTGTGGAATGCTCTGCTGTGAATTTGAATATTGAATGCCAGATTTCAGTTTAATTTTGATGTTTTGTTTTGTCCGATGGAAAACATATTTACGAGGGAAAACAAAGATCTTTATTTCACTTGAAATGAAATGTGTCTCAGCGGGCCTGCGCGCGAGGAGGGCAAACAAATAATAAAAAAACACACTTTTTATATACAGATTTATAGCCATATTTATAAACACCCAAAACGAGAATAATTCATGTCTTAATCCAATTTATCAACAGTGGCTGTCGCAACTTTGTTGAAACAGCGCAACATATACGCACATTATTCTCTAACAGCTTTTTAGACAGAAATCTGCAATTAATAATATTATACTACATTTAATAATTTTGCTATAAATATTGCCCTCCTCGATGAAAATACCTTAAAATCACAGGGTATTCAGAAAAGTGTAATATTATGATAGCACATCAAAGGAACAGCTATAGGCTTATTACTGACTATTTGGCTGCATGCATGGGATAAATCTCTGCTTTGAATAATGTTAGTGCAATTACACACACACACAACATACACACACGCACGCACACACACGGACGCTGCGGCACGCACACGCACGCTCTCTCTCACACACGGATTCTCACACGCACGCACACACACATGCACACACCTACACACTCACCTACACACACACACACACACACACACACACACACACCTACACACACTCACACGCGCGCGCGCGCGCACACGCACGCACGCACGCACACACACACACACACACACACACACACACACACACACACACACACACACACACACACACACACACACACACTGTTGGCTAGAGCGGGAGTCACATGGTCAGATTGAACAGTGCACAGCCGGGACTACAATGGACTGTGTCCTCAGAGTGCACGCTGGTCTGTGTCATAGCAGGATCGTCCTCCTCCCACGGTATTTGGCCAAACTGTCTTTTTTGTTGTTTGGCTAAATCCGTGACACCTCGCTTGTCATACATATGAATAAAACACGCTCCAGAATGTGACATGTTGCATCGCAGAAGGTTGTGTTTAACATGTCGCATCGCAGAGGCTATAGGTTGTGTTTAATAACATGTCGCATCGCCCGGAGAGTCAGCATTGCCTTGGCTCGGGCTGATCGCTATACTCACTCGTTTGGCTGAGTTAGGGGGAGGGAAGCCGTGGGTGGGTCCTGGGCGTTGTGGACAGCGACCCCTACAGTTCGGTCGGGGCGCCTGCTCAGCGAGGGTAGGATCTGGAGGGAGGTAGTGTGACCTTCCACACGTTACACTCTCCCGGTGAGAATCTGCGCGGCCAGGCTGGCTGCACATGCGTCGGAGGAAAGCATGTGACAGTCTCCGGCCTCCTGGACCAACAGTAGGGGGGGGTGCGCAACAACCAGGAAGGGAGTTGGTAATTGGCATAACGACTAACAGTGGGATGGGAGAAAAATCGGAAAAAAGGAGGGGGAAAAAGATAATAAAAAAAAACATGTCGCATCGCAGAAGGTTGTGTGTTTAACATGTCGCATCACAGAAGATATAGGTTGTGTTTAACATGTCGCATCACAGAAGATATAGGTTGTGTTTAACATGTCGCATCGCAGAAGATATAGGTTGTGTTTAACATGTCGCATCACAGAAGATATAGGTTGTGTTTAACATGTCGCATCACAGAAGCTATAGGTTGTGTTTAACATGTCGCATCACAGAAGATATAGGTTGTGTTTAACATGTCGCATCGCAGAAGATATAGGTTGTGTTTAACATGTCGCATCGCAGAAGATATAGGTTGTGTTTTTAACATGTCGCATCGCAGAAGATATAGGTTGTGTTTAACATGTCGCATCACAGAAGATATAGGTTGTGTTTAACATGTCGCATCGCAGAAGATATAGGTTGTGTGTTTAACATGTCGCATCGCAGAAGATATAGGTTGTGTTTAACATGTCGCATCACAGAAGATATAGGTTGTGTTTAACATGTCGCATCACAGAAGATATAGGTTGTGTTTAACATGTCGCTTCACAGAAGATATAGGTTGTGTTTAACATGTCGCATCACAGAAGATATAGGTTGTGTTTAACATGTCGCATCGCAGAAGATATAGGTTGTGTTTAACATGTCGCTTCACAGAAGATACAGGTTGTGTTTAACATGTCGCTTCACAGAAGATATAGGTTGTGTTTAACATGTCGCATCGCAGAAGATATAGGTTGTGTTTAACATGTCGCTTCACAGAAGATACAGGTTGTGTTTAACATGTCGCTTCACAGAAGATATAGGTTGTGTTTAACATGTCGCATCGCAGAAGATATAGGTTGTGTTTAACATGTCGCTTCACAGAAGATATAGGTTGTGTTTTTTTTTTATCCACTTTTTCTCCCATTTTCTATATTTTCTCCCATCCCAATTTCGTATCATCCAATTCAACCCTCCCCTGTCACGGACGCTGTTTCTTGCCTCCCACAAGCCGGCTGCAATGTGGACTAAGTCATACATAGCACAAGTCCCCTCCGGTACTTGAGGTAACAGCAGTCGCATCTTTTCACCTGCGCAGCTCGATCTCTCAGTGGCGAGGAGTAACGCGTGGGAGGCTCACGCTGCCCCCGACACTTCCTGATTCTACTGCGCAGGCGCACCAACCGACCTGTAGGAGTCGCTGTCCACAACATGTCGCTTCACAGAAGATATAGGTTGTGTGTTTAACATGTCGCATCGCAGAAGATATAGGTTGTGTTTAACATGTCGCATCGCAGAAGATATAGGTTGTGTTTAACATGTCGCATCACAGAAGATATAGGTTGTGTTTAACAGTGCATTTATTTTTGGCACATGCCTTTTTTTAGACAGAGGCCTCGTTCAGGCCCAGCAAGGAGGCGCCGCATGTAGGAATACATTATGTTGGGAAACAGAAATACATTTTAAAATACACACAGATATTCTATTTTTGAGGGGTTACAATCGGATGAATAAGTGGGATATCCTGCAGGATTTGACATGTGGTTGTCTCAAGCACAGAGAAGAAGAAGCCGTTCCAGCCACTATAATTTTCCAGTCACTTCAAACCTTCTGGAATGTATGTTGTTCAATTGAAATAATATCATTTGCTTTTAATATTATTATTATTATTTATTTATTTAAGAATCGATTCTGAAATAAGTATTCACGGCATCAGGAAGGAAACTGTGTGTGTGTGTGTGTGTGTGTGTGTGTGTGTGTGTGTGTGTGTGTGTGTGTGTGTGTGTGTGTGTGTGTGTGTGTGTGTGTGTGTGTCTGTGTGTGTGTGTGTGTGTGTGTGTGTGTGTGTGTGTGTGTGTGTGTGTGTGTGTGTGTGTGTTGTGTGTGTGGGGGGTCTCTCTTCAGACCATCACGTCACCTCCTGGTCCTGATTGGCTAGAAGGCTGTGAACTGGAAGGAAGTCATGCAGTTAAAAAGAAAATACCATGAAGAAACTTCTGATTTGTTTTTTCTATAATTAACGATCACCAATATGCATAACCGATTACCATTTGATAATAATCTGATAGCCTCTTTAAATGTAGTTGGATCTGAAACAGTAGGGAATAGGCAGTCCTCTGTGTGCTCTGTGTCCTACTCCATACCCCCCTGATTAAATAGGATTTTAAGCTCTTTACTTGTATTTCTTTTTCTATGAACAAACACATAGAGTGCAATAAATTGTGGACTAGCCTAAATGTTTTAATTACACCGAGCACACCTCCCTTTATTTGAGACGATTGTGTATTGTGATATTATAGGTTTTATGAAAATGTTATACATTTTTAAGTCTTTGTATATTATTTTGTTTTGTACCTGACAGACAAAGGAGTGGCTCTTATTGGGACTGACTTATGGTCTGGATAAAGACCGACCACATCACTGAAATGAACAAATGAACCGAAACCTGACACAAATCTTGGTTTAGTGATCCTAAAAATGTAATGTAGACCTACTGACTACTATACTAACAGTTTATTCTCTGTGACGGAAATAAATCAAATATAAATAATTATCAATTATATCAAAGTCCATGCTGCATGTCGTATATGTCACAAATGTAACAGTACTATATACCTGTATGTCATGTATGTCCCTATGCCATAAATGTCATGATGTCATGTATGTCCTATGCCATAAATGTCATGTATGTTGTGTATGTCATAAATGTCACTATGAATTGAAAATGGGGGACCCTGATGTAAACAACACGAAAGTCTTTCTCTGGTCTGCATCCCCTTAACAATTGTGTGTATTGAGCTGTACTGTAATTTGTACCCATTCTGCAATCTGTTAAATTAAGTTGTCATTCATTCATGCTGGGGCCTTAAATGAAGCATGGGAGGGGGGCGTGGCCGACTGGCCGCGCGGAGCAGGAAGTGACGTGTAGGGAGGTGAGGCACGCGGCACGCGGAAGCTGCGCTGTTTACCGATGACGTCGGTCTGAAGCCACTGAGGGATCATGTGGCTAACTTCAGCTAGCGGGATGAACTGGCGACAATAAAGGTGGAATTGAAGAAAAAGCGACAGGAAAACAGCCATACTCAAGTAAGGGGAGACGTGTGACCCGAACGCACTATAATAATCTTGTTCACCACTCGCGTCGGCTCGTTGAATAGAAGTGAAGATAGCTGGCTAACAGTTAGCTTAGCTTCCCTGCTGCAGTGTGAGGGGTGGCACCACTGTCAGAGCAGCAGTGACCTGCTCCAGTTAACTAGTTAGACTCAGCAATCAATAACTTATGTTTACCCGCGATCACTTCATAAAACTGCTATTAGTTAAGTGTATATAACTAATGTTATACGCTATAAGCAGTTGCGGGATACCTGCATACAAAGCCCACTAAGTAGCGAGCTAAGCTAACTCTTCATTACTTTGATTGATTGATTGATAACTTTATTAACAGATTGCAGAATGGGTACAGTACAGTACAGCTCAATAGATACAATTGTTAAGGGGTGCAGACCAGAGAAAGTCTTTCGTCTTGTTTACATCAGGGTCCCCCATTTTCAATTCATCATAACATATATGACATACATGACATACAGATAGACAGTACTGCTACATCTATACATTTATGACATACCAGATCTACAAATACAGTACTGTTTGTGATACAAAAAGTCTAAAGAAGAGAGTATATACATTTGACAAAGAAACTGTACATTGGAGGAGGTTGGGTAGGTGCGGTGAGGTGGGAATGATCTTCCAGTGATGGAAAATGTAGCTTACCAACGTACCTGTTGTACAATGTGTCTGTTGTTGCGATGCATTGAGGTCCATACTTTGGTTTTAAAAAACAGGGGATGTTTTTGTGAACCGGATATGAGTAAAGTTGGACAATATGAGTGTGAATAATATACATTTGACCCTGAAGTGTTAACAACTTGGCTGGCAGGAGTAACGTTTGAGTAATAGAGTAACGTTAGTCTAAGAAGAAGGACTTCTTCAACTGTAGTGCTCTGTGGAGATTTAGCGCAACAAGTAGCTGCAACTGTGTGTGAGGCTGTTATTATCATACCTACCCATCACCTTGGACTGACGTGACCGACCGAGTCCGACCGTAGCCTCATTTGGCCAGCTGGTTAGACTGGTTAAACGTTATTATCGTAATGAAGCTTCCAAGATGGGTCTTCTCTTCTCTTGGATGACTGCTGCAGTGTGCATAATGTATACTAAGCCTTCTGCTTGTTGGGATGCAGTCCCTCTCTTGCTTCCATTATATAGCATTAGCAGCAGCTCATCAATAAAAGTGACCCCGCCCAGTCCCTTTGGATAAGATGACTTCAATTCCACAATCTGGCCACCCCCCAACACATCATGACTGTCCGTTCCTGAGAAGAAAAACACAATAGACGGGCCACTTGATGGATGCTTTATAACAGTGTGTGTTACAGTACAGTACAGTGACTGCACCATCAAATACAGCCTAGGTCAGTTAAATATCTTTCAAAGATGTTTGGCTAATCTTGCTTTGTGACATAGCCTATACCTATACTCCCCGGGACAGTGGCAAGATGTTGGGAGTCCATCATAAACAGTCCAGTGTTTCCCCTATATGCATACGCAGGACCGCCGCTGCTATGAACTACTAGACTATTAAAAAAAAATTATTAACAAAAAAATTTAGTATAATTTTTTTATTTTTTATTTTTTCATTTGGGTAAAATACTGACCTGAGGAAAAGGCTGCAGGGAGAAAGCACTGCAGTCTAGTCGATTTTGTGTTTTGAGCACAAAGTTCGTCATAGATCTAGCCTCTTTATTTTGCTCTCAAAGTGCACCAGATTGATGCATTTAACTTTAAAATGTAAAAAAAAAATCAAAAGTTGGAGAGTTCATCATCATCATCATCAGTCTAACGTGTTGTTTTGCCCTGCTGTTTGTGTTCATGGCAGACGGCAGCGAGATGTTGGAGTCTTATGTCACGCCGCTGCTGATGAGCTACGTGAACAAATACATCAAGAACCTGAAGCCGTCGGACCTGCAGCTGTCCCTCTGGGGAGGAGACGTGGTGCTGAGCAAACTGGACCTGAAGCTGGACGTCCTGGAGCAGGTGCGTTAAGTGTCCGAGGCCTTAGGGCGGCTAGGTGGTGTAGTGGGCAAGGCACTCGCCACCAGTGTGGAGACGCTAGGATTCGCGTGTTAGAATCCAGCTCTCCACATTGTTTTCAGTTTAGCTGGTCGTCCGCAGTAATACACATTGGCCGTATTACGGGGAGGGAAAACTGAAGGGTGGGGATCGAACGTTGTGAACAAGCGACTCCTACAAGTCGGTTGGTGCGCCTGCGCAGTAGAATCAGGAAGTGTCGGGGGCAGCGTGAGCCTCCCACGCGTTACTCCTCGCCACTGAGAGATCGAGCTGCGCAGGTGAAAAGATGCGACTGCTGTTACCTCAAGTACCGGAGGGGACTTGTGCTATGTATGACTTAGTCCACATTGCAGCCGGCTTGTGGGAGGCAAGAAACAGCGTTCGTGACAGGGGAGGGTTGAATTGGATGATACGAAATTGGGATGGGAGAAAATATAGAAAAATGGGAGAAAAAGTGGATCAAAAAAAAAAAGTGTCCGAGGCCTTCTTCTTCTTCTTCTTCTTCTTCACGGAGGGACATTTACACCGGCAGCAGCAGCCACCAGGCAAATGATGCTGAGGCATTCTGTTGGGATTCAAGATTCAAGATGGTTTATTGTCATGTGCACAGTTAAACGGACAGTTTGCCATACAATGACAATCTTACTTTGCTAGTCCGCCCTTCACACAATACTTAACTAAAGCATATTTAAATACAAGCGAGTGCTAGAAAGTAAGGTACACAAATAGATAAATATAATATATACAAGGCACCGTGAGTAACATTGCACGTTCCGATCAGTATTTATTACTATTTACATATAAATGGATGACCCTGAATAGTCGACTATCTGATATGATTTAATCGAAAAGCTTGCTAGGAACGTTCCATTTGGGCCATGGGGGTGCTGAGTGTCTATAGGAACGTTCCATTTGGGCCATGGGGGTGCTGAGTGTCTATAGGAACGTTCCATTTGGGCCATGGGGGTGCTGAGTGTCTATAGGAACGTTCCATTTGGGCCATGGGGGTGCTGAGTGTCTATAGGAACGTTCCATTTGGGCCATGGGGGTGCTGAGTGTCTATAGGAACGTTCCATTTGGGCCATGGGGGTGCTGAGTGTCTATAGGAACGTTCCATTTGGGCCATGGGGGTGCTGAGTGTCTATAGGAACGTTCCATTTGGGCCACGGGGGTGCTGAGTGTCTATAGGAACGTTCCATTTGGGCTCAGATTTGACATAGAATTGCATGGCTTCACCAAATAAATCATGATATAGATTTTATTTTGGTATAAATATCAGGCTATTAATAATACTTAATAATAAAAAGCTTTAAAAAAAAAACCTCATGTGCTTTCAATCAATTGCCTTATTGTGTGGAAATGTGACGTCACTATCCAAGTTAGGGCGACAGTGGCTCGGGAGGTAGAGCAGTCGTCTGGTAATCCGGAGGTTCCCGGTTCGATTCCCGCTCCTCCCGGACAGCGTGTCGCAGTGTCCTTGAGCGAGACACTTAACCCCTAACTGGTCCCGATGAGCAGGTCGGCACCTTGCATGGTCGCCTCCGCCGTCGGTGTGTGAAAGTGTGAGTGAACGGGTAAAATGTGAGGAACAAATTGTAAAGCGCTTTGGATAAAAGCTATTATATAAATGCACCATTTACCTTTTAGTGCAGGAGTCACGTTTTTGGAAGGCTATCTATTTGGCTACCTAATACCTCACATGGTGTGTCAAGTATAAAATATGAGACATTTAAGGAGATCTACACCAGAGTTGATTAAAGAAAAAGGAAAATCTAAAGAAAATTGTCAGAAGTGGGCGGCTGGGTAGTGCAGCAGACTAAGCGCTTGTCACCAACGCGAGAGACACTGGTGTCGAATCCGGCTGTCGGCGTTGCCTCCGGCTTGGCCGGCCGTCATACTGGCTCAATTGGCAGAGTCAGCGGGAGGGAAGCCGGTGGGGTGGTGATCTGGTCGGTCAGGGCGCCTGCACAGCGAGGGAGGGAGATGGTGAGGGTAGTGTGACCTCCCACACGTTACACCTCGCCAATTAGAGTCCGCGCTGGCAGGTGAAAAGATGCTGCTGGCTGTCTCCTATGTCTCGGAGGAAGCATCTGATAGACTTCAGGGCTCCCTAGACCGACCAGTGGGGGGCACATGCGATCAATGACCAGGAAGGGGAGGGGGGAATTGGCATGACGACTAAATTGGGATGGGAAGAAAACACAGAAAAACAGGAGGAGAAAAAGTGGATACAAAAAAACATGTCTGTTTTCTACTGCCACGGGCAACAGAGTGTGGACTAGAGCTGGATACTGTCAGTTTTATGGTTATTGTTTGGACTCAGTTTGGTGGTTAGTGCATGGATTTAGACCTACACATATATATATATAAGTGCAAGTAATTTGATTTGTTAATATATATGTTATACATAATATATGTGTGTGTGTGTGTGTGTCCTCCTAAGCCAGCTGTAAATTATGTTGCAGAGCCTGTGATGCAATAGGGTCTCATCAGAAAACGTAAATAAAATACTAATCGACCACAGGAAAAGATTTATGTTATGTTATAGTCACAAGTAATATATTTATGTATCGGCAAAAGTACAAAACAAACGCCACGACCGGTGGTCGAACTAACAATGATTGTGGTTGTGGATGAGTGCTTTCACCACTAGACTAAGACACCCACCCACCCTGATACAAACACAGCTCTCACCACTAAACTAAGACATCCACCCTGATACTAACACAGCTCTCACCACTAGACTACTAAGACACCCACCCTGATACAAACGCAGCTCTTACCACTAGACTAAGACACCCACCCTGATACAAACACAGCTCTCACCACTAGACTAAGACACCCACCCACCCTGATACAAACACAGCTCTCACCACTAGACTACTAAGACACCCACCCTGATACAAACACAGCTCTCACCACTAGACTAAGACACCCACCCTGATACAAACACAGCTCTCACCACTAGACTAAGACACCCACCCTGATACAAACAGAGCTCTCACCACTAGACTAAGACACCCACCCTGATACAAACACAGCTCTGACCACTAGACTAAGACACCCACCCTGATACAAACACAGCTCTGACCACTAGACTAAGACACACACCCTGATACAAACACAGCTCTCACCACTAGACTAAGACACCCACCCTGATACAAACACAGCTCTGACCACTAGATTAAGACACCCACCCTGATACAAACACAGCTCTGACCACTAGACTAAGACACCCACCCTGATACAAACACAGCTCTCACCACTAGACTAAGACACCCACCCTGATACAAACACAGCTCTCACCACTAGACTAAGACACCCACCCTGATACAAACACAGCTCTGACCACTAGACTAAGACACCCACCCTGATACAAACACAGCTCTCACCACTAGACTAAGACACCCACCCTGATACAAACACAGCTCTGACCACTAGACTAAGACACCCACCCTGATACAAACACAGCTCTCACCTCTAGACTAAGACACCCACCCTGATACAAACACAGCTCTCACCACTAGACTAAGACACCCACCCTGATACAAACGGAGCTCTCACTTAAACTAACAGTGTGGTTAAGGTTAGGGTTATGGTTAGTTTAAGGTAACAGTGTGGTTAAGGTTAGGGTTATGATTATGGTTAATTTAAAGTAACAGTGTGGTTAAGGTTAGGGTTTTGATGGTTAGTTTAAAGTAACAATAGGGTTAAGGTTAGGGTTATGATTATGGTTAGTTTAAAGTAACTGTGGTTAAGGTTAGGATTATGGTTAAATAATGGTTAAATTATGGATTATGGTTAAATTATGGAACATTTATGGAAATTAAAATTACGGAAGAAAAAAAGATTAAAAAAATCTAACCCTAACTAACCTTATTGTCATGCACTTGTCTTAATACACTAACCTACACTGTATCACTCAACACTTTGATGAACATTGTTACTCAGCTGATAGATTTGTGCCCTTCCTGATGACTTGTCGTACAGAACTTGGATAAAAGTGTCAGCTAAATGTAAATGTGGTTAGTTTAAAGTAACAGTGTGGTTAAGGTTAGGGTTATGATTATGGTTAGTTTGTCACTCTCTGCCTGTCCACTTCATTTATTGACTTTATATTTTGCACTGCAATGTTATTTTGACTCTTGTGTGCTTTTTCTTTTCTTCACACTTGTAATGTCTGGACCGGATCAATCTGCCCAGAGCTGAGAGCCGTTTCTCCTCTCCTCTTCGAATTTGTCTCGGCTGTTCTTAAAGAGCAGAGCAAAACACCACCTAACTTAACAGAGAAAGTGATGAAAGTTCTTATTGGAAGCAGGTTTTTAGCCGACCGACAGTGGGAACTCTTGTCTGGATGTTGTATCTCTTGTGTGGTGAAAAAACCTTGGCAGTTTTTCTTCCCTTTTGTAGTTGTGTTTTTTCTGCTCAGTTTGGACAGCACTGCCTCGTGCAAGGAGCAGTGATTACTAGAACTCATTTTCTTACGTCGAGAGGAGTGACTTCTGAGTGAAACGGCTTGGTGTTCAGATACAGATTCAGATCATTTTATTGTCGCAGTTAAATTTTTAATTTTTTTTTATACTTATATTCAGAAAAAACGTGAGATGCTTGTTTTTCCTGGCTCCTCAACCGTAGTAGATTTGTAAACATACTGTAGTACACGACATATATTATATCTAACTATAACTAAAAAATAATAAAAAAAAACAACCTTCTTACTGTCTTCTACAGTGCACTCTTCCACTAAATAATCTTCCTTGCCTATATTACTACCTACTATGCTAATGTGTCTCTACTACTGTGCATCACTCAACACTGCAGCACTCAAGTTTCAACACTGTGAACATTGATGAAAATTTTTACTCCGCTGATAAGAGTTGTACCCTTCCTGCTGACCCGTCTTGTAACTTGTAAGTCGCTTTGGATAAAAGCATCAACTAAATGACTAAATGTAAACTATAAGCTATAACTATACACTAGATCAGCTATAAATAAACTATAACTTATAACTAACTAAACTACAAATACAAAACTATGCTAACTGTATAAATAGCTATAGAGACTATAAACTAAAACTATAAACTAAACTATAGAACTAAACATAATACACAATGTATATTCTTCTATCCATACATGTTAGCAGCAGTGTGTGTGCGTACTTCAAGCATTAGGCGGCCGGTGCACTGTAAATCTGCGGCGGCCATTCCTCGGAAATACGTTTGATTATTAGTGCCTGTGTGCGTGTGTGCGTGTGCGTGTGCGTGTGTGTGTGTGTGTGTGTGTGTGTGTAGGCGCGTCTGCTTTCATGGGACACATTCTCACACAGAGGCAGAGCAGTTCAAGATGCAGAACAATGGCTCCTCCAGTCTCTGGATGAATCCGGCCGATTCCGTTACACAGGCGTAGCAAATTTGTAATCTGTAGCTATTGTTTTTACTCCCCTCTCATCTTTTTAGAATTTCATCATTTTTCTTTTTTTCTCATATTCTTTTCATAAATTATTAGGTCCAAATGTTCTCAGCGATTCCAGCAATTATATCATCGCATGCCTTTACCACCCTGTCTGCCACGCAGATGTGGCTGCAGCACAAGACCGTTGTCACATACGACATCTTTACTCATTTAGGATTTTCTTATATATATATATATATATATATATATATATATATATATATATATATATATATATATATATATATATATAAAAATTATCTCATGTATTTGTCTTCTCTTTTGTCTCGTTTTGATCTGTTATGTGTGTAATTAGGCCTATATGTGTTATGCTGTATGTTTTGGGTTTGATCTGTTATGTGTGTGTAATTAGGCCTATATGTGTTATGCTGTATGTTCTTGACTACTGGTTCAGCTACCATATCTTTACACATTTTGTATATATTTTTTTACTTGGGGGGGGGGGGGGGGGGGGGGGGGCAAAATGTCAAATTCTGGATTTGTTCTGCATGTAATTACGTTTTATGCTTCTTGTTTTTATAGTTTTTGTTTTCTGTTTTCAACCTGTCACTGCTGCACCGATACTGCTACTGGTATCAGGTATCGGTGCGATACCAGGCTAAAGCAGGGTATTGGTATCAGATATCGGTGCGATACCAGGCTAAAGCAGGGTATTGGTATCAGGTATCGGTGCGATACCAGGCTAAAGCAGGGTATTGGTATCAGGTATCGGTGCGATACCAGGCTAAAGCAGGGTATTGGTATCAGGTATCGGTGCGATACCAGGCTAAAGCAGGGTATTGGTATCAGATATCGGTGCAATACCAGGCTAAAACAGGGTATTTGTATCGGAGAATGTCCTCGATAAAAATCCCAAACCACAAGCCATGTGTAACACGGTGATTACAAGTGATCTTCTGCATTTTTCTGTAAACACATACAAGCATGTTAGGTGTGGCTTATAACCGAATCGTTTTTGTCCAGTGCCTCATCCCTAGATACTAATAGCATGCACTCATCTGTGTTTCTCACTACACACATGAGTGCGTGCTTAACACTGTCAGTCTGCAACACTATATACTATCACCGACATCTAAGAAGGGAGATCCCCCCTTGAATGGCCCTTCTAAGGTTTCTCTCCTCCACACTGCCTGTGGTGCATTTTTTCCTATTGCTAGGTTTTAGTGAGTTTTTCCCTTACCTTCGCGTGGGGTATGTCTGGGAGTGGTGCATTCATTCATTTATTTATTTTGCATTTATTTGCAACAGGTCAGTTTTAAAACCAGAGACAGTGGACATACTTGTCTTTTTTGCCTGCAACTTAAAGTAATGGCTTTGCTTGTACAAATGACAATACTGACCAAATTGAGATTTATTTTTTATCTTGTCCATTTATTTTGTTTGCTTTCTAATTTAAAATACAGTTTGAAACCGTCTGTACACAGTAGGCTATGTGTGCTAGCAGAGCTAGACTCCAGTCACGAGTCACGGTGCACATGTGAGGTGGTTTGTCCACCAAAAAAGCGCCAAAAGATAGAAAATAAACGAGCAGAGCCAGAACTGTTCAACTCCCCTGGAGCCACAGCCAGCAGAGAAGCCGGTTTACTTTCGCTTTCAAACCAGCTGCAGCCTGAGAACTGGAGTGTGAGGGGATGTAACACTAAAGATGGCGGCAACGACAAAGAATTGCTGCAAAATAAACATACATATGTTGTTTAAAAATATATATATATATATTTTTTTTTATACTTATAACAATATCGATGATATCGAATATCGAGTGATATTATCGTTATCACAATATCATTTTTGGCCATATCGCCCAGCCCTACCTTATGGTGTTCTTGTTTTGTTCTAGACTTATTGTGATGTTTCTTCTTGACTTGTTTAAAGAAGACGTGTCCGGCCCATGGGGACATTAACGCGTGTTGTCGGGCCTTACAAATACATTTGATTTGATTTGATTTGATTTGATTTGATTTGATTTGAAAAGCACCCTAACTGTCTGTCCTCCATCCGTCCAAACCCTTGTCTGTCTCCCAGGAGCTGAAGCTCCCCTTCACCTTCATGAGCGGCCACATCCACGAGCTGCGTATCCACGTGCCCTGGACCAAGCTGGGCTCCGAGCCGGTGGTGGTCACCATCAACACCATGGAGTGCATCCTCAAGCTGCGGCACGGCGCCCAGGTCAGTGCCCCCTCCTCGTCCAGCTTCCCTTTTCAAACAGAGACCTCGTTGCACGGAATTAGGGCTGCAACTTAACCCGCTATTTCGATAGATTCAGATGTATTCATCTATTGATTATTGAAACGATTAAAAGAGTGTGCAGCATAACCAATTTTTTTTTATTGTTGTAATGGATTAGTTGTCGCAGCCCTACGGGGAATTTTGGTGTAGTTCTTCTCTTCCAACATGGCCGCCTGTAACCATTATTATGCAACCGCTGTCGAAAGAAAGTGTCTCCTTTCAGTGCCGGGGCAGAGCAGTAACGCACTGGAATGCGTGCTGTATTACCGTTCTCCATTGTGACTTTCTCCACAAGATCCAGTAATAATAATTTACACTTTTGTTGATATATTTCAAATATATCAACAATACCAGCTGTTCTGCAGCTACACAGAACCGGTTGACTCGTACAACATGGAGGGAACAGACGGTGCATACCGAGCGTTCCGTGAAAAAGGCCTCTATTCCAGATATAAACACACATTTCAGTACATTGATTGCATCTCATACATTTGGCGCAGAGCGTTGTGTAAAAAAAGAAAGAAAAAAAAAGCCAAAACAACAACCTTATAATATTTCCTGGAAATGTTGAGCACAATCTCCGGTCTCACAATATTTTCTTTCACAAAATATGCTTTAGTCTCTGATCAGGACCAAATTGAAAGCGGCACCGCTGCTTGAGTTCATTAATATACAGAGTCATGTGGGAAGAGGGCTTTTTTACACATTTGTTGATTAAATAGACAAGTCGGTTAACTTGACACATTCTTGACTCGTCCGGATGAAGAGCGTCTGTGGTTCTGGAGGAGAGGCCTGGTCCTCGTGGGCCACGTGCAGCCTGGAACCCCCTCCCTCAGAACCCCCTTAGAACCCCCCACCCTCAGAACCCCCTTAGAACCCCCCTCCCTCAGAACCCCCTTAGAACCCCCCACCCTCAGAACCCCCCTCTCTCAGAACCCCCTCAGAACCCCCCTCCCTCAGAACCCCCTTAGAACCCCCCTCCCTCAGAACCCCCTTAGAACCCCCCTCTCTCAGAACCCCCTTAGAACCCCCCACCCTCAGAACCCCCTTAGAACCCCCCACCCTCAGAACCCCCTTAGAACCCCCCACCCTAAGAACCCCTCTCCCTCAGAACCCCCCTCTCTCAGAACCCCCTCCCTCAGAACCCCCTTAGAACCCCCCACCCTCAGAACCCCCCTCCCTCAGAACCCCCTTAGAACCCCCCACCCTCAGAACCCCCCTCCCTCAGAACCCCCTTAGAACCCCCCACCCTCAGAACCCCCCTCTCTCAGAACCCCCCACCCTCAGAACCCCCTCAGAACCCCCTTAGAACCCCCCACCCTCAGAACCCCCCTCCCTCAGAACCCCCTTAGAACCCCCCACCCTCAGAACCCCCCTCCCTCAGAACCCCCTGCCCTCAGAACCCCCTTAGAACCCCCTGCCCTCAGAACCCCCTTAGAACCCCCCACCCTCAGAACCCCCTTAGAACCCCCTCCCTCAGAACCCCCTTAGAACCCCCTCCCTTAGAACCCCCTCCCTCAGAACCCCCTTAGAACCCCCCTCCCTCAGAACCCCCCCTCCCTCAGAACCCCCGCCCTCAGAACCTCCCTCCCTTAGAACCCCCCCCCCTCAGTGCTGAGGTGCTCTGAGCGGGGGGGGGGGGGGGGGAGGTGCTCTGAGCAGGGGGGCTGAGGTGCTCCGAGCAGGGGGGCTGAGGTGCTCCGAGCAGGGGGGGCTGAGGTGCTCCGAGCAGGGGGGGTGAGGTGCTCTGAGCAGGGGGGGCTGAGGTGCTCCGAGCAGGGGGGGGCTGAGGTGCTCTGAGCAGGGGGGGCTGAGGTGCTCCGAGCAGGGGGGGGCTGAGGTGCTCCGAGCAGGGGGGGGCTGAGGTGCTCCGAGCAGGGGGGGGCTGAGGTGCTCCGAGCAGGGGGGCTGAGGTGCTCTGAGCAGGGGGGGCTGAGGTGCTCCGAGCAGGGGGGCTGAGGTGCTCCGAGCAGGGGGGGCTGAGGTGCTCCGAGCAGGGGGGGCTGAGGTGCTCTGAGCAGGGGGGGGCTGAGGTGCTCCGAGCAGGGGGGGGCTGAGGTGCTCCGAGCAGGGGGGGCTGAGGTGCTCCGAGCAGGGGGGGGCTGAGGTGCTCTGAGCAGGGGGGGCTGAGGTGCTCCGAGCAGGGGGGGGTGAGGTGCTCTGAGCAGGGGGGGCTGAGGTGCTCCGAGCAGGGGAGCTGAGGTGCTCTGAGCAGGGGGGGGCTGAGGTGCTCCGAGCAGGGGGGGGCTGAGGTGCTCCGAGCAGGGGGGGCTGAGGTGCTCCGAGCAGGGGGGGGCTGAGGTGCTCTGAGCAGGGGGGGCTGAGGTGCTCCGAGCAGGGGGGGGTGAGGTGCTCTGAGCAGGGGGGGCTGAGGTGCTCCGAGCAGGGGAGCTGAGGTGCTCTGAGCAGGGGGAGCTGAGGTGCTCTGAGCAGGGGGGGCTGAGGTGCTCTGAGCAGGGGGGGCTGAGGTGCTCTGAGCAGGGGGGGCTGAGGTGCTCCGAGCAGGGGAGCTGAGGTGCTCTGAGCAGGGGGGGCTGAGGTGCTCCGAGCAGGGGGGGCTGAGGTGCTCTGAGCAGGGGGGACTGAGGTGCTCTGAGCAGGGGGGGTGAGGTGCTCTGAGCAGGGGGGCTGAGGTGCTCCGAGCAGGGGGGACTGAGGTGCTCTGAGCAGGGGGGGTGAGGTGCTCCGAGCAGGGGGGCTGAGGTGCTCCGAGCAGGGGGTGCATTCGTTTGGATTAATTTGACACGTAGTTTTCTGGCCCGGCTGCTCCGATTCAAAAGGTTTTTCGCCTCCCCCCCAATAAGCCGGTGCAAGTAGAGCCGATTAACGGAACACCTCACTTCCCAAAGCGCCAGAGTGTGTGAGTCTGAACCATAGGCTCGTATTGGAGAGAGAGGGAGAGGGGGAGAGTGAGAGAGGGTGGGAGAGGGAGAGGGAGGGAGAGGGAGGGAGAGGGAGGGAGGGAGGGAGGGAGGGAGGGAGGGAGGGAGGGAGGGAGGGAGAGAGGGAGGGAGGGAGGGAGGGAGAGAGAGAGAGGGAGGGAGGGAGAGAGAGAGAGAGAGAGAGAGGGTGAGAGAGAGAGGGGGAGAGGGAGATGGAGGGAGGGAGGGAGGGAGAGAGGGAGGGAGGGAGGGAGGGAGGGAGGGAGGGAGGGAGGGAGGGAGGGAGAGGGAGGGAGGGAGAGAGAGAGGGTGGGAGGGAGGGAGGGAGAGGGAGGGAGAGAGAGAGGGTGAGGGGGAGAGAGAGAGAGGGGGAGAGGGAGAGGGAGAGGGAGAGGGAGAGAGAGGGAGAGAGAGGGAGAGGGAGAGGGAGAGGGAGAGAGAGAGGGAGAGAGAGGGAGAGAGAGAGAGAGAGAGAGAGAGAGAAAGAGAAGACGGCTGGTTTACTGCAGCCACACTGTTGGGAATTGAACACGACCACGTTATCACCATCTTGTTACTGTGCGGTAAGGAGGCACTGCACCGTTAATTAAAGTATGTTAGTTAAAGTAGCAGCTCCTTTTATCTTCCTGATCAGAGCCTAACTGCTCCTGATGAGTCGCTCTGATGAGGACCGGGCCGGAGCAAAATGACAAAACAAAACAAAGGAACCAAAAGCAAATAAATCACTGGCTCGTTTAGGGGGGGGCGAAGGATGATGTCATGCATTTTACACAGCACTTTGTATTCTCGTCTACATGTTCAAAGCGTCTGCGAGAGAGGAAAGAAACAAAGAGAGAGCGTTGGCAAGTGCTATAAAGACTGTCTCCGATGAAGATCACATTTGGGGACGAAGATTTTGTCGTCATTCATACACTTCCAGAATTAACCATTTGCAAATGCTCTTTTTTTGATGTCCCAAGCTAAGGATAAGCCTTTGTTTTTGAACAGCTCGGATTACATCATAATGGTGCATCTTTTGGCATCTTTGAGATTAGAAGACGTTTTGTTTATTCCCTTACAAAGACCCCACACCCACAACACAACCCTCGGGACGCACTCTTCAAGACGAAGGTTCCACGGACCACTGATCAGAAATATAACTCCAAAACGGACCCGCTAATTTAGTCGGTGATGCAAGCGCCGGTGTTTCTTTTAACACTCGGCCATCTTTATCTCAGAAACGCCAGCGCTCTCAAATCTGTCGGTGGTCGTCGGTGAACACGAAGCTCCTTGAGACTAGGGATGTTCGATATTGGCTTTTTTACCGATATACCGATATTGTCCAACTCTTAATTTCCGATACCGATATATGCAGGGTCCCCCCCAGAAAAACGGAATAATTTCAGGTAATTAACATTACATATCTCTTGTCGTGGAATTAACACAACATTATGCATACTTTGACAATAAATACAATCAGAATTTGTTCTTACTTGCTTGCCTGGGTAAATAAAGGTTAAATAAATGTTAAAAAAATTAATATAATAATAATAATAATTTTCTTTGAAAACCGATACCGATAATTTCTGATATCACATTTTAATGCCAATATCGGTAGGCCGATAATATCGGACATCCCTACTTGAGACCGACACTTCGTTCCACGGCCCTGTCAACCCGAGCTCCACAAGTCACTGCGTTCCGTATCCCCGTCAACCCGAGCTCCATGCGCAGCAACAGCGTGCCATTATGTCCTTGTAGCTGATCAGTGCAAAAGCTACGTTGAGTCGTACCATGCACCATCGGAGACGGAAATCTGAAAACAATTACCCCAAAAGAGAAATATTTATATTATTGTGTTTAGATTCGACCATAGATATTTTCTTTTTTTTCTTTTTCTTTTTTTCCTCTCGGAGCGTGGCGTATATATGAAAGGCATTGCTCCCCTTAGATTTATTTGTGCAGACGAGTCTGGTCGCCTACCTCTCTGCCACCCAGTCGGTCGGCCGGCCGAGCGCAGAGCCCGCTGCCGGCCTGTAGGGGAAGGTGGCGGCTTCAAGGCCAGATGTCCCAGAAGAAACACATTTCAAGGGAAGTCAATTACAGCTAATTATATAGACTGCGGCGAAAAGATTTGTAACACATGAGCTCGAGCGGCGCAGAACTAATGGTAAATATCATACTATGCAGATGGCTACTGCTCAAGTGATCGGGTTTCCAGCCCCCTGATGGAAATTCTAACTTGTTTTTTACGCTACACACACGCAGCTTAAGGTCACGAGGTACCGGTGTAACACACCCGCTCATGTACTCTCGCAAAACAAGTATTTGTTACAGATGTTTTCAAGAAGAAGGGAAAAAAAGGCTCCTGGTCAAGAAAAGATTTTTTGGAAAATTGCAAATGACGTTTGGACAAATTATTCAGCGGTATGTAAAAACCCCAGAGACACAATTTGGAGCGAGGCCAGACTTAAAACAGAAGTTCCTCCTCGAAGGAATTTAAATGAGCTGCACTTCTTTCCTGACGGAGGAAGACTCCCAGTTAACCCCGTGTGTTCTCCAGCCAAGACCAGGACGGCTACGCTGCTTTACGCATTCTTCATTTGCCTATCGTTTTAATAAATACATCACGGGGGACCATTACACTTTCAACGTTGTCGTCACATTTTTAAACTAGTATTATTTGTCTTGAACGGTGGCACATCGCGTACCTCCCCCCTCCCCCCCCCCCGCCCCCCGGGGGAGGGTGGGGGGGGAGGGGGGGGGGGGGGGTCGAGTCACGAGGAGTTTCCTGGACCGGAGGAGGAAGCTGTCCTGTGGGGATCTCGTCATACAGCTTGGTTTCCTCAGGTGGTTCTGTGGCCCGTCCACCACACAGCAGGCCCGGGGCCCGGGCCAGGTTTAATCAGGGTGCAGCAGGAGATGCAGGGAGTCTGGCACGGGCTTATGTTAAACTTGGGCCATGACGGTGCTCCACGAGCCCTTAAGTAATTTGGGTAAAAGCCCACAGGATTCTCAAAAAAAAAAGAGAAAAGGAAATCAGCTGTATGTGGAAAATCTTACGCGTAAAGTTTAGTAGATTAGCTAGTTGTTGTTTTCTGGCAGTGGGGGGACGGACGGACGGACGTTGTTTTCTGGCAGTGGGGGGACGGATGGACGGACGTTGTTTTCTGGCAGTGGGGGGACGGATGGACGGACGTTGTTTTCTGGCAGTGGGGGGACGGATGGACGGACGTTGTTTTCTGGCAGTGGGGGGACGGGCGGACGTTGTTTTCTGGCAGTGGGGGGATGGACGGACGTTGTTTTCTGGCAGTGGGGGGACGGATGGACGGACGTTGTTTTCTGGCAGTGGGGGGACGGGCGGACGTTGTTTTCTGGCAGTGGGGGGACGGACGGACGTTGTTTTCTGGCAGTGGGGGGACGGACGGGCGGACGTTGTTTTCTGGCAGTGGGGGGACGGATGGACGGACGTTGTTTTCTGGCAGTGGGGGGACGGATGGACGGACGTTGTTTTCTGGCAGTGGGGGGACGGGCGGACGTTGTTTTCTGGCAGTGGGGGGATGGACGGACGTTGTTTTCTGGCAGTGGGGGGACGGATGGACGGACGTTGTTTTCTGGCAGTGGGGGGACGGGCGGACGTTGTTTTCTGGCAGTGGGGGGACGGACGGACGTTGTTTTCTGGCAGTGGGGGGACGGACGGGCGGACGTTGTTTTCTGGCAGTGGGGGGGACTGATGGACGGACGTTGTTTTCTGGCAGTGGGGGGGACTGATGGGCGGACGTTGTTTTCTGGCAGTGGGGGGGACGGACGGACGGACGTTGTTTTCTGGCAGTGGGGGGACGGACGGACGGACGTTGTTTTCTGGCAGTGGGGGGACGGACGGGCGGACGTGTGTAAATGATAAATGATATCATTAATACGGTTTGTTTTCATAATTACAGTCGGGCCGGAGAGAGCCGGCCTGAGAAAACATCCGTGCGTCTTTTGAACTTCATTAAGGGGTCGTGTAATCTGACCCGGGCTATTCGGAGCTTCTAATGTTCCCCCCCCCTTTCCCTCCTGAGAGAGGAACTGGGTAATATTAAGGATATTCAAATTGCTCAACGCAGGCCCCATCTGCTGAGCAGCACCCCGCGAGAGAGCGCCGCACAATTATATAGTTTCCAGCAAATGTGGAAATTCGGGGGCGTTTAGGCAGTAGGAGATTACAGCCTCCCGCTGACAGTGTAATTGCTTGAAATAGGCTCTAATGAGGACTTTCGCTACAGAAAATACGGTAACGGAAGAAATGTTGTCGGCTCGTCAACCGGTGGCCGTTCTCAAACGAATGCATCGAGTCGTCGCCGTGGTTACCGCCGGCCCTGTGTCCGTGTCTTTTCGTTCAGATTCCCCTCCTCTGTATCAATCGTCTCTCTCTCAAACGCTCAATGTTTTTCTTCTTCTTCTCTTTCCTCGGTATGTTTCCCCGGTGTTTTTAAGCGGCGGTGGATTCATTCGTACGACGTTACCCGCGGCTGTGTCTTCGAATCATCGTCACGTTCCATGTTCAGGTTCATTCGGCCTGTATTGCGGTTCTTCTCGCCCCGGCTATATTCTCCCACTTGATTTATCCCCAGACTTTTTCCAATTGTTGGCGGTTCGTGTACGAGTTGAATTATTAGTGTGGACATCTCCACGTGAAATTAGACTAAGCCCCGGTCTATGGCTAAGAGCTCGCAGTATGTAAGAGGAGATTGGTCACGGGGATGAAAGGGGGTTTGTAGTAGTAGTAGTCGTCGACGTGAACCTTTTTTTTCTCTCTCTCTCTCTCTCTCTCTCTCTCTCTCTCTCTCTCTCTCTCTCTCTCTCTCTCTCTCTCTCTCTCTCCTCTCCCTCTCACAAAGGCGCTCTCAAAGTGGCCCATACGTCTCTCTCTGAAGTTATTTGATATATAAGTGATCCGTTTGATCTGCCCCTCTCACTGTAAATTAAAAACCTGTCCGAAATAGTCAAGAAACTTCGAGGATGAAACAATGGCTTTAAATCTGTCATTGTATGCGCAGAGCTTCTTATGGAAAACGGCGTTATTAATAGCCCCCATAAGGTCCCCATCTAGTATCATGATTTGCCCCGTTGGAAGTCTCTCCGGAGAGAGAGGCTCTCCCTGGAGGGAGCGGCTGTCTTCAGTGTTACCAGCCCCAGACGAAACCCTTCACATCCGGATCAACTCTAACTATATATTTTTTGGGGGGGGGGGGGGGCATTTTCATTTACTCAAATTAGGTGCCACTGGCATTCTTGTCGTAAAGGTTTTTCAATTTAAATGCGGGCGATCGTAGCCGGTCTGTGGTGAGATGTAGAACATTTGGTTTTAAGCATCGCCGCCTTCAAGCTTTGCACTCTTACGACTAAATGGATGAAAACCCACCCTTGGGGGGGGGGGGGGGTGGAAAGAACATTTTTAGGATTTATTGTGTGGCTGTTTTTTTTTGGAGTTTTGTTCTTGCATTTGTAGTGAGTTGCAGCACATGGGCAGAACCTTGGCAGGGTCGAACTAAGTGCTTAATGAAAGAGCTAACAGCTAACATTTATGTAATGTAGCAAAATTAGGGGCACTATCCCCCCCCCCTCCCGTCTCTGACATCCTGGTAAACCGCTCCAGATGTGGGGGGGGGGGGGGGGGAGATGAGGTGCGATCAGCAGAGACAGAGGGAAGCTGGACAGCAGTTACACAGGGATCACGACACTCCCAGGCACTCTGGGTTTTTTTTACGAGACAAAGATAAGGGCTTGGGTTTACAGAGGAGGTCCTTTTGGGTTTGGCTCGGCTCACCGCTTGATCTGGGATTTGTACGGCTGCTGAGTGCGTTTACCCTGATGTGGAGGTTCTGATTGATGCGTTGCCTCGAGATGATTCGGGGAGGTGCCTGGGAGACTTGTTGGTTTGGCACGCGGTCGCGTCGAGGCCCTTTCTTCTGCAGGATTCCGTTCCAAACTATTTTTAGGGCTTCACACAAACGACCCTCATTGCCTCCTAAATAATGGATAATACATGCGAATTAGGGAACCCCTTTTTTCCATTCCAAAGAGTTCTAAAAAAGCCCCTAAGTTGTTATTCCACTATACCAGCTCTATCGCCCGTCAGGCTGAAGGCTTTCACTTCTGGAGCGTTTGGTCAGCGCCACGCCGCTGCCACACGGTCCCGGGCTGACTACCTCGAGGCGTCGCGTCTCTGGCGTTTGGATGGAGGACATTTGAATAACTCGTGACGCCCTTATCAAACGCACACACACACACACCGGTCCTATCGCAGGCGATGAGAAGAAACACATGTGACCTCAGAGGCACTTTCTCCCTCCTGGGGCCACTCTGTGTCTGGATGCTACTACTGCTGTTACCCACGTCTGTGGTTTCCCACCCAGGAGTTGAACCCACAACCCGCTAGTTATGCAGCCGGGGCCGTGAGATGAGGAGCTGCTCCCAGGCTCCCGTCTGTCACAGTATATCGCCCCGGTGGTGTTATTATTCTTCTTCTTATTGTACGCTTTGGAGCGATGCTGCGGTACTTATTGAGGTTATTATTACAAAGTGACAATGGATACCTTTCTCTTTATCTACACTTTATCTATACTTTTAAGTACAGACATTCAATTTGAAATTCTATTCCCCCTCGGCCCTCGCCATGATTTAGTTGACACTTTTATCTAAAGCGACTTGGGTACGACGGGATACGCTCCCTGGCAGCAGTACGTGGTATTGTTGGTCTGTTCCTGGTGCCAAACTCAAAAGTGTTTCACTTGGAGTGCGTAACGAGCGTAGAGGGTGAGAGTGATTCGACAACAAGTGTTTACATTCTTATATATTCTTATACTGGAATCGCACCGTGTGATGAAATGTAGCAGCTCTGATCGGCCTCTGTGTTGCTAGCCGCTGCCTCAGGAGAGAAGAGCTCAGGAGAGAAGAGCTCAGGAGAGAAGAGCTTAGGAGAGAAGAGCTCAGGAGAGAAGAACTGAAGAACTCAGGAGAGAAGAACTCAGGAGAGAAGAGCTCAGGAGAGAAGAGCTCAGGAGAGAAGAGCTCAGGAGAGAAGAACTCAGGAGAGAAGAACTCAGGAGAGAAGAACTGAAGAGCTCAGGAGAGAAGAACTCAGGAGAGAAGAGCTCAGGAGAGAAGAGCTCAGGAGAGAAGAACTGAAGAGCTCAGGAGAGAAGAACTCAAGAGAGAAGAGCTCAGGAGAGAAGAACTGAAGAGCTCAGGAGAAAAGAACTCAGGAGAGAAGAGCTCAGGAGAGAAGAACTCAGGAGAGAAGAGCTCAGGAGAGAATAACTCAGGAGAGAATAACTGAAGAACTCAGGAGAGAAGAGCTCAGGAGAGAAGAACTCAGGAGAGAAGAACTGAAGAACTCAGGAGAGAAGAGCTCAGGAGAGAAGAACTCAGGAGAGAAGAGCTCAGGAGAGAAGAGCTCAGGAGAGAAGAGCTCAGGAGAGAAGAACTCAGGAGAGAAGAACTGAGAAGAGAAGAACTGAAGAACTCAGGAGAGAAGAACTCAGGAGAGAAGAACTGAAGAACTCAGGAGAGAAGAACTCAGGAGAGAATAACTGAAGAGCTCAGGAGAGAAGAGCTCAGGAGAGAAGAACTCAGGAGAGAAGAACTGAAGAACTCAGGAGAGAAGGGCTCAGGAGAGAAGAGCTCAGGAGAGAAGAACTCAGGAGAGAAGAACTCAGGAGAGAAGAGCTCAGGAGAGAAGGGCTCAGGAGAGAAGAACTCAGGAGAGAAGAGCTCAGGAGAGAAGAGCTCAGGAGAGAAGAACTCAGGAGAGAAGAACTGAAGAACTCAGGAGAGAAGAGCTCAGGAGAGAAGAACTCAGGAGAGAAGAACTGAAGAACTCAGGAGAGAAGAGCTCAGGAGAGAAGAACTCAGGAGAGAAGAACTGAAGAACTCAGGAGAGAAGAGCTCAGGAGAGAAGAGCTCAGGAGAGAAGAGCTCAGGAGAGAAGAACTCAGGAGAGAAGAACTCAGGAGAGAAGAACTGAAGAGCTCAGGAGAGAAGAACTCAGGAGAGAAGAGCTCAGGAGAGAAGAGCTCAGGAGAGAAGAGCTCAGGAGAGAAGAACTCAGGAGAGAAGAGCTCAGGAGAGAAGAGCTCAGGAGAGAAGAACTGAAGAACTCAGGAGAGAAGAACTCAGGAGAGAAGAGCTCAGGAGAGAAGAGCTCAGGAGAGAAGAGCTTAGGAGAGAAGAGCTGAAGAACTCAGGAGAGAAGAGCTCAGGAGAGAAGAGCTCAGGAGAGAAGAACTCAGGAGAGAAGAACTGAAGAACTCAGGAGAGAAGAACTCAGAAGAGAAGAACTGAAGAACTCAGGAGAGAAGAACTCAGGAGAGAAGAACTCAGGAGAGAAGAGCTCAGGAGAGAAGAACTCATGAGAGAAGAACTCAGGAGAGAAGAACTCAGGAGAGAAGAACTCAGGAGAGAAGAGCTCAGGAGAGAAGAACTCAGGAGAGAAGAGCTCAGGAGAGAAGAACTCAGGAGAGAAGAGCTCATGAGAGAAGAGCTCAGGAGAGAAGAACTCAGGAGAGAAGAGCTCAGGAGAGAAGAGCTCAGGAGAGAAGAGCTCAGGAGAGAAGAGCTCAGGAGAGAAGAGCTCAGGAGAGAAGGGCTCAGGAGAGAAGAACTCAGGAGAGAAGAACTCAGGAGAGAAGAGCTCAGGAGAGAAGGGCTCAGGAGAGAAGAACTGAAGAACTCAGGAGAGAAGAACTCAGGAGAGAAGAGCTCAGGAGAGAAGAACTGAAGAACTCAGGAGAGAAGAACTCAGGAGAGAAGAGCTCAGGAGAGAAGAACTCAGGAGAGAAGGGCTCAGGAGAGAAGAACTCAGGAGAGAAGGGCTCAGGAGAGAAGAACTGAAGAACTCAGGAGAGAAGAACTCAGGAGAGAAGAGCTCAGGAGAGAAGAGCTCAGGAGAGAAGAGCTGAAGAACTCAGGAGAGAAGAACTCAGGAGAGAAGAGCTCAGGAGAGAAGAGCTCAGGAGAGAAGAACTGAAGAGCTCAGGAGAGAAGAGCTCAGGAGAGAAGAGCTCAGGAGAGAAGAGCTCAGGAGATAAGAGCTCAGGAGATAAGAGCTCAGGGGAGAAGAGCTCAGGAGAGAAGAGCTCAGGAGAGAAGAACTCAGGAGAGAAGAGCTCAGGAGAGAAGAGCTCAGGGGAGAAGAGCTCAGGAGAGAAGAACTGAAGAACTCAGGAGAGAAGAGCTCAGGAGAGAAGAGCTCAGGAGAGAAGAGCTCAGGAGAGAAGAACTGAAGAGCTCAGGAGAGAAGAGCTCAGGAGAGAAGAGCTCAGGAGAGAAGAACTGAAGAGCTCAGGAGAGAAGAACTCATGAGAGAAGAGCTCAGGAGAGAAGAGCTCAGGAGAGAAGGGCTCAGGACAGACCTCGGGGGGCCAGTGGTCACTCCGGCTCACCCCGTCGCGAGTCAAAAAAGCAACACAAAAGGGAAAACTTTACCGGTAAAAGAAAACAGCCCCGTTGGAAGTTTGTAATCAGATGGCACAAACTGGATAATCTCTGTCTCAATGCCATCCGGAAATCCTGCCTTTGATTCCTCCCGGCTCGTACGGAGCAAATGGCTTACAGAGATTCCCCCCGTAAATCCAAGTGATCAGCGGGACGGGGGGAGAAGACGCGCGGCTTAGGAGAAGCTATGGTATCTCTCTCTAACCTCACCCCCCCCCTGGAGGAAGAGCCGATGCCCGTCTCTCTCTCTCTCTCTCTCTCCCTCTCGCTGTAAATGATAAAAAGATGGGAGCGTTGTTGGCACGCCTGGACGAACGAGGACTCCTCGGGGCTAACGGGAAGCCAGACCATGTGTGCTGTTGAGAGGGGGGGAGAGGGGGAGAGAGGGGGAGAGAGAGGGGGAGAGAGAGAGAGGGAGAGCGAGAGAGACACACTGAGAGAGAGACACACAGAGAGAGAAAGACGGAGAGAGACAGAAAGAGGGAGAGGGAGCGAGAGAGGGGAGAGAGAGGGAGGGACAGAGAGGGAGAGACAGAGAGAGAGAGAGAGAGAGAGAGAGGGAGAGAGAGAGGGGGGGGAGAGGGAGAGAGGGGAGAGGGGGGAGAGAGAGAGAGAGAGAGAGAGAGAGAGAGAGACAGAAAGACGGAGAGAGGGAGACAAAGAGAGAGAGACAGAGGGAGCGAGAGAGAGAGGGGGAGAGACAGAGAGAGAGACGGAGAGAGGGAGTGACAGAGGCTGAGAGAGGGAGAGAGAGACAGAAAGAGAGGGAGGGAGAGAGAGAAAAAAAATACGAATGAGAGACGGAGAATGAAAAGGCGATAAACAAATGGTAACAGAGGGAGGGTATAGCCTCTATAGACGGTCTCAGATTCCCTGTTGCAATGTTTGCTAATGCACTAGTGGACGGGGGGAGACTCACTTGGGTTCCAAACTGTTCCCCATAGCAACGGGATTCCCGGGAACGCGTCCACATGGCGGCCTGGTGGTTACGAGATTGCCTAAGTGTGTATGTTTATCTATATGTATCTGCCTGCGTTTGAGCTTAGTTAGAAACAACAGCTCCTCTGTGGCTGCAGAGGTGGACGCTCTGGCTTGTTTATAGTGTGTCAGGCCTTCAGGTAAACTTCTCCTGCGGGCCCACCGCCGCTGTTTGTTTCATGACCTCTCCACACCCTCGCCTCTCCAACACTCGACACATCCCATATGGACCCCGCTGGAATAACACGCGTGTTTAGCCGGGGCAAATTCAGCAGCGGTGACATGGACAGTTCTCTTCTTTTTCTTTTTTTCTTTTATCTTGGGTGAACTTTTCCTTCCATCATTCTGAGTAGTTTGTAATGTAGTTTGTGAGGTAGTTTGTGATGTAGTCTGTGATGTAGTTTGTGATGTAGTTTGTGATGTATTTGTGATGTAGTTAGGGATGCCCCGATCACGTTTTTTGCCACCGATCACCGATCGTCGTGATCCATATCGGCCGATACCGATCCGATACCGATTGTTTTTGATTAAAAAGAAATTAAAAATTATTTTATATAAAAAGTTTTTTTTTTTTTTTTTTTTATAAAATATATATATTATATAATTAGACTTGTACTTGTATTATCTGCGACTGCGAGACATCGCCACCACGCAACAAGTCAAAATGCTCACTATCTGCAAACAGCTCCACTGTCTGTGTGTACTCTAGTAGCCCAGCTCAAAAGGATTCTCTGGCGCTGCAGCGGGACCCCATTGGTAACGTTAAGTGCTTTGGTCGTTTCACATTCAGCAAGCCCTCAGCTCGAATACGCATTAAATCAATGTTATAAGACATTGATATCAAGAGCTATCTGTAGCTACTGCTAGCCGGCTAGATGACGTTAAGACAGAACTTTAGTTCAATGGGACATTTCGTTTTGAACAGTAAACGAACGTCAGCTAACGCAAGCTAACTGAGGTATGAACATGAACTACTAGACTTTCTGGATCATTTGTTGATATCAGGAGCTATCGGTAGCTAGCCGGCTAAATACCGTTAGACAATGCCTACTAAACGTGAATAGTTGACTGGGTAATTTTGTTTAAACAGTAACGATAGCTAGGTAGCTAACGTTAGCGCAGGTCGAATGCAGTGCACTACAGACTCGAGCAGAGGAGCCGCACCTCTTTGTTTACAAACTCTACACGGGGGCGGGCGGGGCTAGGGAGGAGGAGCAGCGGCAGTTTGCAGGTTGTGTGTGTCTGAGACAGACAGCGAGTGAGAGCTTCGCTTGATCAGTTTCCGCTATCGGCGAATATGACTAATTATCGGAATTCACAGATTGCATATTTATACTGAGTATCGGCCGATAACGATCGGTGGCCGATCGATCGGGGCATCCCTAGATGTAGTGTGTGATGTAGTTTGTGATGTATTTGTGATGTAGTTTGTGAGGTAGTTTGTGATGTATTTGTGATAGGGCTGGGCGATATGGAAAAAAATCATATCGCGATAACGATAATTTTATTTTATTTCTCGATATCGATAATTATCTAATTGTTATAAGTATAAAAAAATTAATTTTTTTTTTTTTTTTTTTTAACAACAGATGTATGTTTATTTTGCAGCAATTCTTTGTCATTGCCGCCATCTTTAGTGTTACATCCCCTCACACTCCAGTTCTCAGGCTGCAGCTGGTTTAAAAGCTAAAGTAAACCGGCTTCTCTGAGGAGTTGAACAGTTCTGGCTCTGCTAGTTTATTTTCGATCTTTTGGCGCTTTTTTGGTGGACAAACCACCGCACATGTGCACCGTGACTCGTGACTGGAGTCTAGTTCTGCTAGCACACATAGCCTACTGTGTACAGACGGTTTCAAAATGTATTTTAAATTAGAAAGCAAACAAAATAAATGGACAAGAGAAAAAGAAATCTGAATTTGGTCAGTATTGTCATTTGGACAAGCAAAGCCATTACTTTAAGTTGCAGGCAAGAAAGACAAGTCTGTCCACTGACTCTGGTTTTAAAACTGAAAAAAAAAAAATTTAAAAAAGAAAAAAAAAAAACGATTTTTCGATTTTTTTTTAATTTCGATATTCGATATCGATTATTAAAATATATCGCGATATTTATCGTTATCGTTATATCGCCCAGCCCTAATTTGTGATGTAGTTTGTGATGTAGTCTGATGTACTTTGTGATGTAGTCTGATGTAGTTTGTGATGTAGTCTGATGTAGTTTGTGATGTAGTCTGATGTAGTTTGTGATGTAGTTTGTGATGTAGTCTGATGTAGTCTGATGTAGTTTGTGATGTAGTTTGTGATGTAGTCTGTGATATAGTTTGTGATGTAGTCTGATGTAGTTTGTGATGTAGTTTGTGATGTAGTCTGTGATGTAGTTTGTGAAGTAGTTTGTGATGTAGTTTGTAATGTAGTTTGTGATGTAGTCTGTGATGTAGTTTGTGATGTAGTTTGTGAAGTAGTTTGTGATGTACTTTGTGAAGTAGTTTCTGAGGTAGTCTGTGATGTAGTTTGTGATGTAGTTTGTGATATAGTTTGTGATTTAGTCTGTGAGGTAGTTTGTGATGTAGTCTGATGTAGTTTGTGATGTAGTCTGTGAGGTAGTTTGTGATGTAGTCTGATGTAGTTTGTGATGTAGTCTCTGATGTAGTTTATGATGTAGTTTGTGAGGTAGTTTGTGATGTAGTCTGTGATGTCGTCTGTGATGTAGTTTGTGAGGTAGTTTGTGATGTAGTTTGTGAGGTAGTTTGTGATGCAGTTTGTGATGTAGTTTGTGAGGTAGTTTGTGATGTAGTTTGTGATGTAGTCTGTGATGTCGTCTGTGATGTAGTTTGTAAGGTAGTTTGTGATGTAGTTTGTGAGGTAGTTTGTGATGTAGTCTGTGATGTCGTCTGTGATGTAGTTTGTGAGGTAGTTTGTGATGTAGTTTGTGAGGTAGTTTGTGATGTAGTGTCTGATGTAGTTTGTGATGTAGTTTGTGAGGTAGTTTGTGATGCAGTTTGTGAGGTAGTTTGTGATGCAGTTTGTGATGTAGTTTGTGAGGTAGTTTGTGAGGTAGTTTGATGTAGTTTGTGATGTAGTTTGATGTAGTTTGTGAGGTAGTTTGTGATGTAGTTTGTGATGCAGTTTGTGATGTAGTTTGTGAGGTAGTTTGATGTAGTTTGTGATGCAGTTTGTGAGGTAGTTTGATGTAGTTTGTGATGTAGTTTGATGTAGTTTGTGAGGTAGTTTGTGAGGTAGTTTGTGAGGTAGTTTGATGTAGTTTGTGATGCAGTTTGTGATGTAGTTTGTGAGGTAGTTTGTGATGTAGTTTGTGAGGTAGTTTGATGTAGTTTGTGATGTAGTTTGATGTAGTTTGTGATGTAGTTTGTGATGTAGTTTGTGAGGTAGTTTGTGATGTAGTTTGTGAGGTAGTTTGTGATGTAGTTTGTGAGGTAGTTTGTGATGTAGTTTGTGAGGTAGTTTGTGAGGTAGTTTGATGTAGTTTGTGATGTAGTTTGATGTAGTTTGTGAGGTAGTTTGTGAGGTAGTTTGTGAGGTAGTTTGATGTAGTTTGTGATGCAGTTTGTGATGTAGTTTGTGAGGTAGTTTGTGATGTAGTTTGTGAGGTAGTTTGATGTAGTTTGTGATGTAGTTTGATGTAGTTTGTGATGTAGTTTGTGATGTAGTTTGTGAGGTAGTTTGTGATGTAGTTTGTGAGGTAGTTTGTGATGGCCTGTATTAAACGGTGTCAGTATTTCTTCATACATGCTGACTGATGCAATCAGAATCAGAATCAGAAAGGTCTTTATTGCCAAGTAGTTTACACATACAAGGAATTTGATTTGAAGTTGTTTGGTGCAACATTATCGGACAGACAATTACGGTAGAATAAAATAAAATGGAATAAAAAACTAAATTAAAATAGAAGCCCAATAGAATAGAATAAAATTATAAAATAAAATAGGCCAGGGCTGTACAATTGTGCACGATGTGGTCAAGTGTATACGCTAATTAGAATAAAAACAACAATACAGTGGGATGGAATATTTAACAGGGCTGTGCAATTGAGCAGTAACGTGCAAAAAGTATGAGCAGTGAAGTAAGAAGAGTTTTGATTGTATATACAAGTATATAGTCCAGTAGGGGAGTGTTAATGTGACACAGTGGGGGGTGTCAGTGGGGGTCCCGAGCCTTGATGATGAGTGCTAAATATTCCATCCTGTAACTATTCAACACTCTATTGTTAATTTTATTCTAATTAGTGTATATACTTGACCACTTTGTGCACAGTTGTACAGCCCTGGCCTATTCCTATTTATATTTTATAATTCTATTCTATTCTATTGTGCTTCTTCATTTCGTTGAATTTTTCTTATTCTACCATAACTGTCTGTCCGTCAATGTCGCACCAAAAACAACCAAGTCAAATTCCCTGTATTTGAAAACGACTTAAAGACCTTTCTGATTGTGATGCGGCTCCGCAGTGACACTGAAAGGGCTGCACTCGCTTCTCCTCCGCGTCCCGGCTCTGCCACCACCGGGGGGGGGGGGGGGGGGGGCACACGCTGCCTATAGGGATTAGTGTTGTCAAAAATATCGAAAAATCGATACATATCGATTCTGAATATTTAAAACGGTTTCAATACTCATTTCCCGAAATATCGATATTTAATTATTCATAAAAAAAACATTTTTGTATAAGGAAGTTGCATTGTTCATTTCAATACCTGTAATAGTACAGTAGTCCACACACACACATGTGCATTCAGTTAAGTCGGAATATGACTGTAATACAAACAGTTCAGTTTGTCAGGTACATGCAACACAGATTACAGTGTTGACATCCGTCTGCTTGAGAAAATACCATGTTCTGCAATAAAAATGATTGAAGTGAGATGAACAGTTATTTTTAAATGTGTGATCTAAAGATAAACAATGGGTTTTAAAAGTGTTATATTTATCTTCTCTTATAGTACCAGAGAGAAGCTGAGGAGAATCAACCAGCAACAATCTTTTTTTTTTTTTTACATTTTAACACTTTGACTGCCTAAAAACGCTTTACAGCGTCATTGCTGGCCATGCTAAAGTTGCCGGGGGACGCTGTACAGCGTCCTTATATCAATATTTCAAAAATCTGGAATCGGATTCATATTCCCCCTCCGCTGGCCTGATATCCACCAGCAGGACCCACTGAGCTCTCTGGCGGTTCAGGAGCGCCATCTGGTGGCCGATCGGCGCAACCGCTTAACAGGAAGCGCAGTAGAGGTTTTGCTGGTCGGCCCTATTACTTCCGGCCACTCGGTATAGGTTCCGGCACTCTAGCTCGTCACTCTACATAGCGATCGATTGCCAATAACTCGATAAACAACATGATTTGGACGTATATACCATTATACAAGCTGGAGATGGACCGGGTAATAATATATCCCATAATGATAAAATTTCTACTCGACGATGATCGCCCAACGGCGCGCGGAGACTGGGGTGAGTTTCAGCGTGTAACGTTACCATCTTCGATACTAACTGCTTTTATCAACATTTGACCCACATTAGATGATTGGTATAACGCTGCCCACGGAATTATAAACGCCCCCTCGCCCATCCGGTCAACATCAGATGACGTGTAGTAACTTCTAGAAGTACGTCTAGTTGGAATTTTTTATATCGCGCTGATTGCCATCAAACTGTATTTCATCATCAATATAATGCATTTGGGGCTATTATATCACGTTCTGGAGAAAGTTGCAGAAAGAGATGAAAACATACTTATACATTAGACCATACTTTACTATGAATATGTGAATGAAAAAGTTTAACGTTGCTACACAATGAACAATACATATAGGACTTTGAATGGGCCCTAATAATGGCAATGTAGCAATAGAATTTAAAAAGTTATAGCCCTGCAAAGAAGGGGACTTTCTCCATAGACAAATAGCGCTGGCAATCTATGGTATATCATTAATTTAACCCAAGGCAACCAAAGTGTTAAGATTGAACCTTTCCCCCGTGGTATCGAATATCGATACTTTTCAAGGTATCGTATCGAAGTTCGAAATTCCAGTATCGTGACAACACTAACAGGGATACAATGCGTGTCAAGCGCGGCCGCGCATGTAACGGTGACTCAGACTAGGCCCCGCGGCCCACAGTGAGGTTGTAGCGGTGACTCAAACTAGGCCCCGCGGCCCACAGTGAGGTTGTAACGGTGACTCAAACTAGGCCCCGCGGCCCACAGTGAGGCTGTAACGGTGACTCAAACTAGGCCCCGCGGCCCACAGTGAGGCTGTAACGGTGACTCAAACTAGGCCCCGCGGCCCACGGTGAGGTTGTAACGGTGACTCAGACTAGGCCCCGCGGCCCACAGTGAGGTTGTAACGGTGACTCAAACTAGGCCCCGCGGCCCACGGTGAGGTTCTTCTAAAATACCACCGTAGTTCTCATCCATTCCGGTTTCCCACCGTTGGCTCTTTCACCAGAAGAGTGACCCGTTTTGCACTCGGTCTCTCCGGCGGCATTCCGTGTTGATCTAAAGCGTCTGCACCAGGGCCACTGCTGATGTGTGTCATTCAAGTAGACGGCATGTGCAGTGTGCACCCGCCCGGCCCCCCCGTAGACTGTGAGTCAGCCAGGCTACACAGTGCATAATAATAACAACCCACTGCTTTTTCTATTTTATGCAATTTTTTTTTGTGTGTGACTGTTTTGTCTTTGAGGTTTTTGGGTTTGCTCGTGGGCTGAGGTTACTACTCCTCAGCTCCTCAGACAGTCCTCTCAGACACAGGAAAAGCAGCCGGGGGGGGGGGGGGGGGTGTATTTCACCCAGCATGCCTCCCTGCATCCACTGAGTCAAGTGGTGATCAATACTCTGTGGGCAGGATGCTGCCTCCTAATCCCTGCCCTCCGAGGCCATCCGGACTGCAGGCCCCCCCCCCCCCCCCCCCCCCAGTGGAGGCGATTAGCTGCTTAGTGCGGCCGCTTCTATTGCAGTCTGGGGAGAGATTGTATTGCAATTAGGGCCACCGTCCAGTTTATTAGCCCTTAATGCTGGAACTCTGGGGGAGAGATTGTGTTGCAAAGAGGAATGCCATTTGCTTTATTTCCCCCTGTGTGTTTATGGGAATCTTTTTAGGCAGTGCAGATTAGGGATGTTGTTGACTGTATTAGGCCATTATTGAAGCGCAGGCCTAAATTCATTACGACATCGGGAGTGTCTGGATGTAGCCTCCTGCCTGGTTCCCAACACACAACACTGGGTACACTCTCTTTAGAGAGTTCAACTGCGACAGGTATTAAAGCTACGATACGAAGCTACATCCATGTAAAGACCCGCCCGTACACCAGGAACTACTGCCTCCATGTAAAGACTACTTTTAGATTAATAAATGTCATATGTATACAGGTATATATGTCTATGTCCTTTATGTACAGGTATATATGTCTATATGTCCTTTATATATAGGTATATATGTCTATATGTCCTTTATATATAGGTATATATGTCTATATGTCCTTTATATATAGGTATATATGTCCTTTATATATAGGTATATATGTCTATATGTCCTTTATATATAGGTATATATATGTTTATATGCCATATGTATATAGGTATATATGACATGTCCTATGTATATATGTCATATGTATATATGTCTATGTCATAGTATATAGGTATATTTGTCTATAGGTCATATGTATATAGGTATATATGTCTATATGCCATATGTATATAGGTATATATGCCATATGTATATAAGTATATGTCCTATGTATATATAGGGATATATGTCTATATGTATATAGGTATATAAGTATATGTCCTATGTATATATAGGGATATATGTCTATATGTATATAGGTATATATGTCTGTCATATGTATATGTCGATTGGAGTTTCAAGTTTTTTTATTACAGAAGTACAGAATACTTTTATACAAAATGCTTCTTTCTGTTACGCTCCAGAGACTGTGCTAGACAAAAATAGATAAGCATAAAATAAGTATAGCAAGTAAAAAATAGAAGTCACGTACGTGGACACGAGTGTTCAGTATGTACATATGTACAATGTTCAATGCAGAGTAGAAGTAACGAGTTACCATACAATATACTATACAATATACTATACTATATAGTGCAAAGCAGAAATGAAGACCTCATGTCTTCAAAGAGACATTTGTTTAGGAATTAAGGAAAATAAGGCTCATAAATGACCATGTACCTTTTTCCATTCAAATAAAACATATGTATAAAAGAAAAAACAAAAAAAAAACACCCAAACTGAATGTACGAGGGGGGGTGGGGGGTTTGACGCGACAGCAGCGGTATGTAAACGCAACAGGTTTTTTCATTTTGTTTATGTCTCGGCACAAGCAGGGGGGGGGGTCCATTCTTCACGGCTCTCCTCTCGGTGTGTCGTTGCCCATTACCACTGGAGCGGGCAGCGAGACGCCTGACGTTCTCCTTCCACTCTGGGTGGAACAGAAAGCTATTAAAAGGAGTAACACGGTAACTGGGAGCCCCTGTGTGTAATGTCTCGGTGCAGAAAGGTATGGCCCGGCCCGTACGCCCCGCGCCGCGCTGCACAAACCCTTGCCGGGTGGTCTGTGTTTTACGTCTCACGGTGAGCTTCATTTAGCCGACCCTCACCCCCACGACCTATGAATAATTCCACTCTTATTATAGCAATAATGACGCCATATAAGGCCCGGCTTTTTGAGCCAATAAAAGCGGCGAAGCGAGGCGGTAGCGGGGGGCCGGTAGCAGGGGCCACTCTTATGTGTAAAAGTTTTTATTTTGCTTACACTAAATCCTACAGGCTTCTGTGTACCTCGCCTTTCCGCGGTCCTCGCGTGCAGGGAGGGGGTTGTCTGTCCGAGGACTTGTCAAAATGTGCCCCTCGTTCTAGTTTGTTTGGGGGGGCAGGGGGGGGGGGGGGGGGGGGGGCGTTAAGTCAGGGTCCACTTGCCCCAGAGTGCACCAGAGTCACTGATGTGTTTGCTTTTTATCTTGGCCTGGCTCAGTGACGTCTGGGTGAAATAATAAGAATGTGGTAAGAACAACTCTGAACGACATGGCACTCTATTGCTGGTGGGGAGGGGAGAGAGAGAGAGGGATAGGGAGAGAGAGGGATAGGGAGAGAGGGATAGGGAGAGAGAGAGGGAGAGGGGGAGAGAGGGAGAGAGAGAGAGAGAGAGAGAGAGTGAGTGGAAGAGAGAGAGAGAGAGTGAGTGGAATAGAGAGAGAGAGAGAGCGAGGAAGAGAGTGAGTGGAAGAGAGAGAGAGCGAGGAAGAGAGTGAGTGGAAGAGAGAGAGAGAGAGAGGGAGCATATGGTTAGCCCTGAAAGGATAATAAACACACAGCGCCCGGAGGAGCGCGTTGCCCCGGCCTGACATTGACCACATTGCTCCTTTTCAAATGACCAACATGATAAGAATTTACATGTGTTATAATTGAGTTGTAATTGCTCTAAATCATTCGTGAAAACTTTGCGACAGTTATAATTTCCAGCTGACAGAGGCGTTGGGTGTTCTCCCCGTCCCAACCCACGGGGGCCGGTCCAGCTGAGGGATGACAGGCCCCCTTCTTTTTTTGCGTTGCCGCGTGATTCATCCGCACAAAACCTCAGCGAGGAGTCGATGCAAACGCGTCTCCTTTCATCATCATCATCGACGGCGGACAATCGCGGCCCTCCCCCGAATGTCTCGGCTCTCTGGGAGGAGAGGAGAGCCGTGCTGTGGCTCTGTTTCAGTTCTCTGGGAGGAGAGGAGAGGAGAGCTGTGGCCCTGTTTCAGTTCTCTGGGAGGAGAGGAGAGGAGAGGAGAGCTGTGGCTCTGTTTCAGTTCTCTGGGAGGAGAGGAGAGGAGAGCCGGGGCTGTGGCCCTGTTTCAGTTCTCTGGGAGGAGAGGAGAGGAGAGCCGGGGCTGTGGCCCTGTTTCAGTTCTCTGGGAGGAGAGGAGAGGAGAGCCGGGGCTGTGGCTCTGTTTCAGTTCTCTGGGAGGAGAGGAGAGGAGAGCCGGGCTGTGGCTCTGTTTCAGTTCTCTGGGAGGAGAGGAGAGGAGAGCCGGGCTGTGGCTCTGTTTCAGTTCTCTGGGAGGAGAGGAGAGGAGAGCCGGGGCTGTGGCTCTGTTTCAGTTCTCTGGGAGGAGAGGAGAGGAGAGCCGGGGCTGTGGCTCTGTTTCAGTTCTCTGGGAGGAGAGGAGAGCTGTGGTTCTGTGCAGGATGACGCTCTGAAGCCGGTTCCTCCTCTCACGTAGCCTGATGAAAGCCGACAGCCCCTCCGCTGCCCTGGAACCTGGCAGACGAGAGCTACACAAACAAAAGGCCCCGCGCCACATCTCCCCGCCGTCGCTATTTCCTTCGCCGTTAATGAAAAGCCCCGCTCTCTCATTTCTCCCCGTTTTGATTTATTCTATCTCGCCGGTTCTCGCAGAACATCGATACTCTCCAAGAACACTTAGGGCCTTTTTCTTGTAACGTTCCTTCCATCCCAGCTGCGCCTCACATGTGCAATTAAGCTGTCAGGGCCGCCTCCGCCGCTCACGCTGCTCTCTTCTGAGGTCGGCGCTTACACACCGCTCACGGAGTGCTTATGTCTTGTATCATGTACAAAATACTCTGTATGGGATGATGATGGGCGAAGATGGGGGCAGACGGACCCGCTGCGGGGGGATGATGCGCGCGTGACGAGGCCGGGGTTGACTCGAGAGGAGTCGGCACACATGTTAGACGGTGGACTCGGTGTCACCGTGCAAAAATGACAGAGATGTTTATCTAATCCTCTACTTGCGGAGGTCTCGCATCCCTCTATGTGTCTGTGTAGCAGAATGTCACGTTGTGTTGTATTGATGCGTCCCTGGATGATGTTAATAATGTTCATGTTAGAATCGGGTCCGGTTGCCATAGAGACGGTGTAGCAGTTTAGTCCTGAAGTGTTTAGTGTCTGTCTGTCTGTCTGTCTGTCTGTCTGTCTGTCTGTCTGTCTGTCTGTCTGTCTGTCTGTCTGTCTGTCTGTCTGTCTGTCTGTCTGTCTGTCTGTCTGTCTGTCTGTCTGTCTGTCTGTCTGTCTGTCTGTCTGTCTGCCTGCCTGTCTGTCTCTTTCTTTCTTTCTCTCTCTCTTTCTCTCTCTCTTTCGTTCTTTCTTCCTTCCTTCCTTCCTTCCTTCCTTCCTTCCTTCCTTCCTTCCTTCCTTCCTTCCTTCCTTCCTTCCTTCCTTCCTTCCTTCCTTCCTTCCTTCCTTCCTTCTCTTAGTAGATGCTAAAGTTAAAGAAAAAAACTCGATATGAAATAATTTCTTGGCCACTAGTTGTCAGCAAGTTCCCTAAACAAAGAGGGTTGAGTGTCCAGGATGCGTCTATGCCTTCTACAACGCTGTTCGGTTTCCGGGTTCCTCTGATTGGCCACTAAGCCCACGTGACCCTACGCTAGCACGCCCCCGTTATCACGTACGCCGCGCATGAGCCGCGCCAATCTCCTCAGCCTCCTCAGCCGCTTAACACAATTTATACGCATGGAAGTATTGACTACGCCGTAACGAATCATTAAAAAAATATACCGTTAACTGGAATATGTTGTTTCTTTACACATATGTTGGATTATGTAATTGGTTTGTCATGACAAACCAATAAAAAATCGCTACTTTACATCAGGGTGAACGCTGTTGGTGCCACCACCCACTTCAATGACAGCTCTCATATTTGCGAATGCATAAACTATATCTTAAATTATGGCTATGTGTCTAATATGGCCGTCGCTTATCAATGACTTGTTTTGTTTACATCAGGGTGAACGCTGTTGCGAATGACACATAGCCATAATTTAAGATATATATATATAGTATAGTATAGATATAGTTTATGCATTCGCAAATATGAGAGCTGTCATTGAAGTGGGTGGTGGCACCAACAGCGTTCACCCTGATGTAAAGTAGTGATTTTTTATTGGTTTGTCATGACAAACCAATTACATAATCCAACATATGTGTAAAGAAACAACATATTCCAGTTAAATGGGGGACCCTGATGTAAACAAGACGGAAGTCTTTCTCTGGTCTGCATCCTCTTAACAATTGTGTGTATTGAGCCGTACTGTATTGTACCCATTCTGCAATCTGTTCAAATAAAGTTTTCATTCATTCATTCATTCATTCATTCATTCATTCAACGGTATATTTTTTTTTAATGATTCGTTACGGCGTAGTCAATACTTCCATGCGTATAAATTGTGTTAAGCGGCTGAGGAGCTTGGCGCGGCTCATGCGCATGCGCGGCGTAAGCAATAACGGGGGCGTGCTAGCGTAGGGTCACGTGGGCCAATCAGAGGAACCCGGAAACCAAACAGCGTTGTAGAAGGCATAGACGCGTCCAGGACATTACTCACTACTCAATACTATACTCAGTATAACAGTACTCAGTATAACAGTACTCAGTATAACAGTATAACACCCAACTCTACCTAAAAATAAACCCTACCCCATCCACAGTTCTGCCATCTTCCACTCTGACCACCTGCCTTGAGGAGACCAAGGCGTGGATGAAGCACAACTTCTTACAGTTAAACTGAAGCCATTATTATTGGCACCCCACACCAGGTTCGCTCATCCACCATCACCACCATCACCTTTTCCGGCCAAAACATCACCCTGTCACCAACAATCACCAACCTAGGGGTAAAAATGGACCCTCACCTGACCTTTGAGGCGCACATAAATCAATTATACAAAAACTCTTTCTACCACCTTAGGAACTTCGCCCCTCACTCACACTGTCAGATGCCGATAAAAGCTCATCCGTGCCTTTGTTTCCTCCAGGCTGGATTACTGCAACGCACTCCTCATCGGGATCCCTAGCAAGAACATCCAAAGGCTACAATGTATCCAAAACAGCGCTGCTAGGATCCTGATGAGAGTGCGGAAATACCACCACATCACTCCCATCCTCAAGTCCCTTCACTGGCTCCCTGTCTCACTCAGGATTTGAGTTCAAAGTCTCCCTGCTCACCCACCAATGCCTCTACGGAAACGCCACCCTATACCTCAAAGAACTCATCACTCCTCCTCTCGACATCTCCGCTCTGGCCAGGCAAACCCCCTCCAGCGCCCAAGGACCAATCTCTGCACTATGGGAGATCGGGCTTTTTGCTCTTCCGCTCCCAGTCTGTGGAATGCTCTCCCTGACTACCTGAGAGCACCACAGAGTGTGGATGCTTTTAAGAAAGGCCTCAAAACTCACCTTTTTAGTAGAGCATTCTGTTGACTTTTTATCAAATGTTTTGCTCCACACATTTTATGTTATTTTACCAATTTCTTTTATCAGTTTTATTTATTCTCTGTTTCTCTATGTTATTCTATGTTTAGTCTTGCCTATTTTTATATTCTTTCTTTCCTTTATTCTCGCTAGTTTTTAAGTTATTTTAACTGTAGCGCTTTGAGATTTGCCCCGCAACTGTAAAGCGCATTACAAATAGAATCTATTATTATTATTACAGTACTCAGTATAACAGTATAACAGTATAACAGTACTCAGTATAACAGTATAACAGTACTCAGTATAACAGTACTCAGTATAACAGTACTCAGTATAACAGTATAACAGTACTCAGTATAACAGTACTCAGTATAACAGTACTCAGTATAACAGTATAACAGTACTCAGTATAACAGTACTCAGTATAACAGTACTCAGTATAACAGTACTCAGTATAACAGTACTCAGTATAACAGTACTCAGTATAACAGTACTCTGTATAACAGTATAACAGTACTCAGTATAACAGTACTCAGTATAACAGTATAACAGTACTCAGTATAACAGTACTCAGTATAACAGTATAACAGTACAACAGTATAACAGTACTCAGTATAACAGTACTCAGTATAACAGTACTCAGTATAACAGTACTCAGTATAACAGTACTCAGTATAACAGTACTCAGTATAACAGGACTCAGTATAACAGGACTCAGTATAACAGTACTCAGTATAACAGGACTCAGTATAACAGTACTCAGTATAACAGTACTCAGTATAACAGTACTCAGTATAACAGGACTCAGTATAACAGTACTCAGTATAACAGTACTCAGTATAACAGTACTCAGTATAACAGTATAACAGTACTCAGTATAACAGTACTCAGTATAACAGTACTCAGTATAACAGGACTCAGTATAACAGTATAACAGTACTCAGTATAACAGTACTCAGTATAACAGTATAACAGTACTCAGTATAACAGTACTCAGTATAACAGGACTCAGTATAACAGTATAACAGTATAACAGTACTCAGTATAACAGTACTCAGTATAACAGTATAACAGGACTCAGTATAACAGTATAACAGTACTCAGTATAACAGTACTCAGTATAACAGTATAACAGTATAACAGTATAACAGTATAACAGTATAACAGTATAACAGTACTCAGTATAACAGTACTCAGTATAACAGTATAACAGTATAACAGTATAACAGGACTCAGTATAACAGTACTCAGTATAACAGTATAACAGTATAACAGTATAACAGTATAACAGTATAACAGTATAACAGTACTCAGTATAACAGTATAACAGTATAACAGTACTCAGTATAACAGTACTCAGTATAACAGTACTCAGTATAACAGTATAACAGGACTCAGTATAACAGTATAACAGTATAACAGTATAACAGGACTCAGTATAACAGTATAACAGTATAACAGTACTCAGTATAACAGTATAACAGTATAACAGGACTCAGTATAAACCAGACATGGATCAGGTTGAATAGGAAAGAGCTCATAAGATGTTTATTTTTGTCTGCAATAGACGAGGAGCGAGACGACGCAAAGCAATCAGTCTTGTGGCCAATCAGAATGATTAGAAATCAGAAATTGAAAATGGTTGGAAGAAATAAAACATGCGGTTGGGTATTCCCCTACAGTATGTGTGTGTGTGTGTGTGGGGGGGGGGGGGGGGTACACATGTGTGTTTTCGTGCGTGTGTGTGTGTGTGTCAGAGGGCTGTGTGGAGTGTTTTATTGTAGCTAACACATTGCAGTTATTAGCATTAGGGGGTAGCTCTGCCAGGGTGAGCTGCATGCCTCACATGCTCAGTCTGGGCTTGTGGTCCAACTGATGGAGACATCTGAAGAACCAGAACCTCAGAACCTCTGAGATCTAAAGCAGAAACTATTTCTCCCTCTTTCCCATTCTCTTTCTGCACCCCCCTCCTCTCTCTTTCTCTCTCTCCATCTCTCTCTCTCTCTCTCTTTCCCATTCTCTTTCTGCACCCCCCTCCTCTCTCTCTTTCTCTCTCCATTTCTCTCTCTCTCTCTTTCCCATTCTCTTTCTGTACCCCCCCCTCTCTTTTTCTCTCTCTCCATCTCTCTCTCTTTCCCATTCTATTTCTGCACCCCCCTCCTCTCTCTCTCTCTCTCTCTCTCTCCATCTCTCTCTCTTTCCCATTCTCTTTCTGCACCTCTCTCTTTTTCTCTCTCTCTCTCTCTCCATCTCTCTCTTTCCCATTCTCTTTCCCATTATAATTCTGCACCCCCTCCTCCTACAATCATATGTAGAAGAGCAATTGACTGCTTAAATATTTCAATATTGTAAATACAACATTTTGATGTGGAAACTAGCCACATAGCTTAGCCTAACTTACCCCTTTTTTGGTTATGCATTGTCATCAAAAGGCATAAAACATCATTATGTACCTAAAAGATCCACTTTTTAAAACATATTTGCTCAATGACATTGTGAGTTAAATATGTCAAAATGTTTCAACGCCCCCAAACAAATACGCCTTGTGTACTTTTACTGGTATATAAGCAATTGACCCATCTTTTTCATTTATAGGCATCAACTCTTAAACCTCTGGATTCTGCATATCACTCAGCTCTCAGATTTATTACTGGTGACAGATATGATACTACTCACCATTGTGTCCTGTATGATAGGGTGGGTTGGCCTTCTCTTGCAGAAAGGCGCAACAAACACTGGTATTTATTTATTTTTAAAGCCCTTATTGGTAAACAACCTGTTTATATCTCCTCACTGTTAGACTGGAATATTGGAACCTATTCAACTCGATCGAATGACTGGATGGTTCTTAGGGTTCCTCAAGTGTGTTCTGATCGAGGGAAGTCAGCCTTTTCCTTTGATGCCTCTAACTCATGGAATGTCCTCCAACTCACGCTGAAATTGGAGGTTCTCCCTTCCCTTGGAATGTTTAAACGTATGATTTCAGACCATTGTGTGACTATACCTGTAACTGTTTTAGTTGATCTTTTTAAATTATTTAGAAACGTTTTACATTTTTTACTCTGGTGTTTACATTTCTGTGAAATTGAATATTGTTTTTTATTATGTACTGTACAATCGTCGTTTCTGTAAATGAGGGAAACCTCCGATGCTTACGATTTTAAATAAAGGTTGAAATGAAATGAAATCTTAAACCCCACCCTCCAAGCTTGATCCTCCGTCCAATCCGGAGGAAAGCGTGTGATTGGAGGGTCAAGAAAAGAGGGCGGGGCTTGAGATGGGTCCATTTTTACTTCCCACTCGGTATGTTCCGGAGCTCTTGGGTCTGCATGTCTGTCACATGACCTCATCCTCTCTCATGCTAATAACACGTCCCAGAGATCCACGTACTGGTTGTTTTGATCAGGCCCAACCTCAGCTCCATGTTTAGCTTCAGAGAAGGTCACCAGTTCAATCCCCCCAGACTCCCCCCCCCCCCCCCCCCCCCATCAATACCTGCTGAGGTTATACTGAGGTGCCTCTCTCTCTCTCTCTCTCTCTCTCTCTCTCTCTCTCTCTCTCTCTCTCTGTCTCTCTCTCTCTCTCTCTCTCTCTCTCTCTCTCTCTCCCCCCTCCCTCCCCCCTCCCTCTCTGTGCCCCAGTGTTCTCTCGTTCCCAGCAGCACAAGACACCAACTAGGCCAGTTCTGTAACGACAGCCTAATTTGGTGGCTAAAGCAGCCCCCCCCCCCCCCCCCAGTTGCGTGTCTGCGGCCCTGTTGGCGTCCACTCCACCGCCGCTGGCCCTCCTGCTCTCCAGGGCCGGGGATTGAATCCACAGACGTACAATCCTTTGTTTTCAACAACAATTAGGGGGAGAAACGACACAATGGAATGAGATGAAAGCCTGACCACCAGATCTCGCCTCTGCCTTCCAGGGCTTACTGTACCTCTGTGGAGAAATAACTGGCAGAGGCGCGTTCTGTAACAAAAGAACAGATTTCAGGCATGAAAAGCCCTGTGGCTGCGAGATTTACCTTAAGAGTCTCATTTATGGAGAATTATGCACACTTTAACTAGAGCACTCACGGCTACTGTACCGTAAACACAGGATTGGTTTCTGGATCCGTGGGCGTTAGCCAAAGGTTTGCGTGTAAATCTAGAGAACATTTGGGAGGGCTCTTCTTAATCCACGCTAAGGAGTCTAAAAAGGTCTGAGCGGCTACGTGGCATAGTGGGCAAGGCGCTCGCCACGAATGACGGAGACGCTGGGCTTGCCTGTTCGAGCCCAGCGCTCCACATTGCTTTCAGTTTAGCTGGTCGTCTGTACTAATACACATTGGCCGTATTAGGGGGTGGGAAACTGATGGGTGGGGATCGGGCGTTGTGGACAGCGACTCCTACAGGTCGGTTGGTGCACCTGCGCAGTAGAATCAGGAAGTGTCGGGGGCAGCGCGAGCCTCCCACGCGTTACTCCTCGCCACTGAGAGATCGAGCTGCGCAGGTGAAAAGATGCAACTGCTGTTACCTCAAGTACCGGAGGGGACTTGTGCTATGTATGACTTAGTCCACATTGCAGCCGGCTTGTGGGAGGCAAGAAACAGCGTCCGTGACAGGGGAGGGTTGAATTGGATGATACGAAATTGGGATGGGAGAAAAATATAGAAAATGGAGAAAAAGTGGATCAAAAAAAAAAGGAGTCTAAAAAGGTCTGTAGTGGAAAAAACGAATTGCTTCTAATGGGGTCACACTCGCAGAAAGGGGCCATGATAGCGGTATCAAGAGACTGAGACGTTGCAGAGCAGCCACCCCCCCCCCCCCCCCTTGTCAAAACTACTGTACAGTGTTTTGGAGATTAGAGGAGGGTCTGCCTGTGACTTAGGCCTGCAGGACCGTGTGGCATTCATCAGCCCGTGCGTCCTCGCTGTCCCGCGCAGAGACACCGCGTGGCATTCATCACCCCGTGCGTCCTCGCTGTCCCGCGCAGAGACACCGCGTGGCATTCATCACCCCGTGCGTCCTCGCTGTCCCGCGCAGAGACACCGTGTGGCATTCATCAGCCCGTGCGTCCTCGCTGTCCCGCACAGAGACCGTGTGGCATTCATCACCATGAGGTCCCCCTTGCTCCCCGTGCCCCCCCCCCCCCCCCCCTGACGTCCAGCGGGGCCCGAGTAGGAGCCATGAGGCCTCCCGCTGCTCCCCGTGGCCCCCCCCCCCCCCCCCCCCCCTGAAGTCAAGCAGGCCCCAAGTAGGAGCCATGAGGCCTCCCGCTGCTCCCCGTGCACCCCCCCCCCCTCTGTTTGTCTTTACTGTTATCCTGGGCATGTTCGAGGCAGATATTAAACATAGCCAGTTTGACTTGGGCACTGCAGAGGCACTCTTGGCCGAGCTTCCCCCCATGACATCACCAGGACTGTCGTTGCGATTCCCCCAGAGTTCCAGAGTGAAATAGTTTCGTAATTGTGCAGTTCTTTTTGGCAGTTGTCTTGGAACCTTTTCCACATCCCTGCCCCCCCCCCACTCCACCCCTCCGAGCTCTTTAATGAACATGTTATATTTCTGGGCTTCTGGAAGAAAGGAGGCACATGTTTGGAAAAGTAACCAAGTGGTTTGGTTGTAACAGTACCCAGGTGGTTTGGTTGTAACAGTACCCAGGTGGTTTGGTTGTAACGGTACCCAGGTGGTTTGGTTGTAACAGTACCCAGGTGGTTTGGTTGTAACAGTACCCAGGTGGTTTGGTTGTAACAGTACCCAGGTGGTTTGGTTGTAACAGTACGCAGGTGGTTTGGTTGTAACAGTACGCAGGTGGTTTGGTTGTAACAGTACCCAGGTGGTTTGGTTGTAACGGTACCCAGGTGGTTTGGTTGTAACAGTACCCAGGTGGTTTGGTTGTAACAGTACCCAGGTGGTTTGGTTGTAACAGTACGCAGGTGGTTTGGTTGTAACAGTACCCAGGTGGTTTGGTTGTAACAGTACCCAGGTGGTTTGGTTGTAACAGTACCCAGGTGGTTTGGTTGTAACAGTACCCAGGTGGTTTGGTTGTAACAGTACGCAGGTGGTTTGGTTGTAACGGTACGCAGGTGGTTTGGTTGTAACAGTACCCAGGTGGTTTGGTTGTAACAGTACGCAGGTGGTTTGGTTGTAACAGTACGCAGGTGGTTTGGTTGTAACGGTACGCAGGTGGTTTGGTTGTAACAGTACGCAGGTGGTTTGGTTGTAACAGTACCCAGGTGGTTTGGTTGTAACAGTACGCAGGTGGTTTGGTTGTAACAGTACCCAGGTGGTTTGGTTGTAACAGTACGCAGGTGGTTTGGTTGTAACAGTACGCAGGTGGTTTGGTTGTAACAGTACCCAGGTGGTTTGGTTGTAACGGTACCCAGGTGGTTTGGTTGTAACGGTACCCAGGTGGTTTGGTTGTAACAGTACACAGGGCTGCAATGTGATTAGTAACACTTCTGGTATTGCAGTCGTTGTAAACAGCTCCGCTTTTAGAATGATAACAGAAAGAGAGGGAAAAAAGAAAAGAGCCAACAATCCGCCTTGGCTTTCTTGTGGCTACGCTAATTATGTAGGTATGAGGGTTTTAAAAGACGCAAATTACAGATAATTCATTTGAGTATAAAGAAATAAACAAGGGTTTGAAGTAAACCAGGGCTGTGTGTACGGGTGTGTTTGTGCGTGTTGTGTAGACCAGGGCTGTGTGTACGGGTGTGTTTGTGCGTGTTGTGTACACCAGGGCTGTGTGTGTGTGTTTGTGCGTGTTGTGTACACCAGGGCTGTGTGTGTGTGTTTGTGCGTGTTGTGTAGACCAGGGCTGTGTGTGTATGTGTGTTTGTGCGTGTTGTGTAGACCAGGGCTGTGTGTGTATGTGTGTTTGTGCGTGTTGTGTAGACCAGGGCTGTGTGTGTATGTGTGTTTGTGCGTGTTGTGTAGAGACCAGGGCTGTGTGTGTTTGTGCGTGTTGTGTGTGTGTTGCCTCCCTGTGTGAGGCTGGTTCATGAGCCTCGTTGACACATGGAACAGGGCTGAGTGAGCAGGTCGTGCCGCCGCAGACTCTAGTTTTACACCAGACCTCTCACTTGGATCAGGTTGATTCTCTTTTTTTTTCTTTTAATGTTTTATGAATTATAAAATTACTTGCTTTTGGGGGCGGCCGGGTGGCGCAGCGGATACATTGCCCTCGTCACCAACGCAAGAGACACCGGGTTCGACTCCGGCTGTCGGCGTTGCCTCCGGCTTGGGCCGGTCGTCATACTAACTCAATTGGCAGAGTCAGCGGGTGGAAGTCGATGGGTGGTAGTCTGGTCGTTGTGGACAGCGACTCCTACAGGTCGGTTGCGGGATGACTGCACAGCAGAGAAAGGAAGCAGCGGGGGTAGTGTGAGCCTCCCACGCGTTACTCCTCGCCACTGAGAGTCCGCGCTGGCAGGTGAAAAGATGCAACAGGCTGCCTCCTCGTGTACCGGAGGGGACACGTGATGCAAGGCTTCTATCCTCCCTACAACCGGCCAGTGGGGGGCATATGCGAGCGACGTTCAAGACAGGGGAGGGGAGAATTGGCACAGCGGGTAAATGGGATGGGAGGTGAAAAAGTGGATACAAAAATAAAATTACTTGCTTTTTTGTAAAACCACACATTCATTTCAGTTTAAAACGCAGGTTGAGGGATTTATTTTGCCTTTTAGACTAAACATTAGCACTAGTGTCGTCCAAGATTTTGACTTCGATACCAGCCTAAGTATCACGATACCGGTTCTAGAATGATACCACGGCAAAAAAACTAAAATATCAGGAAAAGTAATGCAATATAATATTAGATGACAGAACGTGGAAAATTATAAACAGTGCAGACACTCTTGACACGCCCACTATGTCCTCTCTCTCTCTCTCTCTCTCTCTCTCTCTCTCTGTCTCTGTCTCTCTCTCTCTCTCTCTCTCTCTCTCTCTCTCTCTCTCTCTCTCTCTCTCTCTCATAGCTCATATAATTGAGGGAGAGAGAAAGAGGGATAGAGAGAGAAAAAGAGGGAGCACATTTTTGTAATGAGCTGTTTTCAATAAGATTAATTATTCATACAGTGTGATAGTCATCAGGGTTCATTTGGGATCTAATCCCACCAATCTGACATGGCTTCCAGCTGCATGGCTAGCTGTGTATGTGTGGTGAGTGTCTATGTGTACAGTATGTATGGGTGTGTGTGTGTGTGTGGTAAGTGTCTATGTACAGTATGTGTGTGTGTGTGTGTGTGGTGAGTGTCTATGTACAGTATGTGTGTGTGGTGTGTGTGTGTGTGTGCGTGTGGTGAGTGTCTGTACAGTGTGTGTGTGCGTGTGTGACTGTGTGTGGGGTGAGTGTATGTACAGTGTGAGTGTGTGGCAGTGTATGTACAGTATGCAGGGCTGTATGTTAACTTTTTTTGCACATAGCACTAGTTTTGTAGCACAGGCCAAAATCTTGTAGCACAAGTATAAAACGTGTTATATTTGTAACAGTCACAAATGTGCCTATTGTGTTATTTAGTTGCAGTGCCATGTTTGGCTGTCATTTTCATGCTGACAAGTTGACGTCACACAGCCAGACATGTTACGTGTAAGGAATTATGGGATTTGGTGTTGGGTGTATGGACTCTACTAGGGGTGGGAATCACCAGTTTCATCACGATACGATATCGATTCTTTGGACAACGATACGATATTTGCCGATATCTGCCACGCTACGATACAATGCAGGTGCCTGCAATCGATATGAGATGATATCATAAGCCCATTTAACACAATCAGTAACATTTAGATCAACTCAAAAAAGGTAACGAAAATATAATTTGAAAAAATAATGTTTAGCTCTTCCAGACATTTCAATGAAAAACTATTTATTGTTTTTAATACAAATAGACCTCCTGTTCACTATAAAGTGCCACGTTTTGATATATTGAGCTTTAAACTTTAAGTAATTTTTTTTTGAAACACACAACCTAAAACACCTTCCTCTCCCAAACCGTTCCTGCAATTGTTTTATGTTGCATGATGATCATGAACACATTTATTATGTATTGTATTTTTTACGTTTAAATATCAACATTATCTGTCCACCCTCAGTACATTTACTATCAATTAATATCTACTCGTCTGACTTCATCATATCTTTTCAAACGCACACACACAGAAGGGAGAATGCCCCCCCCCCCCCCCTCTCCTTCCCAGTCCCCACTCTGCTGTTCTCTATGGCTCTGAACAGGGTTAGCTGGTTGTTAGCTTACACTAACGTAACGTTAATTCCGGTCTTAAACACGACGTGGTCATAAAGGAATGGCGAGGATTGCAAGCATGTTATATGCATTTGACCCGTTGCGGAATAAAACGACAGGGATTTGTTTTGGGTCGCGAAATAGGCACACTAGCCCTGCTCTGTTGCAATGTGTGTTCCAGACGCTACTGCTATGCTGTGAGCCGAGTACTGCTGTGTTGTGAGCGAGCGGATATGAGTCACGACACCACGGGATTTTCAAAATAAGAGTATCGATATGAACCGAGCGTTGCTAGCTGCCGGAGCCATAGTTATTATAGCTGGAGCTGCGCTTAGGCAGAAATGAGACCCGCCACAGGATTTCAAAATAAGAGTATCGATATGAACCGAATGCCTATCGCACCAGTGCTACTGAAGTAAATCCATGTATGTGTGTGTGTGTGTCTGTGGTGAGTGTCTATGTACAGTATGTATGTGTGTGTATGAGTGCGTGTGTGTGCGTGTGTGTGTGTGTGTGTGTGCACCCCTGGGTTGCAGCAGTGTCTGGCAGCAGCCTCGTTCTCTCAGTCTCTATTTGAGGAGAAAATGCGACGTCTTTAATCAGGTCCTAATGGCTTTCTGCATTTGTTACAGTTTCATTAAAAAGACATTAGCAGCTAATTTTTAGTTGCGCTGATGGATGCGTTTTCAAGGGAGAGAGAGAGAGGGAGAGGGAGAGAGAGAGAAAGAGAGGGAGAGAGAGAAAGAGAGGGAGAGAGAGAGAGAGGGAGAGACGAGTCCGTTCTCTGTTGCTCCTCGCAT